>NC_134017.1:60390486-60715986 GCF_040712315.1 Castanea sativa
ATCAAATGTGGGATTACATCATAAATATTCATTTAAGTGAGTTATTAAGTACAAAAATCAAAGTATCATTAAAAAAAATGTTTCACAATAATTTTTTTTAAAAAAAACATGGACAATTTACATTTTATATCTAATAATATCTTTACAAATTTTTTTAAGGAGTTAACAAAATATAAAAATGACTATCAATAGTATCTAAATTAAATATATAGGAATTATATTATGCATCTTATTGTATATATCTTTAAGTGTATTCATTTATATGCATGGAGTTACAAACTACTATATATATATATATGTTTATATATTTTGAGAATCAGGACCAAGCCTACAAAAATTCTTTATTAAGAACCTAAATAGTCTACAAGAACAAGAGAGTCTATATTAGACAAAACATCCTCCATCCAGACTAGCAATGGAAAAGAAAAACGAGCTCTCTGAATTAAGGCATGTGCCACAGCATTGCCCTACCTAACAATGTGAGAGAAAGAAAAACTCCTAAAAGAGTTAACAAAAACTAAAGTGTCCCTAACTAAATGACCGAGGGAAGAAGAGAACATATCCCCTGTTTTGAGAGCCTTAATTATAGTTTCTGAATCACCCTCATAATGGTATCATGCTCACCATCAAAATCAAATTCTTGTTTATGTAATTATGCATGACTTACCTCATTTACCCCATTGCACCATAACACCTCAGCCCTATACATCAATGCATGTTCAAGTTCTCATGAATGTTCATGTGAATCAACTAAGACATATACCCTAATTATTAATTTATCAATCCAAGCATGTGAATCATGTTATTCTACTAACCTTAATGCTAAACATGTGAAAACTAGACTTAACAAGACCTAAACAAAGGATTAAAACAAACAAAAATCAAGAAGAACCCTAAATCTGTGTTTCTGGGCACGAGTATGCGTACACATGCCTTGAGTATTCATGCACATACATAAAGCATGTGCACGCATACAAGCCTAGAAACACAGTTCTAAAGCAAGCAACAAAACGCCAATCAAACAAAACCTAACATGCTCCTAGTAAATTAATTCAACTCTTCATTCAAAACAAGACAAGACACAACAAATCAAAATCAAGCATGCATAAAATATAAATCAATTAAGAACAACAATAACACAAGTTAGTTACTCAAATTAAGGAAGAGCCATGAAGAGAGACTCACCTTACTTATAGAGCACAACTTGGTTGATATTTTATTGGCCCCTCAGTGCCTACACAACAAGATTCAATGAGATATCAAAGAAATCAAAGGATTCAATAGTTCATAGATAATCACAACTCAAAATAAAAAGATGTTCTTGAAAAGCTTTAAAAAGAATATTTGAAAAACATTTCTTAGATTGAGATAGATAGTTTCTGCCTTAAGAACACTAGAAAGAGGTTTTGAAGGACCAAAAACGTGCTAGCTGTTGTGTGTGCCCATGATTCAGTGATGAGAATGTTCTTGGATGAGTTTTAGTGAAAAAGAGTCTCTCTCTAGATAGGGTTTTAGTTTGGAGGCAGAAGGTTGTAATTATACACTTAAACTAGGGATTTCAGGGCCTTTTAGACATCTTTGGACGTTCCCTAGGGTCTTGGAGCCGACCCATATCAAAGAATGATGTTTTGAGCCTATAAAACTAAAGTTCTAAAACCCAGATAATGAGTGTGTGTACACATCTTTTGTTTGGAGTCTAGGTACCATAACCATTGTTGTATTGATAATTCTGAGGGTAATTAGTCATTGATATGGTGTATTGCATTGTATGTTAGGTTTGTTAGTTGATGAGCTGTCATGTTAGTTAGGAAGTTAGTTAGCTTGGCAGTTTTGGACGGAACATAGAGTGATTCTTGTATATAATTCTGGAGGAACAATTCAATAAAGAACAGGCAGAAAACTTAACTAATTGCTCTCTCTTCCACTCTCGCTCTCTCTCAACTCTCTAACTCATCCCTTTCCCCAATTCTCTCAACTCAGGAGGTTAGTTACCCTCGAAGTAACTACTTTTCCCTCTCAATAGTTCTTGATTGACCAAGAACTTAACATCTTTTGAGTGTACATACACACACTTGATTCATGCATATGCATACTTCCGAAACCCTAATTCTTGATAACTCTAATGGCTCGATTTCAAATGGCTATAACTCACTAAATAAATTTATGTTCAAATTAAAGCTCATGATGTCTAGTTTCCAATGAAATAAACCTCACTCAAAGCGTCTTTTGGGATTAAAAGTTGTGATCAAAATAGTGAGCAAAAATCATTTTTCAGTATCGTTTTCAAAGCGATTTGAGCACTTTTGAGTTGTGATTAGTTCCAAGCTATCAAAATAAATTCAATTACCTTTTGTAGACATGCCAAGCTCATTATTGGGACTGGGGACTAAAGTTTATTAACCGATTACAAAATGAAGTGTCTACATGCACCGATTTTCCACTAATCTTAAACCATTAGTTTGAAGAACATGTAAGAATTACATTATAAACTTATAGCATGCACGTGCATCACTCGATACAAAATGAAGTGTCTACATGCACCAATTTTCCACTAATCTTAAACCATTAGTTTCAAGAACATGTAAGAATTACATTATAAACTTATAGCATGCACATGCATTGATCGATACAACGGATAATTAATAAAATTAACTGATGAGGTTTGAAACTCATTCATTAACAAGATAAAATAATGAGATTTACCGTATTTACTGTTGACTAAGGAATGGAGACACAAGCACGAAAAGCATGATTCGACACTTGTACGTCTTAGAAGATTTTCCTTCATGGACAAAGTAAAACTTTTCTTTTGTTGTGTTTTAAGAAGGTTAAATTTTGTTACACACTTACTGTTGCACACACTCTATCAGACTTCTTCAAAATCATGCTTTGAAAATATAATTTTAAAACACAATTTTAAATGAATGTATAACAATGTGTTAAATTTTAAATTTTAAATTAACACAATACCTAGACAACAAATTTTAAATTAACACAATGTGTTAATACAGTTCAAAGAATCTCTCTCTCTCTCTCTCTCTCTCTCTCTCTCTCTCTCTATATATATATATATATATATATATGCAAAATTACAATTTATACCCTTTGAGCTTGGTGAATTGTCATTTTAGTCTACTAAGCTTGAAGTTTATTATTTTAGTCTGTTAATCTTAGGTAGGTTAATGTAATACCATTTGACCAATTCTTAGAGAATAAAACAATTATAAACAAAATCCAACCAAAAAAAAATTAACGTACAATCAAGAATATAAAAAAGAATAATTATATTCTTAAGTTAAAAAAGTAATTAAATATTTGTCAAATTTTGCAAATAATATTATAACAGGTTCATACTCTAATTTTTTTAGAAGAATATTATAAATTATATTAATCTTATAAACTTACATGTTTCCTTTTTCTAATGACACATAAATAATTGAAACTTATTCCTCAACTATTATAATACTTAATAAGTTACATAAAGTATTCATAAAAATAATTTTTTATCAAATATTTCAAAATAAACTTATAGTATACAGCTGTGTCACACAAGTTAATAAAATTGATTGGAGAGGGTTCAAAACTTCGGGGCTTTTACATCTCAGGAAAAATGGGTATTTGTCCCTAATTTACAAACTATGCAACAAAATGCTCATATTTAGAAATTATTTAGCAAAATGCCTCTATTTTTTAAACTCGATTTTAATAAAATCGAGTTACAGATATAACTCAACATTAGCAATGTCGAGTTTTATAAATATTTTGCCACTTAAATTTTCAAAAAAATTTAAATGGAACTCGATTTTGAAGATATCAAGTTTTCCGCAGAACTCAATTTTTTTAAAATCGAGTTTAAAAAACAGAGGCATTTTACTAAATAATTTTAAAACATATATATTTTGCTATATAATTTTCAAATTAGGGACAAATGAGAGGCATTTTACTAAATAATTTTAAAACATATATATTTTACTATATAATTTTCAAATTAGGGACAAATATCATTTGTCCCTAGATCTCTTCCTCTGTTTTCTTTTCCAGAGGATGATATAATGAGATTTGTAGTATTTACTGCTTAGACACATCCAGAGTAATTGAATTGACTTCTTTCAATATGATCATGGTTTGGGTCCCACAAAACAATCCATGCAAATGGGCTCATATGTTTTGGGTCTACTGTTGACTAAGGAATGAAGAAACAGACAAGCACAGAAAGCATGGTCCGGCACTACTACATGCGGGTAAGATTTTCCTTTTTAATGGACAGTAAAAAATTTCTTCCGTAGTGACTTTTGAGAAAAAATAAGTAAGTATATATATATATATATAAGGGTTGTGTTAACATTTCCCTATATATAGAGTCACAAATAAAGGGTACATGCATGAGCTAGGATGCACAAACATGAACACAAGTACAAGTACGGGTACGAGTACAGGTACGATACAACGACATGAGCAATTTTTGAAAAAATATATCATAACGATACGGCTGATTGGACACTATTACGAGACACAAGTACAATACATATATAACACAGGTATGTCACTCCAAATGAAGTATCCGTGCATCTTAGTGCGTGAGTAATCATGTCTATGAAGCAAATTAAGCAATGCCATAACAAAAAATTCATTTCCTGCTAAATATATAGAAAAGAAAAATAATATTGTGAAATCATTATAGTTACAATATCGAGTCACCTCTAACAACAATGAATTTCACAGCTGTTAATGTGACAGTTTAATCCATGATTAGTGTGTAGTAAAAGTAATGTCAGTAATGATTCTCATAAAAAATTAATGTTGCATTAATCATCACAGTATACTATCTCAACTAGTTATGAAATTTGTTGTCTAGGTATTGTTGCACCTCTAATCAATCAAACCCAATGGGACCAAATTATGGTTGCCATATCGCGCATGGCATAACGCTATAACTATGTTCCTTACATTGATCTCCCAAACATTAATAAACAATACAAGGTTGCATGATCAACCTTCATTACTACTAAAACCTCACGCGGTGTAAAACGTTGCCACAAAAGAGGACTAGTTCTGTACTTAAGGTGGCGCACTTGAGGTTTTGTAGTACACAGTCTCTTTCTATATAAAGCAGGCTACCTTTTTTTGTCAGTACAGCAAACACAAGTAGTTGTAATTCTTTCTGTTCTCTTCCTCTGTATCAAGTGCATATATACTTTGTAGTTAGCAAAATGGCCACTCCCATTATCTTATTTGAGCTCCTACTAGCATTGTCTATATCGTTTGCTTTAGCAACTGATCATAGTCCTCTTCAGGATTTCTGTGTAGCTGATGCAAAAAGCCAAGGTATGACAATCCTTTGTGCTATGGTTGAGTTTCCTTATTCATCACCATGGCCAGAAATTAAAATTAATAACATATTTATATGCTCCCTATGATTTTGACATATTATTTATGTCCCCTAGAAAGAAAACTAATTTACTTTTCATTTACTTAGATTCCTCCCATTAAAAAATTTCTAGATCCATTCCTGTAGGAAAGCTTTCCAATTAAATTTTTTTTTTTTTTGATAGCAAGTGAATTTTTTTTCTGTTAGCCATTGTATGATGAATTTAAATTGTTAGTTTCGAAATATAGTTTCACCATGTTATGGTTCTTTTTTTTTTTATTTAGGAAAATGCTTTATTTACTATAAAAGGTCTACAAACTAACATGATAATAAATGCGATTGCTAACAAAGAATAAATAAATATCTAATTTACTTTTATTTGATTGATAATACATATGTTTTGTAAGGTTTATGCAATAAAATTTGCAATACCCACAATATTACTTGTGTTTCTCAGAGGATCACTAGTTTACCAATCTTAATCATTCATATAACATGCTATTTTGATAGCCTTATCTACTTGGTCTAGTTGATCATCATCACTTCCATGGTGATCATTCCCAGTTACGAAATTCCATACCATTATTGCTATTATGAGTTTGTCATTCATGATTACATTCCATGGCAGTGTTAATCAATGGTCTGGCCTGCAAGGATCCCAAGCTGGCTGAAGCCAATGATTTCTTCTTTAGTGGACTTCACTTGGAGGGTAACACATCAAATGCTGTAGGGTCTATGGTGACCCCAGTTACTGTATCACAAATGCCAGGACTTAACACTCTAGGCATCTCAATGGTCCGTATAGACTATGCACCATGGGGCATCAACCCTCCCCACACACATCCTCGTGCCTCTGAAATCTTAACAGTCTTGGAAGGACACCTTGAAGTTGGATTTGTCACGTCTAACCCGGAAAACCGCCACATCACAAAGGTGCTAAAGAAGGGTGATGTGTTTGTATTCCCCATTGGTCTCATACACTACCAAAGAAATGTGAATTCTAAAAATGCAACAGCCATTGCAGCTCTAAGTAGCCAAAATCCTGGAGTCATTACAATTGCAAATTCTGTGTTTGGGTGTGCGCCAGATATTCCTAGTGACATTCTTGTGAGGGCTTTACAAGTGGACAAGAATTTTGTCACTCGTCTGCAGTCCAATTTCTAAACAAGCCGATTGTTTGTAGTAATGTGCACATCTGCTTGTATATTTACTTTTACAAAATTTAGTCAATTTGATTTGGTATTTATTATTATGTTCTTTAGTCACAAATGATTCTGACATGCATTCGTTTCTGTTGATAAGTAGCTTGAATTAAAAATGTTGCACCGAGTGAAAAATTGGCTAGAGAGAGAGAAAGGAATGAGAAAAATTGAGTGAATATGGAATGAAGAAACAGAGATTGAGAGAGGAGGAAAAGAATCACATATGCAGATGCAAATCTACCGGTGATACTAGTAGTGTAATCTTTGAGGATGAAAAAGAAGAGGTAGGGAAACATGAGAAAGGATCTCCTCTAATTGGATCCTCCAATTCCCTCCTATTTTCAAAACTATGTCTTATATCTAATTAAAAATGGGAGGGAATTGAAGGATTCAGTGGAAGGAGAATGTCTTAAGGGAATTAGAGGACCTACCCTGATTTAGTACAATCTATTGGTCTATCACTAATGAATTTGTAACTCGTTTAAGCAAATGTAAAATTGTATATGCTTTAAAAAGAATAACAATTCTGAAATGTCTCAAGTTTATATATTTCAATTTAAATAGATAAAAAATTGGTCCCAACATGGCTTTGTCACTATACTGCACTTTAATCCTTAACGTTCTTATCAATGCTTATATCGTGTTGCAATGTGCTCACATGTGATTATCAACATGACAGCTAGCCTGCCTTTTATTGCTCTTGGCCTGAGTGTCCCCAAACCGATTCTTGATCAAAAAATATAAGGACAAAGTTTGGCTTCAAACCAGTTTGGAGCTACTTTTTTCAACCAATATACATGACGATTTATAGGATTATCCATGTATATTTTTTAAACAAGGTACACAATTTATTAAAAAAGTCATGCAACTAAAACTACACATGAATGGTTTCTACAATCTCCATATAATAGGTTAGAGAAAGACAACTTCAAATTGGTTTGAAAACAAACTTTTTTCCAAAATGGAAACGGCACGTTAAGAAAGAAAACGAAGATCCCATAACCATCCAGACCTTACATCCTTTGGGGTGAGTTTGATATTCTCTTGGGTTTGGTTTAATTTTAAGTTCAATAGAACTCTTAATCCTTGAATATATCAACATCACAAAAAATTAAATAAAAACACAAAAATACCTGAAGTATTACAATTTTTTCTTACAAACAAAGAGAAAAAGAAAAAAAAATGGAATGATAAGAGATAAAGTGAGAATTAAAAATGCTAAGATGAGAGTAATAAAGTAAGAGGATTGAAAGATAGTGAAGAACCGAAAGAAAAACAGATGACATTTGCTACAAATGCGAGCTGAGTAGCTAAGAAAAGCAGAAATATTGCAACTGCAAAGCTAAAAAGAACATAACTGTCACTACTGCCAAGGAAAACTCATACTACAATATTTTTCTTGAGTCCTCTTTTCAAGGAAAAATAAAATTAAAGATTATTTTTATGTAATAGGCTGAAAAAGTTACAAATTTGAATGATTATTTTTCTTTTTGAATAGGTTTTTGTTAAATAATTTGTTCACTCGTTGTCATTTGTTTTGTTCAGGTTATTTTTGTTGTTATTTGGGCTATTTGTTGTTGTTATTTAAGAGGGTTTTTTTTTAAAGGAGTTAAGGATTATGTTTAAAGGGTTTGAAATATTTTTGGAGTAATACTACGTCTACAATATTTTAAAAACAAATCTTACACAATAATTTGTTAGTAGTGGGTTAAAAAATGATGTTAATATTGAGCTCAAATTAGAATTAGTAACCAATTTATGGTATTATTGTAAAAATATTGTAAATATAACATTACTTTTATTTTTATTGAACCTAAATTCTTGTAATTCTTAAGTTAGGGTGTTCAATATTTTCATTAGGGTGGTCAAAATAGATTATTTAGTGTGTATATATATATATATATATAGTGGCAAGCCACCCTTGGAGCCGCCGGTGTTTAGTTGCCTAGCCAATGGGCATGTGTTATTTTAGGTGGTAGTGAACTAGTGGGCTAAGGAACTGCTTGTTTCGTTCGTCCATTTTCAGCCCATAAAAGAACCGTGTGTCATCCGTTTGGGCTATACCCAGAGAAGTTGGGCCAAAAAATATCAGCACTCAAAAACTGTTTGTTTAGTCTATCCATTATTAATTTAAGGGTAATTCCCGCGGCTTGAAGTCATTATTTTAAAGTTGAAAATATGACTTAAAATTGAGATTTTAGTTGTTTGCATACACATTGTGTACAACAATCACTGCCCTTAAATTAATACGAATACAACATAGAGGTGGCCCCACTTATGCTTTAGGGGTTCAAACGATAACTCTGGCTTGAATATATATATATATATACATATAAAAGTATAATATAATTGAATGATTAGGAAATGTATAAGGTTTGTTACATACGTATGTATTGTTATCGTGTTGTAACAACTTATTGTTATAAAGTTAGTCATTCAAGAAAAAAATTGTTAAGTTAATGATGTTCAATGATTTTATTCGTTAAGTAGACACTTTGTGGGCCATGTCTTTGTGGCAACTTTGGTGAGTTGCTGCTCTTGCCGCAGTTGCAAGGGATTATCTTGGCGTCCCCGTCAAAATGTGGGCCAAAATCACGAAGATTTCCTCACCTCTGTTGGCAGAAGCCGAAGCTTTACTCTGGTCTGTGCAGCTTGCAATTATAGAAAGATGGAACCATGTTATTGTTGAAGCCTGAAGGTGATGCAAAGACTTGCTTCGATGCCGTGAACTCCCCTGATCTCCCACCTCCTTGGACCATCCAACCTCTATTGATAATGTTCTTACACTTCGGTCTAGCCTTCAGTCTTGCTCTTTTGTTTGGATTAAACGTGATTGTAACAGTGTTGCCCATGGTGTTGCCAAATTAGCTCTAAGTTATTTGTCTTCTTTTTTCTTTTATAAGGACAATCTTCCCCCCCGCCTTGTCGGCTCTGTGTAAGGAAGATTATCCTCTTTGTTCCTCATTTTTCTACTAATGAATTGCAGCTTATCAAAGGAAAAGAAAAAAGTAAGCTTGGTCCCATATCACAAGCTTCACAGTCCCAAACTATACACGAGCAAAATGAGCACCTCCAAAATATTGTCTTAGACGCCAAAAATCCTTAACGGCTTCACTCTAATACTAGATTGTTGAGTTAGTCACTTAATTATTGAACAAAATACGTAGCACAAAAAAATCTTTTATCTTCCCATCAAAAAAAAAAAAATCTTTTATCTGTACGCTAAGAAGTACAATACTTTGACCAATGAAAAGCCTAGTGTGGCTCCCACCGTATGACACAAATTCTAGACTCAAATGACACCACACGGCAAAACTTCTTACAATCCCAACACACTAACTTTTACAGGAGACACACCAACTCTCTTGACAGCTAGGTACTCTTTACACCTAGGTACCGACTACTGACACTAGGACCCTTACTTTGCTTAACTTTTCACTCTACACACTTTGGTGCTTATGACACACAAACTGAGAAGTGATAACCACCCCCACACACACATATATGTGTGTATATATATATATATATAGAGGTGGTTAAAGTCGGTTAACTCACCGACTTTGAATTTTCCTGCACATTCTTTTATTGTCTTTCACGAACAGTTAAAAATAACTTCCTTTCACCGACAAGTCAAGAGTATGTAGCTGCGATTAAATTATGCATGCGGTAAGCTCTAGAGAATTTCGGAGAGGAAGAGGTTAAGAGAAACTTTAAAAATTTCTAGAGGCAAGAGAGTTGGTGTTGATTTCTAACAGAGCTTGTGTTATGTAATTCAGCAGAACTCTTGTGCCTTGTCAGTTGTCACTTTTATACTGTGTAATTTCCCTGCCAATGGCCAATAACTTCGTCTAGTTCATCATTTGGGCTGGGACTTAAAACCTCAGAGAAGTTAGGTAAAACACACTCAGCTCGTAAATGATCCATCCAAGCAGCTTCGATAGCGGTGATTAATGGAATTCATTGTATACTGTAACAAGAAAGTACGATCATTTCACCGGCCATCTAACATATTAAACATCATCAATGATAAATTCATCCTTTTTTTTTTATATATATAAGAGATAATTTTAATCTATTGAGTCCACTTCTAATAATTGTTTTATATCATTTAACCAAGACATAAATTAGTTTTTTGTATAAGTGAAGATCAAATTTCAAATCATTTATTCGATAATAAGAAATTTTACCAATTAAAGTAACTGAAACTCATGTAAATGTACATTTTTGCTTTGTTGAACATGTTCTCTTTTTTGTTGATTATTTCAAATCAATTATTTGATACATTCTTCAAACTGAAAATAAAAATAAAAAACTTTTTAGTGAAGAGAAGCATTAATGTACCGTCCTTGTAACTTGGACTTGGTGGCATATATCACAGCCGGCCCTCAAATGATTTTTTGGAACATTGGATAACTTGATTTAGTTGCCTTCCTTGCAGGCACACTGCTGTACTACCGATTGAAGACTCTTTCTTTCTTTGATTTTCTTTTTTATTGTCTTTACATTATACTCTCACAGCCTCCACCTTATATATAGGAAGCTACAAACATAAGTCTTTCACAACTAAAATCTCAATTTTTTTCATCTCCATATAGAGTATAGGACGCCTTCTTCCACCGATTTAAAGCTTCCTATACATAGAATTTGCAGATGGCCTCACACATTCTCTTGTCCGGACTTCTAGCTTTGTTTTTCACTGCTGCATTGGCATCAGATCCAAGCCCTCTCCAAGATTTCTGTGTCGCAGATACAAACAGTCAAGGTGAAAAATGAGATTAAACATGTATAATTTTACTGAAAATTTCACCCTATATAGGTTTAATGTTAAAACCATAACTAGTAGCTGCTTTGCCAGTCGGTAAATATTTTCACATGCCTTTGTCACATACTCTTACACACAATATCCACAATTGCACGTGTAATGTATACATTTTAAATCGCAGTAAAGTTGATGTGTACATATGATGTTGTGAAATATGTTGTGTGAGAACTTACTCTTTTTTTATTTGCAATATTATACTTGGTGGCAGTGCTCCTGAATGGTTTGGTTTATGATTGTTCACACTTTTTTTTTTCACATACTTGTAAACACAGTACCCATAAACAATTAAATGTGGAAATGGGATGTGTACAGACCATGTGTGAAATAAGTTGTATGAGAAAATCATTAACCTTTTTTTAGTACCCATTATATGTTATACATTGTGGCTTACTCAAATGGCTTACATGTTTCTTATTTGCAATATTATGCTTGGTGGCAGTGCTCATGAATGGTTTGGCTTGCAAGGATCCTAAAATGGTTGATGCCAACGACTTTTCAAGTAGTGGACTTCATATAGCAGGCAATACATCAAACTCCGTAGGGTCAAATGTGACCCCAATGACCGCTGCACAAATACCAGGACTCAACTCTCTTGGCATTTCTCTTGTTCGAATTGACTATGCACCAGGGGGTATTAACCCTCCCCACACTCACCCTCGTGCCACCGAAATCTTAACTGTCTTGGAAGGTAGCCTTGAAGTTGGGTTTGTCACATCTACTCCTCTGAACCGCCTTATCACAAAGGTGCTACAAAAGGGTGATGTGTTTGTATTCCCAATTGGTCTCATTCACTATCAAAGAAATTTTGGTAATGGAAGGGCCATTGCCATTGCTGCTCTTAGCAGTCAAAACCCTGGTGTTATCACAGTTGCCAATACAGTGTTTGGGTCCAAGCCTCACATTCCTAGTGACATTTTAGTGAAGGCCTTCCAAGTGGATAACAATGTTATCAACTATATCAAGTCTAAGTTCTAGACAAGCTATGGTTATTCCATTAATTATGACAAAGAGCCTACTGCTCTTACCGTTTTCTGTATAAGTGTGTCAATTTGTGTCATAGCCGGCCTCATTGGAATTTTGTGTGCATTGTTGTGCTGTTCTTTTACATTTGTAATTTTATTATTATGATTCGTTTTGTTTCTTTAATAAAATGCAGTTTTTTATATACTTTCCTTTGTCCCTCTTTAATTCCATTTACAATCTTATACTTTAAATTAAGAACCACATTCAACAGCCATCTATTTTTTTTCTCATTTTAATATATTTTTTAAGAATTTACTTTAATTTCACACCACAGGAATCAATCACCAAATCGAAAAGCAATGTTAATAATAAAAATAGTATAAAAATCTTTTCTTTTCTTTTCTTTTTTTTTTTTGCAAAAGCACAATCTGGTAGTGAAGTGGGTAATCAATGGGGAACCACTTAAAGGAAAATCACTCCGAAGAATCCAACCATTAGAAAAACGGCTATAGAAAGAAACATTTACAATAGTCTGCTTATAAAACCTTGGAAACTAAACAATTCATATATCCTCAACAAATTCCCCACTTGACTTCCTATCAGAGCGACCCCATAACTTTGGATGTCTTCTACACGATTGATCCTCATCTACAACAAGTCTGAGCTCCTTAAAATTTTTCAATTAATGAACTTACAAGTAGAGGTTTGAGGTTTTCTTTATGGTTCGGATGAACAATACTTACAAATTAAGTTTCATCTCGCAGTTAAGTTCATGAGGATTTGACTCTGCTCTTATATGGCTCTCTCTCTCTCTCAAAAGGGTTGGTTTATATACATATAAAAAATAAATAAAGGTTAAACAAGAGGCACAACAAGATTGTTTACCGCTTATGCAATTTTAGCTCAAGCAATTGTCAAGCAAATTAAGGTCTCTCAAACACTATTTAAGTTTCACAAGTCAAGTAAGGTCTTGTGAAATTTATGTCTGAAATTCACTTCAGCAAAAATGAATTCGCTCGACTAAGTCTTCTATATCTTGAATTCTTCAATATGCTTCTTGACTCAACTTAAAACAAACCAAAATTGCATAAATTGCAGCCCTTCTAACACTGTTCTGACACAAGAATTCAGTCAGTAATCTAAGAATCTCCCCCTTTTGGTAATTCTATTCTATGACCAAATATCACAAAACAACGAGTCAATGGAAAACCGAGTAGCCCTATGAATCATAGACAAAAACTTGTACTTTCTATTATATGAGGTAAGAAACAGCCCTTCCTAAATATGAACAAACAAATTAAACGCATAGAGAATATGCATGGAAAAAAAAGGACTAACCTACAATAAATTTTAAATTCGTAGTATTGTATTCAAAATACATCAAATTAAGCAAATTCGGATCTAGACGCAATACTACTCCCCTTTTAAAAACAAAATGACAAAATATATGAAGCCTTTAAGCTCTCAAGCAAACAAATTTACGACTCCCCCTCAGTATTGATCCTCTGCTTTTTCTCCCCTGTTAAAAAAATTCATTCTGAATTTTTTTATTTTTTTTGGGAAAAACTTTCTAAAAAGAAAATATCCTTGAAGGCAATGAGAGTTTACAATGAAGAATAATATTATTATTTCTTTCATTATATGCATAGTAAACCCCATGTGACCCATGTAGATACGTATGGAGACACATCCAGTCATAATTATTTACAGAAAAAATTTAGCTCCAAACTAGTTTAAAGTTTTCTTTCAACCTATTATGTGACAATTTATAAGCTATAAATATATTTTATTTAAAAAAGTCATATGACTCATAAATATTCATGTGACTAAGTTACACATGAATCATCTTTTCAATCATAACATAATGGATTGGAAGAAGATAGTTCCAAACTAATTTAAAACTAAACTTTTTCAATTATTTACAACTATTCATATTATTTTTCACATAATGAGTTGGAAAAGATAGCACCAAACCATTTTAAAGCCAAACTTGTCCTATAGAAATTCACATATGCAAATTAATTTCATTACAATGATTTTTTTTCCCTTTTGATTTTTGTTAACAAAATGAGATTAAATTCTATAAGGATCCGATGTAAAAAAAAAAAAAAATTAATCTATCCCATAACATTGTGGCACTTTGAGTTTTCAAGAAATAAAAATAGGGATTAATAGTTTTATACACACAAGATTAATCTTAGTCCCTATTAAACCCTATTCAACCCCAATATGAATAAAAATCCTAAAATGCCATAGGAGACTGAAAAAACTGCTAAAGTTGTCGAGAACACCACAATTAATCCGTCGGTTAGTTGTTTGGACTTTGGAGTCTAAATCTAGAATTTTCAATTAGGGATATTAAAGTGGAAAATCCAAATGTCACAATGACGCACAAATAAATTAAAGACAATGCATAGGAACCATATTTTATTAGAGATCAAATTCTATAAATATCATTTACATTATTTAAAATAATAATAATAATAATAATAAAAACAACAACAACAACATGTACAACAATAATTCACAATTTAATCGAATTTATTTTAAAAAATATTTTTGGGGAAATGTAAAGAAAGTAGGATCAATTGAATTCACATGTCATCTTTAATTAACATATCAAACTTCATACATTCACCTCATTATTATTTTTATTTTTATTTTTTTACCGTTTTTTTCATTTTCGTTGATGATTTCCAAAACCCATTATTTTATATAATATCAATACACTAATTCTTAAACAAATTTTTTTAATTAAGTACCATCCTTCAAACTTGGACTTGGTAACATATATCTACCATCCATGCAGGACAAATATGACAGCCGGCCCTCAAATGGCTATTGGAACATTATATATCATAAACTTTATCTCTTCTTGCAGGCACAGTACTGCAATACTGCCGATTCATGCACTATCATGTAGACTCTTTCTTTCTTTGATTTTCATTTTTATCGTGTTTTTGCACTATACTCTCTTAGCCCACACCTTATATATAGGAAGCTACATACATAAGTCTTTCACAACTAAAATCTCAGTTACTCTTCTTCCAAAGATTAAAAGGTTCCTATACATATATAGAATTTGCATATGGCGTCCTCCATTCTCTTGTCTGGAATTCTAGCATTGTTTTTCACTGCTGCGTTGGCATCGGATCCTAGCCCTCTCCAAGATTTCTGTGTCGCTGACACAAACAGTCAAGGTACAAAATGAGCCTCAAACATGTATACTATAACTGAAATTTTCACCCTGTAGGCTTAATGTTAAAACCATAACTATATGCTGCTTTTCCAGTCAGTAAATATTTGTTCACATACTCGCATACATAATATCCACAATTGCACATGCAATATACACATTTTAAAATGCTTAGACATGGAAAGGAGATGTGAAAAGACCATGTGAAATAATTAAGCTGTGAGAGAAAATCATTAACTTTTTCTAGTAGCATATATATTGTGACTTACTCGAATGGCTTACATGTTTCTTATTTGCAATATTATGCTTGGTGGCAGTGCTCCTGAATGGTTTGGCTTGCAAGGATCCTAAGATGGTTGATGCCAATGACTTTTCAAGCAGTGGACTTCAAATAGCAGGCAACACATCAAACCCCGCAGGGTCAAAGGTGACCCCAATGACCGCTGCACAAATCCCAGGACTCAACTCTCTTGGTATTTCTCTTGTCCGTATTGACAATGCACCATGGGGTATTAACCCTCCCCACACTCACTCTCGTGCTACCGAAATCTCAACTGTCTTGGAAGGTAGCCTTGAAGTTGGGTTTGTCACATCTAATCCTCAGAACCGCCTAATCACAAAGGTGCAACAGAAGGGTGATGTGTTTGTATTCCCAATTGGTCTCATGCACTATCAAAGAAATTTTGGTAATGGAAGTGCTGTTGCCATTGCTGGTCTAAGCAGTCAAAACCCTGGTGTTGTCACAATTGCCAATGCAGTGTTTGGGTCCAAGCCTCACATTTCGAGTGAAATTTTAGTGAAGGCCTTCCAACTGGATAACAATGTTATCAACTATATCCAGTCTAAGTTCTAGACAAGCCATGATTATTCCATTAATTATGACAAAGAGCCTACTTCTCTTCCCGTTTTCTGTATGAGTGTGTCAATTTGTATCGTAGTCTCATTGGAAGTTTGTGTGTATTGTTTTGATGTTCTGTTACATTTGTAATTTTATTATTATGATGCTTTTTGTTTCTTTATGATTTTCTTTAATAAAATGCACTTTTTATATACTTTCATTTGTCCTCTTTCATTCCATTTAGAATCTTATACTTCAAATTAAGAACCACATTCAGCAGCCTTATGTTTTTTTTCTCATTTTAATATACTTTTAAGAAATCACTTTATTTTCACACGACAGTAATCAATAACCAAATCTAAAAGCAATGTTAATAAAAATAGTATTTTTAAAAAAAATAAGCACAATCTGGTAATTAATGAAGTGGGAAATCAATGGAGAATCACTTAAAAGGAAAATCTCCCCGAAGAATCCAACCGATAGAAAAACAGCTATAGAAGAAACATTTGCAATAACCTACTTACAAAACCTTTGAAACTTGACTATTCATATATCCTCAACAAAGTCCCCACCTGACTTCCTATCAGAGCGACCCCATAACTTTGGATTTCTTGTACACGATTGATCCTCATCTACAACAAGTCATCCAGAGCTCCTTAAAATTTTTCTATCAATGAACTTACAAGTATAGGTTTGAGGTTTTCTTTGTGGTTTGGATGAACAATGTTAAGCAGTGGTTATCTTGTATATAGTAGAGTTGTATTTGTATTTTGTATTTTGTACATAAAGAGTTAGACTACAAAAGCATATTGTAGCTTAGAGTGTATAACGGTTTGTCGTTTACCCTGTACAGGTTAGTGAATTAGTTAGTTTGTTCAGATTCTAAGCCACGTGTCTTTGTTGTATTGGCTAGATCATTAGTTGGTTAGTTTTTGTTATTTTTCCCGACTCTATTCTCATTATATAAGGGACAGAGCATGATAATTATATACATACGAAACCATTCACAAGTTTCATAGTGTTCACTCTCTCTCTGTGTGATTTTCTTTCCTCCATTGTTGAACCTTCGAGCTTGTATGTGATTTCAACATGGTATCGGAGCTTAACTAGTTCAAAGATTTGCTCAAGTCTGGCATTCTCTGATTTTCCTAGTTCAATTTCGTTTTTGATTCAATGGTGCTTCTTCTTCAAATCAACTAGAAATTTTCTTACTTGTATTTCTGTTGATTCTGGCACTAAGTTCATCACTTTCTAGATCTTGATTTTTTTAGCATATTGAAACCTTGATTTCCTTCTTCATAATTGGAAATTGAAATTCTCGATCTTAGGGTTACAATTCCCAATTTGTAGCTTTCTTCTTCATAATTGGAAATTGAAATTCTCAACCTTAGGGTTTCATTCCCAATCTGTAACTTTCTGTTGTGATTTCATCAAGATTGTAGATTGTATCTTGATTTGGTCTAGTTTTACATCATATCACAGCATTCAGTTCTTGTTCTTTGAAGAATTTTCTAGAAAGTCAATTCTTGATTTTCGTTTTGTTCATTCTTGTTTGGGACTCTGAATCTTCATCATTTTCTTGCTAAAATTGCACTAAGTATGACTGAAAGTACTTCTAGTGCTACTGCCCCTACTATCCGGCCTTGGGAAAATACCTCTAGTCCCTATTTCTTATCCAATGGTGCTAATCTTGGTCTTTCAATGGTTTTTCAACCTCTCACGGAGGAGAATTACAGTACTTGGAGTGGGGCAATCCTTATTTCTTTGGATGCCGAGACCAAACTAGGATTCATTGATGGTTCCATCCTTAAACCTCAATCTATTAATCATCCCTATTGCACAGCTTGGTGTAAATGCAATAACACAATCTTGGCTTGGTTGTTTAATTTTGTTTCCAAGGATTTAGAACCAAGTATAGCCTATATCAAGACTGCCAAAGATGTGTGGCTTGACTTGCAATACGAATATGGGGAAAGGTAATGGACCTAGAATCTTTGAGTTGAGAAAGGAGATTAGTTCTTTGACTCAAGAGGATTTAACCATCAATGCATACTACACCAAATTTAAGGGACTTTGGGATGAATTTTCCAATTATAGGACATGTACCTATGGTCATCAAGTAGAGGATTGTACTTTGTCTTTCTTGATGGGGTTGAATGAGACTTATGCAGCTGTTAGAAGGCAGATTCTTCTTATGGATCTTGTGCCTCCCTTGAGAAAAGTATTTTCTCTTTTGCTTCAAGATGAGAAGCAACGAAAGGTGGGTGCTGGGAAGAAAGCCTTGGTTGATGAAGCAGCAACATTGGCAGCTCTAGGAGCTAAGCCTAGTAATGCCAAGAATTACACTAAGTCCAAAACTGGAAGACCACAATGCACTCATTGTGGAGTCATGGGACATGTAGTTGACAAATGCTACAAACTACATGGCTATCCTCTTGGGTATAAGTTCAAAAAAAAAGGTCAATCCTTTGCAAACAATGTCATTACTGCTGAAGATAATGAAAGTGAACCTGTCACACTCACTAAGGCTGAATATCAACAATTGGTTGGATTGTTGAACTCTTAATGTCACTTTGGTACTCAAACTCCACCAGAGGCATGTTTGGACAATACTCATCAAGTTGCTACCATCATTACTCAGCCTTCAATGGATGTTCAAGCTCAAGAGCTATCAAGTATCTGGTTTTCTCCCTCTCTTGAGAATTTTTTTTCTCTTTAAGTGTTAATACTTCACATATTAGCTCCAATAATTGGATTCTTGACAGTGGAGCAACTGACCATATGGTGCATTCCATTCATTTCTTTACTTCTATTACTTCTTTTATTATATTTCTGTTAGGCTTCCTAATGGTGACATGGTTAAGGTGACTCATATTGGAACTATTCAAGTTTCAACAACCTTAACTTTAGACCATGTGCTTTGTATTCCTAGTTTTTCTTTCAACCTCATTTCTATAAGCAAACTGACCCAAAATCCTTCTTGCTACCGTATTTTTCTTTCCCATTATTGTTTTCTCTAGGAATTACAGCATTGGAAGATGATTGGGTTGGTTAAGAGGCAAGGAGGTCTTTATACCTTACAGTGTACTGGTTCTGTCACCTTACCATCTTTTGTTTCAGAGGTTTTATCCAAATTGTCATCTTTTCTTTGTAATAAGAGTGTCAATACTTGTAATCTTGACTCTTCCAATAATGATATTACTTCAAATAATGTTGTTAGATTGTGGCATTATAGATTGGGTCATCCTTCTTCACAAAGATTAGCTTTGTTGAATGCTATTGTACCTAAATTGAATTCTTGTAATAACATCAAGTCTTTTGATTGCTATGTCTATGCTTTAGCTAAGCAACACAAATTACCTTTTCCTATTTCTACAAGTGTTTCTTTATCTTGTTTTGATTTGGTACATGCTAATATTTGGGAACCTTATTCTACCCCTTCATTGAATGGCTCAAGATATTTCCTTACTTTGGTTGATGATCATAGTAGATGTACTTGGGTTTATTTGATGAAGAATAAGTCTGATGCTTCTTCCTTAGTTTAGTCTTTTTTTCACATGATCCCTAATCAATTCAAGGTTTCCATCAAAGTACTTAGGATTGACAATGGACCTGAGTTTGCTCTTTATACCTTTTATGCTTCAAAAGTTATCTTACATCAACTGTCGTATGTTGAAACACCACAACAAAATGTTGTTTTTGAAAGGAAACATTAGCATTTGTTGAATGTTGATAGAGCCTTAAGATTCCATGCCAATTTACCTTTGAAATTCTGGGGGGATTGTGTCCTTACAGCCACTTACCTTATCAACAGACTTCCTAGTCCACTTCTAGGTAATCTCACTCCCTATCAAACACTTTTAGGTCATCCTCCTTCTTATCATCATCTTAGATCTTTTGGTTGCTTATGTTATGCCTCTACTTTAACTAGGAACAAATCCAAGTTTGATCCTAGGGCAAAGGCATGCATTTTTCTTGGTTATCCTTTTGGCACCAAAGGGTATAAGCTGTATGATTTGTCCACTAAATCAGTTTTCCTTTCTAGAGATGTCATCTTTAAAGAATCTGTCTTCCCCTTTAAGCATTGGTTGTCTAAGCCTGTTCCTTTTCCTTCTTCCACTTCTCATTCTATGTTTCCATGTCAGCCTTCAATTCCAGAGTCCATTCCTCCTGTTTCTACAGAATTTTCTCTTCCTTTCAGTCCTATTGACACAACTGTGCCCCCTGATGAGTTTCCAGATCTTGTTCATCCTGATTTGGAACCTTCTCCACTTGTCATTGATCCTCCACCTGTTCCTTCTGTTGTTGCTGCTCCCTTGCCTAATATGCCAATTGTTAGGAGGTCTACTAGGTCCCATAAACCTCCTACATACCTTCATGATTATCACTGCAATCTTGCTTCTGTTCATGTCTTGGCCTTAACTTCACTTATGCCTTCCCATGATTCCAGTTTTTCTGACAGTCTAGGTATACTTTATCTTCTTTCTTCTACTCTCTCATATGCTAAACTATCTACTACCCATAGAGCTTTTTCTGTTGCCTTGACTGTCGCCAAAGAACCTACCTCATATGCTCAAGCTTTGACTGATCCCTTGTGGCAAGCTGCCATAAAGGCTGAGATTGATGCTTTCCAAGCTAATCACACTTAGGTTATAACCAAACTTCCTCCTGCTATGGTGCCTATTGGATGCAAGTGGGTGTACAAGATTAAGCTAAAGGCAGATGGGTCTATTGAAAGATACAAGGCCAGACTAGTTGCTAAAGGCTTCACATAGACTGAGGGTATTGATTTCTATGAAACCTTCTCTCCTGTGGTGAAATTTGTGACTGTTAGAACTTTATTGGCTGTTGCTGCTATGTATGGTTAGCATCTTTCTCAATTGGATGTCAATATTGCTTTCTTGCATGGGGATTTGGATGAGGAAGTGTATATGGTTCCTCCTCTTGGATTTGGCAGTAAATGGGAGGTGTGTAAGCTCACAAAATCTCTTTATGGCTTGAAGCAAGCAAGCAGGCAATGGTTTGCCAAGCTATCTTCCACTCTTATTGATCATGGTTTTCTTCAATCTAAATCAGACTATTCTGTATTCACCAAGATCAGCAAAGGTTCAATTATCATTTTTCTAGTATATGTGGATGACATCTTAATTGCTAGCAATAATGTGGAGGCAGTAAATACTTTCAAACTTTTCCTAGACAAAAAGTTTAAACCCAAGGACCTTGGTACCTTGAAGTATTTCATAGGTCTTGAGGTTGCTAGGACTGAGAAGGGTACCAACTTGTGCCAAAGGAAAATCACTCTAGAGTTGCTCTCTGATACAGGTTTACTAGCAAGTAAACCTGCTAATGTGCCTATGGAACAATCAGCTAAGTTTAGTAGTTCAATGGGAGAAAATCAGATCCATCCTTGTACAGAAGACTAATAGGTAAGCTGCTTTATTTGACTCTCACCAGGCCAGATATATGTTACTCAGTGCATAAGCTGAGTCAGTTCATAAGTTCCCCTAATGCTCCACATCTACAAGCAACCTATAAAGTCCTCAACTACCTAAAGAAGACACCAGGGCAAGGTTTATATCAAAGCCTACTGTGATATTTTCTGTGCAGCATGTCCAGATACCAGAAGGTCAATATCAGGGTTTTGTGTCTTCCTTGGTGATTCTTTAATACCCTGGAAGTGTAAAAAATAACAAGTAGTGTCAAGATTTTTAGCAAAGTTAGAATATCAAGCAATGGCTACAGTGACAAGTGAGATTGTTTGGTTGTTAGCTTTGCTTAAAACCTTTGGTTTAGAACACAATCAGGTAGCCTCTTTGTACTGTGATAGCAAGGCAGCTCTGTACATTGCTGCAAATCCAGTATTTCATGAAAGAACAAAACACATAGAGGTTGATTGTCATTTTATCCGAGACAAAATTCAAGATGGTGTGATTAAAACCTTTCATGTTCCTACTAGACACCAAATAGCTGATTTCTTCACAAAAGCACTTGGATATAAACAATTCTATTTCCTTCTATCCAAGATGAACTTAATAAACATATATAGTTCATCTTAGGGGGAGTGTTAAGCAGTGGTTATCTTGTATATAGTAGAGTTGTATTTGTATCTTGTATTTTGTACATAAAGAGTTAGACTACAAAGGCATACTGTAGCTTAGAGTGTATAACGATCTGTTGTTTACACTGTATAGGTTAGTGAATTGGTTAGTTTGTTAAGATTCTAAGCCACATATCTTTGTTGTATTGGCTGATCATTAGTTGGTTAGTTCTGTTATTTTTCCTGCCTCTAGTCTCATTATATAAGTGACAGAGCATGATAATTATATACATACAAAACCATTCACAAGCTTCATAGTGTTCACTCTCTCTCTGTGATTTCCTTTCCTCCATTGTTAAACCTTCAAGCTTGTATGTGATTTCAACAAACAATACTTACAAATTAAGTTTCATCTCGAAGTTAAAGTTCATGGGGATTTGAGTCTAAGATATGCTCTTATCTGGCTCTCTCTCACTCTCAAAAGGGTTGGTTATATATATAAAAATAAATAAATAAAGGTTAAACAAGAGGCACAACAAGACTGTTTACCGCTCACGCAATTTTAGCTCAAGCAATTGTCAAGCAAATTAAGGTCTCTCAAACACTCTATTTAAGTTTCTTTCAAACAAGGTCAAGTAAGGTCATGTGAAATTTATGTCTGACATTCACTCAAGCAAAAATGAATTCGCTCGACCGAGTCTTCTATATCTTGAATTCTTCAATATGCTTCTTGACTCGACTTAAAACAAACCAAAATTGCAAAAATTGCAGCCCTTCTAACACTTTCCTTTGACACAAGAATTCAGCTCAGTCAGTAATCTAAGAATCTCCCCTTTTTGTAATTCTATTCTATGAACAAATATCACAAAACAACGAGTCAATGGAAAACAGAGTAGCCCTATAAATCATAGACAAAAAATTGTACTTTCTATTATATGAGGCAAGAAACAGCCCTTCCTAAACATGAACAAACAAATTAAACGCATAGAGAATATATATGCATGGAAAAAAATGGACTAATCTACAATAAATTTTAAATACGTAGGATTGTATTCAAAATACATCAAATTAAGCAAATTCAGATCAAGTCTTAATACTACTCCCCATTTAAAAACAAAATGAAGTGGAAAATCAATGGAGAACCTCTTCAAATGAGGGGGGGGGGGGGGGGGGGGAAAGTTTGCAACTAGATTTCTTCTACACCAACTTTCATCACAAACGATCCTCATTTGCAACAACCTAGACTTCTAGTACTCCAAAGAGCTCTTTAGAAGTTTTCAACCAATGATCTTATTGCAAGAGGTTTGTAAATTTCTTTTTCGGTTTGGATGAACAACAGCTATAATGTTTTAATATTACAATTAAAGCTCAAGGTTTGACTCTCTCTCTCTCTCTCTCTCTAAAAATTCATAGTTTATATATATAAATAGGTTAAACTAGAGGAAAAACAAATAGGTCTACTATTCACGCAATTTTCACTAGTATGAATGTCAAGCAAAGGTCTAGCAAACATTCTGTTAAAGTTTAAGTCAAACGAAGTTCAAGCAAGGTCTTGTAAAATATATGTCTAACATTCACTTGAGAAATAATAATTTCACTTGATTGTGTCTTTTGAAACTTAAACTCTTCAACTTGCTTCTTGACTCAACTTATATAGACCGAAATTGAATAAATTACAATCCTTACAACACTTTTTTTTTTGTATAAGAATTTAGTCAAGAATATCTCCCTTGACAATTCTGTGGCAAAATCAGGGAAGTCAATAATGTACCAGTACTAGCCATACTGGAAAAATATATTGTATTGACCATTAAACATGTACCAACACTCCTCCACAATGTATTGAAAAAATTACCGGACTATACCAGTCTGTTCCGGTTGTATTGGGTATATTTTGAGCGTTTCAGCTAGTATTGGCATTTTGGCTGGTACAATAAAAAAATTTAATTTTTTTATATTAAAAAAACATGTTACTTAGGATAAAATATCGGTTAATGTACTTAGGCTTATATTTAAGCTTATAAAATATGTAGATTTAAAATTTTTACATAAATAAATACAAACATATATATATATATATATATATATATATATATATATATATATGTGTGTGTGTATGTATATAGTGGTAATCTCAAAATAGTACACTAGTACTGTGGGGGGGGGGGGGGGGGAACTTGATTTTGGGCCGAGGCACAAAGGCCCTAAAGGTCATACTTGAAGAGATGGGCCATGCCCTTCAATGTGGGTAGAAGCTAGAATGCCTGAAGAATAAAGGGTAACTCACCCGAACAATTCCCATGGAGATCCTAGTTCGCCACCAATACTGAAACTCTAATCCAAGGTAACAAGCATGAATGGCCCTTCGGTAGACACGGGAGGGACAGTGGGCAACGAATTCCCTTTTTTAATCCGTAATGCCACCCCCATCAGATTCATCTCGGAAAACACCCTGAAAAGATTAGAATCACAAAGACATTTACCTTCGCATTAATGAGAGATTCTCTACCTAATCTCTTTCACATTAAATGCATAAGGATAGCTTGAAAAGTGCAGACACCCACAAAAGTCCTATTTCATGATGAAAGGGGGGTAGAACAGAGAGGTGATGTGACAAATATGCTGAAAATCCAATTGGAAGCAAGCCAGCTAGGTAAATAAGGGAAGGAAAAATACCTATAAAAGGGAAGGAGGTTGCAACAAAGAGGGGGTTGAAAAAGATTGAGGAGCCTGGAGTAGAACAATAAAGAGGAAGTGATAAGAGTTTATTATAGTAAAGTTTTACTTGATCTTTATACCTCAAGGAAACAATTTATGTATCTTAGAATAGCTCATCTTCACTCTTACTTTCTAAATCAGTTGTTTGGGCCTCCCATTATGGAATTTCTACCTTATGTTTATGATAAATAAATTGTGCAAGTTAGTTACTTAGACATTTTAGCCTGTTACTATTTGTTTGAGTTTTTGTTCCTCCACAAGTACCAAAATATTTTGTTCCTCTGACCAAACCAAAACGGTCTCCTATATGAAATTGAGAGGTTGTTTGGTTTAAGTGTTTTCATCACCCAATACTGAATTTTCATCACTCAATATCCAAATTTTGTGGGCCCCACAACAAGTTGCTTTGTTTGGATGAGTTTTGAGTCACGGTTTTCATCACTCAATTCTCTGATTTTTTAGTGATGAGTTATGGAAATTGAAAACACATTTTAAGTGTTTTCAGTTCCCATAACTCTGTTTTCAATGGAATTTTTGTAATTACACCCATTTGCATGGACCCACTGTCAGTGCAACACACGTGAGTGCTGCTTTTGATGCCTCTTCAACTGCTTTCTTCTCCACATACATTTTCATTTTTCTCACACTGTTCTTTCTTTCTTCATCTTTTTTTTTTCTTCTTCTTTCACTTTCTCTGGTCTACGTTGCACTGTTCTTTCTTTCTTCTTCTTTTTTTTTTTTTCTTCTTCTTTCACTTTCTCTGGTCTACACTGCACTGTTCTTTCTTTCTTCTTCTCTTTTTTTTTTGGTTCATCATCACAAAACCCATGAACTCTTCACTACAGTTCTTTCTTTCTTCTTCTTTTTTTTTTCTTCTTCTTTCACTGGGTTCGGTGAGTTTGGGTTTCTAGGTTCTTTTTTTTTTTTTTTGTTCTTCATCATAGAACCCATAAATGGTGCCGCCATTGGAGATCATCGCAAGTCCGATCTTTTTTTTTCTTCCTTTTCGCCTTTCTCATCTCAGACCCATAAAAAAAAATAAAAAAATAAAAAATCAACGATTGGGGCAACGAATTAGTTGTTGTGGGTTTGTGAATTTTCTGGGTGCTTCGAGGATGCTAATGAATTTCGTGGGTTTATGCTTCAAGCTCAGAACCGAAGTGGTTGTTGTGGGTATTGGGGGTTGAAGGAAAAAAAAAAAAAAAGGAATGTCTGGGTTGAAGTCTCTGGTTTTGGGAGGAAATGGTGTGATGAATTGGTGTGAGGTGGGTAGGCTAACAAGAATGTCTGACATGTTGCTCAAGTATGGGTCCCATAAAAAGTAGAAAAATTTGAGTAATGGAAAGTTGAAAATATGTGCCAAACGGGTGGGATTAGGAAATTTTGATATTTTAAGTGATGAGTAATGAGTTATGGGTGATAAGTGATGGGTGATGAGAACTGAGTGATGAATGATGGGTGACCATTTTTTTTAAACCAAACAAGCCCTGACTCTCTTTGGAACAAAAAAAATCACAAAACAACAAATCAATGAAACACAAAGTAATTTTATAAATTACTAGGGGAAAAAAAATTTAGGAATGCTTTATGTTTCATGAGAAGAAAGGGCAATGATTTGGCCTTGAAGGTATGTGAATTGAGTCATGGAGTAGTTGATATGTGAAGCTAGCATCACATGCAACTCTTCAACTCTTCCAAGTAGAAGATCAAGGCGGTCGGGTGCTCTTGCTTGCGCTTGAGAAGAAGGTTGTGGAGTATCCTCCGGTACCGAAGTGAATCGATCAATTTCTTCATCGGTTTTGCCTACTTCTTTTGCTTCTGCATCTCTTGGAATTTGAGATACACCAACACTTGGTCCAGGAATGTTACTTTACTTTGGATAATGGTCTACTCACTAATAGGTTCTTCCCTTTGCATTACCAGAAGCCCACTAGGAATCTTCAACCTGCCCTTGATATGAGAGACATGACAAGGCTCAAGAATGGTAGAGTTAGCCATAAAGTCCTCTTCGTGATGCTTTTGACGAAGAGATGATAAATGTGACCACAAATGTCGATCTCTTTGTAAGTAAAGAGATCATATAGGAACACGGTCCTTGGCGCCGACAAGGGTGTCAAGATCTTCACCGAATAGAGGTTGAAGATCATGATGTAGGCTAAAGCTCCAATTTCAGGGGTGAACTCAATCGTGTGCAAGGCCTTCTTCTTGAGTTGTCCTCCAAGAACTTGCACGAGAGGCTCAAATTTCTCCTTTCTCTAGTTAAAGTGGGGAGAGGTGTCCAAAGTCGTTGGTCAAATCTCCAAAACCTCTTGGATCGACTCCCTTGAAACTATGAACTCTCTCCCCCTTACCCAATAGTTGATGTAATCACCTTCCACAAATGCATTGGCGAAGAATTCTCTAATGATGACTTCAAACACATCACCCAACGGATTCAGCAATTTGGTCTATGTCCTTTCCTTGAACACTTCTGGAATGAAGGTGTCCTTTAAGGATTCAATGTCCATAGTCCTCTCTAAGATGATCAAGGCCCATCTGTAATGATCAGTGAAAGCCATGCTGGTATCATCATTTCTAAATGAGTCCGAGGAGAGGCGGGGACGCTTTGAAGACTTCTTTGTTGCTATTTTTTGACGAGGAGGCATCTACAAAACAAATAACCACACAAAAAAACAAAACACAAACATGGAAACAAACTTGATTAGATACAAGTTAGTCCATAAAAACAAACAAATAGTCCTAAAATGGAAATACACTAGCAAACCTATTCACAAGACAATATTTTAAGTGCTAAAGGTCTAACAAGACTTACATAGCATGAATGAAGTGCAAAACATGTCAAGTGATATAGTGTGTGTGCATCAAGTGCGCTTGTAATATGCATGTGATGTTGGGGTTTATGCCCTAAATCTAATTTATTAGCATGTCATAAATAATTAAATTGTTAATTATATGAGACTATTTATAAATAAACTAATGGGGCATTATCATAGTCCATGAGATGTATTGTATGTGATTTATATGAAAAGTCACAAAAGATGTAAATCACAAGTTCGTTGTAAACTCAAAATGTAGTTCGTAGTCGGTGATGAAATTGGACATTTCATCTGCGAAGACTGTAACACATCAATTAAGATGATTTGTCTTGATCATGGAAATGGAGACTTCTAGTTGATGTGTCTTAAGAGTTAAGGCATATTGAACTGGACCGCTGTGAGATTAATTATTCAATCAACAACTGTCACCTAAATAATTAATCTCACGACTTCTAATTTCATAGACTCTTAATCCTGAGGGTAGTGAACCCAATCATGAAATGTAGGTTACTTTGATATATCAGGAGTGAGATCTAAGATTCACGGTCAAAACCTCAATATGTTGGGTAACCACACGTAGTGTTGAGGGAACACATATTCTCAAGATGGAATCCATAATCTCTTTTTATAGAGACACGAAATATCCCCTTAAAATAAGTTTAATGGGAAATGACTATTCAGGGCGCCTACTTTATTAAGGAGTTACTAAACCTTATATTTATTGAAATTGGATTTCAATAAATGTGAATAACTAAAAGATTAAACCGGGTACTCAAGGATAAAATAGTTGTTTACAAAGTAACAGTTTATTGTGACTTTGTTCATTATGGATATTTCATGGAGGGGTCATATGATATCATTAGAGTTTTGAGATATAATTTATTAATAAGGCCTAGAGTACAATTATATTTATATAGTGGTATTAAATATAATCAATGGTAACTTTGAACTTGTCAAGAGTTGACAGAAAAGCCCAAGGCCCATTGGAGCTAGAGTCGTATTTGTTTCCTTTAGTCCCATCTCAAGCCACAAACTAAAGCCCAATTGGATAGGCCCAAAAGGCTAACCCAATTAGATAATCAGTTTTTATTTAATAAAAGTTATTAAATAAAGTAACTATCAAGGTAATTAGAATGTACGTATGATGAAAAGAAAGAAGATAGTTTTTCTCTACAATGAGAAGAAGAAGGATTTTTCTTGGAGAATCAACGTACATAAAGACTGATTGAGAGACCACACTTCTTAGGCATTATGTGAAACTGAGCTGAAAATTAAAGGTATTCTCAAGTCTTGGTTTTGAATTTCACTACATCAAGGTACGCTTTCTATTCTTTGTTCTAAAATTCAAGGTTGCATGTTATCTCTCATGAATGAAGTAGATCTGTGATTGTTGCTTTTGCTTTGTGTTTTGTATGAGATGCAAAACCAGATTTCTCAACATGTAAGATGCATGAGCAATGCACGACAAAGTACTCATGGAGCAAAGTGTGTAAAACACACAACCAATAATCAAAACATGTTAAGCATATAAAACATGGTAATCCCCAAAATTTTGTACTCAATGGGGTCCAAAACAACGAGAAAAAACCATTTAGGCATTTTATCGAACACTTAGAGTGCACACATTCCACTAACATATGAAACAATGCATGAACATATGGAAATCTTGCCTAAATACAAGTTAAAATTCCACCTATGGCCAACAAAAACACAAACAAACACAATTGGACACAACCCAATCAAGAAAATTAAATAAAAAAAATTGACAAGAAAATGAAATTTTTCCAACCCCTTTCAAAATAACCCAACCCTATAAATCCTAGAATGTAAAGCTTAATCTAAGGATTCAAAAGTGAAAAAGTATTAAAACATACCTTAGATGAGGCTTAGAGATGAAAGCCCTTGAGTTTTGGTTGAGATTTTGGGGAAAGTGGTGTTTTGGGTTGAGAGAGGCACGGAGGAGGCAAAACGGATTTTTTGAAAAACTATCACTATTTGGCCTTTAAAACTAAAAAATCTGCTCATTTCGTGGGTAAGGTACTCACAAAGTACTCATGAAATGCCTCAAATGCATAGGGCTAGTTTTGCAAGAAGCTATTTCTCACGAAAGAGTCGTGAAACTCTCTATGTAAAATTTTGGAAGAAATGAAAATTAGCTTCCTCATTTTCACAGATAGGCTACGAGATGACTTACTCGCAAAAATGCCTCTGATGGAATTTTTCAATCAAAACTGATTTGGCCTTTTGGAAAAACTCTTAAAACACAAAAATGATACATAAAAATACTTACTCAAAAATATTTTTGGACTTGATCTTCAAGCTATTGAGTATACACATATCACATTTGAACACGTACAATCACACAAATGAAATAGGCATTTGTGTGGATCACGTATGAACTAATCCATAGTCTAGTATGAAACTTCAATGATTAATTCAATCAAGTCATACACAAGTAGCACAAAGTCACGTGACCTATCTCACTTGTAGAAATGAATATATATGACCCTCCACCAAAGTGTTTACATTTGATTGAAAGTTTTTCATATGGCTTTCATTTTTTATACTTTTGATCAATACAACTCAATTTTTGAGAAGCGATGCCATGAACTTTTTGATATTTTTTTGACGAATGAGCCTTTTGGCCTTGGCACCATATATTTTAATACATTTTTCCTCCACCTTTTCCTAGCCAGACTAGTTTTCGAAGTAACGTTTTTTTAGCTCTTTCTCTTTTTAGAGATAGACATTTGAAGAGCTCTTTTGAAAAAGAAAAAAAATGTGAAGAAATATATAGGCGCAAGTCTACGCATGTATCAAAATCAAACAAAAATATTGAATAATCATTTATGACAAGCTTAAAGATCTATTTATAACAATCAAATGTAGATTTCTAGACGTTGCTCACACTTAAAAAATGTGCATACATAACAAGCTAAGCTTGTAAATGCACTACGCCATTAGTATGAAGGTACTAGGCCAAACTCAACATGTGATATACACAATACAAGCGATCAAACTTTTTGAGATTTTTTACTTTTTATGGGTTTTTGAATTTTTCAACACACTAAAAAACAAAGCATTAAAGTAAGATCAACAAAAACAGGGTAAACAAAACAAAGACCTAGAAAGAAACATACTAGGACTAAAGCAATGACACAAGAAGATTGCAAATGTCATGATGCATGAAACAATGACCTTAATACATCGGAAGTATTAATGCATGGACATAGAGAATGATCATGCATGAGTACCCTTCTGCACCCACATTGTACGAGTGTTTTAGGTAGGGGTGGCAAAATTTGACACGACCCGCGAACCCGACACGACACGACACGAAATTAGCAGGTTATGGGTTGAGGCTTAACGGGTTCGTGTCATATTCGGGTTGACACGACTAACCCGTTTAATAAATGGGTTGGGTTAGGGTTGAACACATAGAACCTGTTTGACCCGTCTGACCCGTTTAATTAAATGATATTTTACCAATATACCCTTCAAACTCTAGGTATATAAACTTATTAGTTGTTGTGATTTATTTTCTTTGACATATTGTGATTGATTATTTGTGATATTGGGATATGCTTTAACTTTGAATAATTATTTGTGATGCAGTTACTCGTTAGTTCTAAATTTTATATTAAAAATATTTATTTGTTTGTTTTTTCATTAATTTTTATTTTTCATTTTGATAAAATCTAATAAACAGGTCGACACGACTGACCCGTTTAATAAATGGGTCGTGTTAGGGTTGAGAAATCTTGACCCGTTTAATAAACAGGTCGGGTTAGTGTTGACCTATGTAGTCGAATACTCATGACTTGACACGACACGAACCCGACACGCGAACACGAATTGCCACCCCTAGTTTTAGGTGAGGACCTTAAAAATAGGGGAACGACCGACATAACTCTCAAACCTTGGGATGAAGCTAGCAAGGCATGATGAAATGTTTTTCAACATTTCCATAACGTCCCAATGAGTCGTCCCTCATTTTCTCCTTTAGCTTGATTTCCCTTCAACATTCTTCTTGAGTTATCTTGACCACGTAGAGAGTCAGCCCTCTTAAGAGCTTGAAGCTTGAAGCAATTTGTTCTTGTGTGCCCTCGCACGCCACAATGATGATAGAAAAGTTTCACTTGAGGTCCCCTTTGACTCTTGGGGAATGGCTTCCCTTTATCCTTTGGTTTTGGACCAATGGTTCTCTTTACAACAGTAGGGATCTCAACCTTGGGCTTCTCCACTTTGGGTTTCTCTACCTTGGGCTTCTCTACATTCTTGGCCAACATGAACTTCACTTCCTTCTTGGGTTTGCTACTTAAGCTTCCTTCACTGGTATAGCCTAAATCGATCTTGTCAATTGAGGGTTTTTAAGAAGAGAGCACACTGTTAAGCTTCTTGGTGGAAATACGCTCCACTTCGACATTTGCTTAATTTATTTCAAGTTAAAGGAACTTGATTTTGGAGTAGGCATTCAACAACTCTTCCTTCAGCTCTTCAACTTCACATTTAGCTTCTTTAAGTTGCATAAGAGTGGATTTGTGGTCTTCTTCAATTTTCTTCATCTTTTCAACAACATTCTTCGCAACTTTGGCATATTTACCACAACCCTCAAGCAACGCATCGTACACTTCTTGAAGATTCTTTTCACCCTCATTGAGGTACACATCCTCATCTTCTGAATCATCAACTTCTTCACCTTCAGAATGTACACCTAGTTCATCAACCAAGTCGCTCAACTTATCTCCAGAATCGATAGTGGTAATTGCCATGAAAGCTGAATAGTTTCCATCACTATCACATTCTCCTTCTACATCGGAGTTTGAGCTCTCCGAGTCACTAAGGGTAGTAGCAAGCACTTTACCCTTTCCTCTCAAATAATTTTGAGATTCTTTCTTTAGATGGCCATAACTATTTCATTCATAGCACACGATTCCTTGAGTTAATGAGGAGTCTTTTCCATCCTTATTCTTGAACTCCTTCTTGTCATTTTTGGTGAATGAGAACTTTCCTTTGCCAAACAACTTCCCATTGGTCTTCATTTTGAGAAATTTTTGGAAGTTCTTTGCAAGAAACGCCACCTCTTTTTCCACATCGTCTTCATCAAATGAATCACCCATTCTCTCATTTGTGGTCTTGAGAGCAAGTGAATTGCTGGACTTGTGAGAGGAAAGTCCGAGCTCATGGGTTTGGAGAAAGCCAATAATTTCTTCAATCTTGATCTCATCCAAATCTTTGCTCTCCTTAATGGGGTGACCTTAACCTAGAAACTTTTGGGTAAAGATCTCAAGATCTTCCTCACAACTTTGGCATCTTCAATCTTCTCTCCAAGATTGAGTTTGGCAATCACAATCTCATTTAGTCTTCTATAAAAAGGAATCAAATGACTCATCGTCACTCATCTTTAATTTCTCAAATCGAGTAGTGAGCATTCGAAGCTTGATGTCCTTAACCTTCTTGGTACCTTCGTAGGTTGTCTCAAGAATGGTCCACGCCTCTTTGGTAATCTTCACATGCGAAATTCTATGAAACTCATCAATTGAAACACCATAAAAAATAGCATGAATAGCTTTGCTATTGGCATTTGCCAAAGCAAGAGTAGCCTTATCCCATTCGGATTTGGCTATTGTGGGTCTTACCCATCCATTCTCAACGAAATCCCACGCCGTCTCATCAATAGCACAAAGAAAAGCACGCATACATACTTTCCAAAAAGCATAGTTACTCCCATCAAAGTAGGGAGGTGCATTAAGAGATTGAGATCTATCCATCTCACACGGGGTCTTGGATCACACTAGGATATTGAAATTCGACAAGTGTACCCATTCTGATACCAATTAAAAGCTCAAATTTGTGCTAAAACACAAGAGCTTGTTTAGACTCCCAATTAAAAATTACGGCTAGATTGCTTTTACTCTAACTTAGACTAAATGCGAAACAAGAGTAAATAAGCACAATGAACCGATAACACTACCCTAAGCCATATTCATCCATCATCAACAATAAAATGAAAGCTTAAAGACTTGGGAAAAGAGATGTAAACACAAGATAACACTAAGACGTGTTATCAAAGAGGAAACCGAAGAACTCGACAAAAAACCTCTCCGCGATCCTCCGAGTCAAAATCGATCCACTAGAGAATAAAGTTCGAGTACACGAATAACAAAAGACCCTCCAAGCCTAGTCTACCCCATTTACTTGAGCCCTCCAAGCTCTTGCTACCAACAAACTTCTCAGAATCTTGACTTCTCTAGCTTTCTAGATTCCGCAATTCCGCCTGATTGCATCCACCAATAAATGGCTCCTTCCAATGCTTCCTAACAGCACCAAAATCTCACTTGACACTCAAAATGGATGAGGTAAGTGTTTCAGCTAACAACCTTTCAAAGATCTAGAAATGGAGAGGTAGGAGTTGAAGAAAACCACAAGGAAATGTGTAGATGATTGTGGGTATAACAATCTCTAAATCTCAAGTATATTTGCTAGGGTTTTCTCTCTCAAAAGAACTCCTTAAATTCATGGGTAATGAGGGTATTTATAGTGTAAGTAAAGAATTTGGTAAAGCAACACAACTTTTTGCAAAACAAAAAGTTTCGCGGGTACTTCGCGGGTTGGCCTTTCTCGCGAAACACTCACGAACTCGACCGCTTGGCATAACACCTCAACTTCCAGTCATGTGCTCCATACTTGGCCTTTTCGAAATATCGCTTCTTGCTAGCTACTCACAAGCTAGTCGCGAATTCCACTGATTCACCTTTTGATGCTTGATTCTTCACCAATCTCTCACACTCATCCCTTACAAATAAACTCACATACATACAAGGAAAAATGATTGAAGAAATTACAATCAAATTTGGTACGGAATTAAAACCAACACAAGATAGTTGAAAATTACAACTTTACATATTCGAACACAAATATGCTTCAATTTGTTTGAGGAATGGATTAAAAAATTTTATAACAGAATTATAACGAATTTCTAGCTATGAGCTTGTTAGAAATCCTTTGTTCTTCATACATTCTTCCTCTTCGAAGGTTTGTGATGAAAATTCTTTAGGGCTTTGGAGGTTTGAATCCATAGAGCTTCGTTGATTTATGGTTTCTTAAAGTTTCTAGAGGCTTTTGAGCTTGATTCCAGTGAACTTTGAGATATAAGAAAATAATTTGGATGATATCTCTTCGAATGTTCTTCTTATTAGAAAGTTGAAGTTCTTGAAGTTACTAGAGGACTTGATTCCAGCAGAGCTTCTGCATTGCTGAATCTTCTTAATGCTGCTAGTGGTGTAGGTGTCTTCCTTGATGTCTTAGTGTGTCAACTTGTGATAGGTCGGGAACTTTCCCTCTCTACACCCACTACTAAGAAGTCAATTTCTGGCTTTTGCACAGGGCAATGGATATGCACCATTTTCAAGCACTGGTCACACCCCATTTTTTTGGTTTTCGAAATAAGATTTGGTTGGGTAATTTTGTTTTATCCACAAGGGAAAGGGGGTTACGTTTTCCATTGAATTCGTTAGCTCCTTTGTGAGGATGAATGAAGGAAGCCTACTTTGAGAATGTGGATAGTTGGGCAATAAATGTATAATATGTTACTTTTAGAGAAAAAAGGGAAAGCAAATTTAGCTGTATAGGTCACATTTTTAGTTGTGTTTTGGGCATCAGGCATTTGCACACAAGGTATGCAACTGGTTTTGCCCTCTGGAATTGAATATACCCGTTAACGCCCTTGGCTCGAGGGCCACAATATGGAACTTAGTTAAAATGAAAGGACAGTGTTAATTATACACACATCACACACAAGTAAAAAACAACTAAAATCGTGCATTGAAGACATAATTTCAAGTTAGAAATCGTGTCTTCAAAGCACAATATTAGTTGTTTTTTGCGTGTGTAGACAACAGATGTTATAAAAAATGAAAATGGCACATCGGCAAAAGAGAACTCCATATATGCCTTAATCATCTAGGCGTTAGTGGCGATTGATGGGCTGGTGTTGTTTTAGGTGGTAGTGGGCCAACAGATCCTTCGTTTTGTTCATTCATTTCTCTGTCTAAACAGGCCTCATTTCATCCGTTCATTTTCGGCTTAAAAAAAGTACTTAGTTTCGTCAATTTGGGTTGTGCCTTAAAACTTAGAGAAGTCAGTCACGCAAAAACTTTCACCCTCAACAACTAATATATATTGGTAAGTTGCTCGTGCAATGCACAGATAATGTTATAATTTTTTATATAATTTTTTTTTTAGAGAATTTTATACATATATTATAGTATATTTGTTATAAAACTTTGCTAGTAATGAGTTTAAATAATGAGCAAAAAAAAAACACTTTGGAGTAATTTTGTATAATAAAAGTTGATAAAAACATTAATGTGTCCCATATTATTGATCTTTATTATGTGATGTAATAAAAACCTTCATTACTAAATCTTTTTTTTTCAATGTTTGTTATTGTGGTATGGCGATGCTTGAGGGTTATGTACATCATCATTTATTTCTTCATTTTCAACGTTTGAAGTTTGGTCTGCCCCTATTTGTTCAATTTTCGAGTTTTCATCATTTTTTCCTTTTGTTACATTATTTGTATTAATCACTAATGAATTGGTACTGGAAGACTCTTGATTGGATCTTACAAAGTTTGGATTTGCAGATTTGTTGTCGCTAAGATTTTTCTTAAGTATTTGCATTCATATTAAATTTCAATGATATGACCATTTTTTGTAAATGTTTATATATATATATATATTTTTTGGATAATTTAGGAATAGTGTAGCAAAAGAGTTAATATAGCATATTGGGTTGTGTATTTTTTTTTTTCTTCCACGCCTTTTTGTTATTTGAAGGTAAATCAAAAATCATAGAAATTGTGTAATTTTCAAAACCATCTTTTAGATTGAATTCATTCAAATGAAGTATGAAAATGCTTTTTTTTCCTAAAATTTTCTTCAAATCATGTGGGATTCCTTCTCTAATATCAGTATGTATATGAGAAATTTAATATATATTATGATCAATAGTTTTACAATAATTTAATTATTTAAATAAGTTGTATCTCAGTTTATTTCTCAGTAAGATCTTTTTTATATTTATTTAGGATTTTTCTTAGCATCTTAATCACAAAAGTTTTTCTGTCAATTGCATCAAAAACTTCAATTTGAATCTTGCATCAATGTTGTTTATTGTCCCTATAGAATCATGTTCTTTATCATTCCTATCATTGAATTTTTTTTTTGAAAGAAAATATTATGTAAATGACATATTGTGAGATAGTATATGCTATTTATTAAAATTTTTTTATTATAACTTTTAGAAAGATGCACTTATTAATTATCTCAACCACCTCAGAAATCTCAAGATTTATATATATATAGATAGGTTCAAGCTACACCTGGTGTAACTCTACAAAAGTTACACTTTTTTTTTTTTTACCGTATATTTCTAAAAAATCTAACGGTTAAAAAAATATTATTAAATATGATTGCTTTCACCTTATTACCTAATTAATAATAGCATTCTCTCTCTCTCTCTCTCTCTCTCTCTCTCTCTCTCTCTCTCTCCTTATTTATTGCTTTCTAGTTTCCACTAGATAATATTTTATTCCACACAACCTAACAAAACAAATTTAAAAAAACAATCTATTTTCTCTGATTTCACAACTACCAATTAAAAACAAGAGTCAACTAAAAATAACTTTCAATTGCTCCTTAAAAAAACAAAAACAAAACAAAACAAAACTTCAATTTTGAGCCTATCATACGCTAATTAAACAAGAAAACCTCCCACCTTTTCATCACCAAGCAATTGAAATTTTGAAAGGTAGACCTTCTGGACTTGCTGCTTTAATGCAGTCTTACCCAAAAAGAAAACAAAAATCATATATCACACCAAATAATATAAAGAAAACAAAAATCATATATCACACCAAATAATATTTGGGTAGGTTTGTTAAAAATTTTAATTATCTAAATGTTTTTTGTTTATATGTATCTATTAAAACATTGATAATGAAGATTTTTTTTTTTTTTTTTAAAAGTGATATTCTGTTTAGTGTATGTGATAGGCTCAAACTTTTTTTTTTTTAAAGGACCAATTGGAAGTTTTTTTTTTTTTTTTTAAAAAAAATTTATGGAACTTTTCTTTTGTTTTGTTTACTGGTGTTTGGCAACCGTGGCCCACTGAGGTGGCCCCTATGTTCAAACTCAGGTTTTCTTTGTTTTTTGTTTACACAAATATATACTGATGAAGCCGAAAAAATCACCAGTAAGTTGCAAGCACTCCTCTCACCAAAGCAACACCTGCACAAGATGAAAAAAGAGGACCTAAAAGAGAGCACCGGTGTGGTGCCGGCCAAAAACCCTCCGAAGGTCAAGTTAGAGCTTTTATTCTTCAACCCTAGAATGCCAGAGTTGAGATAATCGTGCGTATCTTGATATCTAGGGTTTCTGGGGTATTTATATTGGGTCGAATTGCCTTTCCTTTTAGGATACAACTTCTTTCTTGAGTTCTTTTCCATATAGGAGTCTTCTCAAACGTGTGATGCAAGTAGTTCGAGTGTACACGCTTACATGGAGATAAAGCAAAAGTCGACTTAAACATATCAAGTAACATACAACCTAGAATCCGTAACTAATCCATGTATGACGGATATTCAGTAACTTCAACCGTCCTATTCGCGTCACCTACGGTGTCGATCCGTCTACATACTCTCCGTCCCTTCAAGTTCAATGGAGATATCCATCTCCTAATTTTATCCCCTTCAGTTGCCCCCTTCAGTCCTTGGATCCGTCTTTGAAACCTGACGGATTCATGGAATGATTCATAAAGCAATGTATTGAGATAAGACGGTCTTAGTGTACCATGACGGAGGACACGTGGTTTGCATTTTTGGCGAAGAACACGTGGTCCTTATAGATTGGATGTTTCCCCAAAACGAGGCGTCGCTTCGTATCCCGTGCCCCTCGCTCTATAAAAGCCAGCCATTTCTCCCTTCATTTTCTCTTCCTATCAAAAATTTGTGAGCAGAGCGCCACCGTCATTACTACCGTCGTCTCTCATTAGAAGCCATCTAGATCTGGTATGTACTCCAAACCCTTCTCCGTCTTTCTTTTTATTTTATTGTTTTACATATATATATGCTTTCTTTAGATCCGTCGGTGTCTTAGGTTATACCGTCATAAATGTAGGTAATGTCTAGTGCGTCAAGTAATCAGTCGTTTGTCCGCGACGAGGCGGGCTACGATGAGAAATTCCCATCAGGTCCAAGAGATCCTGACACTTCAAGTGAAGAGAGGAATCCGTCCAGTACCTCTTCTTCCCTAGATGGAGGTCTGGAGACGAAGAGTTCAGAGTCATCCAATAGTAGCTTAGACGGTGTGGATCCCCCCGTTCAATCTACGATTGGACCGGACGGTCTCAGAGAGTTCGTCATGCTACCCCTCTGGACGGTAAACGATTTTAGATCCACAATAATCGAATTCCACCTCCAAACACTTAGGGCCAAGTATCAAATACCAGATAACATCCGTCTATGCCTCCCCGAAAAGTCCGAAAAATGTTACTACAAGGGGGTTGACGGTGTTGGGATCTATGAGCAAGCCTTAAAGGCGGGGCTTAGATTTCCTTTGAGTTCTCTCCACCGTCACCTTCTTCAATACCTCGGCCTATCCGTCACCCAGATCTCCCCAAACGCCTGGAGAGTATTCATCGGGGTAGAAGTTTTGTACGGGGCCATGTCTGACGGTTCTAGAAGGTTGACGGTGGAAGAATTCTTCCACTGTTATCGTCCAACGGAGATCGTCAAATCAAAAGGGATGTACAGTTTTGTAGCCAGGAGCCCGTTGTTGAGGCTGATTAGTGATACACTGGACTCAAATAGAGACTGGAAGAGTAGGTACTTCTTTTTGGAAGGAGATGAATGGATGTGTCGTCTAGGAGATAGCACATATATGCCCGTCGACACTACATGGGGCATTATGCCTCCGTCGGGTATGCCATCACTTTAGTTTCCGTCGAATTGATCTTTGAAAGTCATTTTATTTTATTTATATATATATATTTTTTTTTTTTAAGTCTAACCGTCTTTTTTGCAGCTCGGGACCGTCCACAAGTTTCCTTAGAGCAGTGGAGCTTCCTAGAGAGGACGTGGGCACAACTTGTCACCCTTGACACTCTCCACTGGTACCGTGATGGTCCCGATCCTTCGTCCTCAGCCCGTCGTTACGATACCAGAGTTAGAAAACGTAAGTTAAATGTAATGCTCTCCGTCTTATTCTAGCATCGTCATTTTGCTTCTATTTACACCCGTCTTTGATTTGCAGAGATGGATGCCGCCAAGAGAAGAGCCTTCATCAAACAACAGGCAGCAAAGAAAAAACAAGAGGGTGGCCAAGCTAAGGGGACGGTTCCATCCCTTCCGTCAAAATGTATCCAACAAGAGAAGGTGGACCGTCCTCCTAAGAAGCAGAGGGCCACACCAGAGCTCGTCGTGGCGTTGGAGGCTGAGAAGGCACCCGTCAGGCATGGAAAGGGCAAAGGCTTGATGAAGGGTCCAACTCCCACAGGAGAGAAAGCACCCGTCCTTTTTAGGGAAGACTCAAGCTACGCCCTAGGAAAGCTCTCATCTATCCTAACGGCTGACGACTATGCAGACCTCGACAATCACGCGACGGAGGCGATGGGAGAGACAGGTCTCTTTAACATTACGCAGGTATTTTTAAATCCGTCTAACTTTGTTATGCTCATACTTATCCGTCATTTACCCAGTGTTGTTCTTTGCTTTCAGGCTATGCTGATGATGAAAGGATTAATGGGCCATTGCGTCAATCATGAGACAACAATGGACCGTCTAAGGAAAAAGAACAAGACAATGGAGGATGAGCTTCACAAGCTGAAGACCTACAAGATCAACATGGACAGAAAGCTCAAATGCTCAGAGCAGGTCAGAGGTGAGGTGGAGAAGGAGAATGAGCACTTGCACGAAATTTTGAAGGACAAGGAGAAGGAATTGACGGACACAAAGACCAAACTCCATAATTCAAAGGAGATAGCCGTCCAGGAGTATCATGACTCCGACCTCCTTATGACAGAGCTTGGGAGCTCCTTTGCTGACGAATTCGACGATGCCATCCGTCAGGTGAAGTCGTCGTATCCTGATCTGGATGTATCCCACATTTCAATTGATGCTCAAGGGCAAACACTTGCACAGTCTGTCCGTTCAGAAAGCGCAGACGAAGTGTTTGCTGTCACTGCTCCAGCTGACGAAGGTGAAGCTCTTCCTCTAAGTCAACTGAACGACGGCCCATTGATTGGGAACTCTTCCCCAAAGAATGAATAGCAATACTCATTTAACTTGTTGAACCGTTGTTTGTAAAAATTCTTACCGTTGTAAGAGAACTTGTTGAACCGTCGTTTGTAATCATACAATTTAACTTATCGAATCTTTTGTTGCTTGTTTGCTTGCTTATTGTCCGTTGCATATAATATGCACGTTTATTTCATTTAGATAACCCGTCTACAGTGAAGAAATTTAGATGTCCGTCCTTTATTTGGGCTGGACTTTCAGATGTATTTTTGAGACCCGTCCACTTTGTGAACTAGGTTTTTCATCCCTTCGGGATGATCCGTCCATGTTGTGGACTTGTAGAATTTCATCCTTTGGATGATCTATCCACTTTGTGGACTTGTAGAATTTCATCCTTTGGATGATCCGTCCACTTTGTGAACTAGGTTTTTCATATCTTTGGGATGATCCGTCCACTTTGTGGACTTGGTTTTTCATCCCTTTGGGATGATCCGTCCACTTTGTGGATTTGTAGAATTTCATCCTTTGAATCATCGGTCCCTTTGTGGACTTGTAGAATTTCATCCTTTGGATGATCTGTCCACTTTGTGGATTTGTAGAATTTCATCCACTTTGTGGATTTGAGACTCGTCCACTTTGTGAACTAGGTTTTTCATCCCTTTGGGATGATCCGTCCATGTTGTGGACTTGTATAATTTCATCCTTTTGACGATCCGTCCACTTTGTGGACTTGTAGATTTGAGACCCGTCCACTTTCTGAACTAGGTTTTTCATCCCTTTGGGATGATCCGTCCATGCTGTGGACTTATAGAATTTCATCCTTTGGATGATCAGTCCACTTTGTGGACTTGTAGAATTTCATCCTTTGGATGATCCGTCCACTTTGTGGACTTTGCCTAATTTCAACACCATGCATTTCATATTTTCTAAATAAAAATTCCTCTCATTATATCAGTTCAACAGTCCAAATTGTTTTTGGAAAAGAAAACTTGGGTTCTAATAAGTAAAAACTATGAATGTTTAAAATTAAACTGAAAATAAGGCGGTAGACATTGTCTTATGACTGTCGCACTACTGGTAGTACTTCTTCAGGTGCTTCGTGTTCCAAGGATGACCCAACTTCCTTCCGTCTAACGTCTCCAAGTAGTACGTTCCTTTCCTATGCCATGAGATAATTCTGTACGGGCCTTCCTAGTTAGGACCCAGCTTTCCCAGGGATGCATCCTTCGTAGCGCCAAGCACTTTTCGTAATACCAGATCTCCCACCTTGAAGTCCCGGTGCCGGACCTTCGAGTTGTAGTGTTTTGCCATCATGTCTTGGTACCGCGCCAGTCTCTGTGCTGCTGCTGCCCTGACCTCATCTACAAGGTCAAGCTCTAGACACAATGCTTCATTATTCTTGCTCTCGTCATAGCTTTCCACGCGGTAGCTCGTTAATCCCACTTCCACCGGTATGAGGGCCTCAGCACCATACGCCAATCGAAACGGTGTCTCTCCTGTTGGCATTCTTGCCGTTGTCCTGTATGCACATAGTACACTTGGTAGTTCGTCCGGCCATATGCCCTTTACCCCTCGAGCCAGGTCTTGATAATCTTTAACAAGGACCGGTTCGTGACTTCAACTTGTCCGTTGGCCTGTGGGTGGGCAGGTGATGAGTAGTGATTCTTGATTCCCAGCTGAGAACAAAAGTCTCAGAATGCATCGTTGTCGAATTACTTCCCATTGTCTGAAATGAGCACTCTAGGGATCCCATATCGGCAAATAATACTTCTCCATACAAAGCTGCGAATGTTTTTCTCCGTGATAGTAGCAAGAGCTTCTGCTTCCACCCACTTGGTGAAGTAGTCAATACCAACCACCAAGAACTTCAGTTGTCTTACCGCTATTGGAAATGGACCCATGATGTCCAATCCCTATTGCGCGAACGGCCATGGAGCCGTCATAGGTGTGAGTTCCTCCGTTCGCCGTCTAATGAGATTGCCAAACCGTTGACACTTATCGTAGGCTCTAACGTACATATGGGCATCCTTTTGCATTGTCGGCCAATAGTATCCTGTTCGGAGTAGCTTGTGCACCAGAGACCTTGATCCAAAGTGGTTTCCACAAATTCCTTCATGAACTTCCCTCATCACGTAGTTTGCTTCCTCACGGCCAAGGCATCTTAGATATGGTCGGGAGAATCCTCTTTTGTAGAGGACGTCTTTAATCAGGATGAATCGGGCAGCCTTAACCTTCAATTTCCTTGCGTCTTCTTTGCTATATGGCAGCTTGCCATCCTTGAGGTATATCACAATTGGAACCGTCTAATCGTCTTTAGTGCTTACTTCCTGCATTCGAGCGTTATCTAATAGCGATGAATGTTGGACGAAGGACAATACCTGTTCTGGGGCGACCAGAGGTTCGGCCGAAGCAGCCTTTGCGAGTCGATCCGCCTCTTGGTTCTCTTCTCTTGGGATCTGAACTATCGTGAATTGGAGGTCACTCGTTCGACCCTTCACTTCCCCGAGGTACCTTCTCATTCGTTCATTCCTACAATCATAGCTCCCATTAACTTGGCTGGCTACGATTTGAGAATCGGAGTAGACCACCGCCTTCCTAGCCCTAGCCGCTATCGCAAGTTCCAATCCTGCCACTAGGGCCTCATACTCTGCTTCATTATTTGTAGTGGTGAATTCCAGACGGATCATGCATTCGATCTTATCTCCTTCCGGGGTGTGGAGTACCACCCCGATTCCTCCCGTATGCTTGTTGGAAGATCCATCTGTGTGAATTCTCCATGTGGGCGTCTCTTCTGCCCCCTACTCCTCAGGTGTAGTGAATTCCGCAATGAAGTCTGCCAGTATCTGCCCTTTCACAGCCATTCGTGGCTGGTATTGGATATCGTACTCACTCAGCTCGATAGCCCACAAAGCCATCCGTCCCGCAATTTCAGGATTGTCCATTGCTCTCCGCAAGGGCTGATCCGTCAGGAATTTTATGGTATGTGCTTGAAAATAGGGTTTGAGTTTTCGAGCTACAGTCACAAGAGCGAAAGCGAGTTTCTCCATCCGTGGGTATCTTTCTTCTGCTCCTCTCAGCGCCCGGCTGATAAAGTACACGGGCTTTTGTATCTTCCCTTCCTCTCTGATCAGAGCTGCACTTATCGCTGCTGATGAGACGGCAAGGTACAGGAACAATTCCTCCCCTGGAGTGGACGGACTAAGCAATGGCGGGGCAGAAAGATATGCCTTCAACTCTTCAAATGCCCTTTGGCATTCGTTCGTCCATTCAAAAGATCTCCTTAGTGTTCTGAAGAAAGGGAGACACTTGTCCGTCGCTCTTGATACGAACCTGTTTAAGGCTGCTATCTTCCCTGTCAAGCTTTGCACTTCCTTCACCGTCCTCGGAGGAGACAGTTCCATAATCGCTTTGACTTTCTCTGGGTTGACTTCAATGCCCCGCTGGGACACCATGAATCCTAAGAATTTTCCAGCGGTTACTCCGAATGCGCATTTGCTTGGATTCAGCTTCATTTTATACGCCCGAAGAGTGTTGAAAGTCTCCTGGAGGTCCCTCAGATGATCAGGCACCTTTGCGCTTTTCACCAACATATCATCTACGTAAACCTGGACATTCCTGCCAATTTGGTGCACAAACATTTTGTTCATTAGTTGTTGATACGTGGCTCCTGCGTTCTTGAGCCCGAACGGCATCACCTTGTAGCAAAAAAGCCATTGGCTCGTCACAAATGATGTTTTCTCTTGATCTGTCTTCTCTAATTTAATTTGATTATACCCTAAGAAGGCGTCCATGAAGCTCAACAATTCATGTCTTGCAGTGGAGTCTACCAAGGTGTCAATGCGCGGGAGTGGGTAACTGTCTTTAGGGCATGCTTTATTCAAATCCGTGAAGTCAACACACATTCTCCACTTCCCGTTTGATTTCTTGACCATTACCACATTGGCCAGCCAATCAGGGTAGTACACCTCCCTTATGAAGTTTGCTTCTCGCAGCTTCTGCACTTCCTCTGCCACGGCTCGATCCCGTTCGGGGGCGAACACACGCTTCTTTTGTCGAACTGGAGAGAAAGAAGGTGATACATTCAATTTGTGAACTATGATTGTTGGATCTATTCCCGGCATGTCGTCATGGCTCCATGCAAACACGTCTTGGTTTTCTTTGAGGAATAACAGGAGCGCATGTCGAACCGTTTGGTCGACTAAGATTCCGATCCTGGTGGTCCGGTCGGGCCTTGAATCATCTAGTCGTACCTCCTCCAATTCCTCCACGGGTTCTGCTACTGTTCTTTGTTCCTCGATGTTCATTGCCTCTACGTGGTCATCCATCTCCATCATGGCAACGTAACATTCCCGCGCAGCCACCTGATTTTTGCGCAGTTCCCCAACTCCGCATTCGGTGGGAAACTTGATCATCAGATGGTAGGTAAAGGTGACGGCCTTCCAAGCATTGAGAGTGGGTCGTCCGAGTATGGCATTATATGCTGAGGAGCAATCAACCACGAGAAAGGAAACATCCTTGATTATTTGCTGCGGGTAGTCTCCTACCGTCACCGCCAACGTGACGGATCCTAAAGGATAGACCCAGGTTCCTCCAAAGCCAACGAGGGGCGAGCATGCCGGGATCAGGCGCTCTTTAGCAATCCCCATCTGCTGGAACTTAGGGTAGTAAAGGATATCTGCTGAGCTCCCATTGTCCACCAAAACTCGGTGGATGTTGAAGTCCCCTACCTGTATGCTAACCACAAGCGCGTCGTCATGGGGGTGGTGAAGGCGCCAGGCCTCCTCTTCCGAAAACTTGATGCGAGAGCTGTTCCGTCGTGTTCCTTCTAGTGAGGAGCCTGTCGACTGGACACTTTGAACCGTCCGTAAGTAAGTTTTTTGGGCCTTTTTGGATGACCCTGCAGAAATATTGCCCCTTATAATCATTCGTATATCTCCTACGGGTGGCCTGGGACGCTCATTTTCCCGTCTAGGATTCTGCTCCTGGGGTTGATCCATTCTCTCCTTCCTTACGAACCTCTGCAACCTTCCTTTCCTGATAAAGGACTCAATCTGTTGCTTCAAGTCATAACAATCCGTCGTATTGTGGCCGTGATCGCGATGAAAACGGCGGTATCTATCTCTTGGCCTCTTGTTCGGATCTCCTTTCAACTTGCCCGGGAACGTCAAGGTTCCTTCATCTTTGATTTGCATTAACACTTGGTCAATTAGAGCTGTGAGGGGGGTGAAGCTTGTAAATCTTCCCGAAGGTGGTTTGGATCTCCGGTCTTCTCGTCGGTCTCTAGTTCTTGCCATCTTTCGTCCGTTGTCCGGTTTCGTATCTTCCTGTCTTTCCCTTTTCCTTGGCTTATAGTACTCTCGGGCTAGCAAGGCATCATCGGCGTTCATGTACTTCGTTGCCCTGTAAAACACGTCGGACATAGTTTTCGGGTCATTTTTGCATAGAGAGAACAAGAACTTACCCTTTCGCAGCCCGTTCGTGAATGCTGCCACAAGTATCTTGTCATCCGCCTCGTCTATCGAGAGGGCTTCCTTGTTAAAGCGGGCTATGTATGACCTTAAAGTCTCGTCTTCTCGTTGCTTAATACTCAATATACACGCAGTAGACCTCTTATGCCGATGACTTCCGATGAAGTGTGATACGAACTGTGCACCCAATTCCTTAAAAGTGCCAATGGAATTGGGTGTCAGTCTACTGTACCAATCTCTCGCAGGCCCTTTCAAAGTGGTGAGGAAATCCCTGCACATGATTTCATCCGGCACACCCTGAAGATGCATTAATGTTCTGAAAGATTCCAAATGATCCAATGGGTCTTTAGATCCGTCATAGTTCTCCACATGAGGCATGCGAAACTTTGGAGGAAGGGGGCATGAATTCACTAGCGCTGTGAAAGGCGAATCCGTTCTGTGGACTAGGTCGTCCAGGTCACTAGATACCCGCCCTCTAAGGGCGTTCATCATCACATCCATACATTCCCTCATCTCCTGCATTTCGGCAGCTATGTGAGTCGGCAAAGTGTCTGAGACAGATGGTCGATTGGTTTCTTGTCGCTCGGGTCTAGTTGGAGCATTGCTGCCCTCAGGCCCTTCTGCGTTTCTTCCTTCCGGACTAGCACCCTCCTGGTCTTCCTCTGGTGCACTTGGGTGTGCGGTCTTTTGTCGCAACTGTTCTTCCAAATCATGATTCTGCTTGGTGAGGCGCTCAACCGCCGCCGAAAGCGTTTGGACCTGCCTCTCTAGAGCTGTGGCGTGTGGTTCGTCGCCTTGATTGTTGTTTGTTGTCATCGATCGAGTGAGTACCATACAACTTTTCGTCTCAGGAATAGAGCGAGGTTGAAATAATCAAAAGATATTCCCCACAGACGGCGCCAACTGATGAAGCCGAAAAAATCACCAGTAAGTTGCAAGCACTCCTCTCACCAAAGCAACACCTGCACAAGATGAAAAAAGAGGACCTAAAAGAGAGCACCGGTGTGGTGCCGACCAAAAACCCTCCGAAGGTCAAGTTAGAGCTTTTATTCTTCAACCCTAAAATGCCAGAGTTGAGATAATCGTGCGTACCTTGATATCTAGGGTTTCTGGGGTATTTATATTGGGTCGAATTGCCTTTCTTTTTAGGATACAACTTTTTTCTTGAGTTCTTTTCCATATAGGAGTCTTCTCAAACGTGTGATGCAAGTAGTTCGAGTGTACACGCTTACGTGGAGATAAAGCAAAAGTCGACTTAAACATATCAAGTGACATACAACCTAGAATCCGTAACTAATCCATGTATGACGGATATTCAGTAACTTCAACCGTCTTATTCGCGTCACCTACGGTGTCGATCCGTTTACATACTCTCCGTCCCTTCAAGTTCAATGGAGATATCCGTCTCCTAATTTTATCCCCTTCATATACTTCTATCTTCACCGTAAATCAAAAAAAAAAAAAAAAAAGTTATCTGATGAGAAAAAGTTATCTGATAAAAAAAAGTTATCTGCTACTTCAACGTAGTCAAACCAGAAAATTAGATTCTTTATTTAGGTTGTGTTGAACAAAGTATTATCTCTTGGAAAGTAATAAATAAGAAGAGAGAGAGAATGCTAGTATTAATTAGGTAATAAGGTGGAAGTAATCATATTTAATAATATTTTTTTAACCGTTAGATCTTTTAAAATCTACGGTCTAAAAAATGTGTAATTTTTGTAGAGTTACACTAGGTGTAACTTGAACCCATATATATATATATATATATATATATATATATATATATATATATATATATATATATATATGTTGCCTGCATAAATTGCATAGAACATTGTTAATAGACAAAAGCATATTTAATTGAAATTGAGAAATAAAAGGAAGAGATGATTTCATGAGATTGAGATTTTCTAGAAGTATCATTTATACGTGGGGGAGGAAGAAGAAAGTTTGTAAGTGAGTAAGAGATTTAGTTTTGATTTACTCATGGGAAGGGTTAGACTTGAATCATAATATGTAAAGTAATAACTAAACTTGGGTTTTTCATAAGGTTTTGTCAATTTTTAAAAGGAAGACAATTTTATAGAGAATAACATTTAGTCTAATTGTCAAGAATACCTATATTTTATATAATAATAAAAATAAGTTACTATGATTTATTGGATAACGGTAAAACAACACTTAATAATAAGAGGTAAAAATGACTAAATACAAAATTAGAGCGTCACACGGTAAGACCTCATGTACTCTCGCATGAGCTCTCCGATTTTATATATATATATATTGATTGATATGATCCATTCTATATTGTAACAACAAATTAGATCAATTCACCGGTCATATTTCACTTATTAAACATCATAAATTCATCTTTTTGTTTTATTTTGTTTTGCAGAACTTGTTCTCCTTTTCGCTGATTATATCAAATCAATGCATTCTTCAAAATAAGAATAAAGAAGTTTTTAAGTGAAGTGAAGCACTTATATATATGTACCGTCCTTGTGACTTGGACTTGGTGGCATATGTAATGTGACAGCATGCCTTATAATGGGTTTTGGAAAATTAAGGGGTGTTAGGTACATGATTTCAAACAATAATTTTTAGTTTTTCAGCAATATTACACGTATTTTTACACACTTTTTCACTCACACATATTTCTAAAAAAACCTTTTAAACTTGAAAATTGTTGTTTAAACCCACGTACCAAACAGTCCCTAGATATCTTAATTTAGTTGCCTACTTGCAGTTGCAGGCATACCGTAATACTACCAATTCTAGTATAGTCTTAACTGGCCAAAGACTCTTTCTTTCTTTGATTTTCTATTTTAATTGTGTCTTAATTTACACTGTACTCTCTCTGCCCCCACCTTATATATATAGGAAGCTACATAGATAAGTCTTTCACAACCAAAATCTCATTTGCTTTTTTCTCCCTAATCCTATACAACTGCTTCTTCCTTTGATTCAAAGCTTCCAGATGGCTTCCCCCATTCTCTTCTTCGGACTTCTACCTTTCGTTTCCCTTGCTGCATTGGCATCTGATCCTAGCCCTCTCCAAGATTTCTGTGTTGTAGATACAAACAGTCAAGGTACAATATGAGCCTTAAACATGCATACTTCTACTGAAAATTTCACCCTATAGGCTTAATGTTAAAACCATAGCAGTAGCTCCGTAAATATTTGTTCAAACTCTTTTTCACCCGCTCGCACCACAATATTCACTATTGTACACATAATGTATGCATTTTTTAAAATGTAATGACAGTGACACACTACTTATTATAGACTCACCGTACACACACTACCACATGAATTGAAATCGTAATTTTAAAAAATAATTTCAAAATAAAGTGTGTATGTAGTGTGCAATAATAAGTAGTATTTAATAAGATTTTCTGATATAAAAGATTAAAACATGGAAAAGGAATATATACAACCGCGTGAAATAAGTTGTGAGAAAGTTGTGCGAGAAAAATCATTAACTTTTAATAGTATGGCTTTCATGTTTCTTATTTGGAATGTGGTGGTTGGTGGCAGTGTTCCTAAATGGTTTGGCTTGCAAGGATCCTACGAAGGTTGAAGCCAAAGATTTTTCAAGCAGTGGACTTCATATAGCAGGCAACACATCAAACCCTGGAGGGTTAGGCGTTACTCCCGTGACCACTGCACAAATACCAGGACTCAACACTCTTGGAATTTCCCTCTTCCGTTTTGACTATGCACCAGGGGCTGTCAACCCTCCCCACACTCACCCTCGTGCCACCGAAATCTTAACAGTCTTGGAAGGTAGCCTTGAAGTTGGGTTTGTCACATCTAACAGCCATATCACAAAGGTGCTACAGAAGGGTGATGTGTTCGTATTCCCAATTGGTCTCATCCACTATCAAAGAAATGTTGGTAAAGTAAGTGCCACCGCCATTGCTGCTGCAAACAGTCAAAACCCTGGTGTTATCCAAGTTGCCAGTGCAGTGTTTGGGTCCGAGCCTGACATTCCTAGTGACGTTTTAGCTCAGGCCTTCCGGGTGGATAAGAATGTTGTCAACTATATCCGGTCTAAGTTCTAGACAAGCTATGATTATTTTATTCCATTAATAAAGATAAAGAACCTACTCCTCTCCACATTCTGTTCGAGTGTGTCAATTTGTTATTTTATAACCTCATTGGAAGTTAGTGTGCATTGTTTTTATTATGATACTTTAGGTTTCCTTTTCGATTTTATTTAATAAAATATAGTTTTTATGAATTTTCCTCTTTTCTTTTTCTTTTTTTTTTTTAGAAGATTTATGTACTTTCCTTTATTCGTCTTCCTTTCCATCTAGAATCATTTGCTTCAAATTATGAACCACGATCAACAGCATTTTTTTTTTTTCATTTTTATATAATTTCCTAAAACATTTTATTTTCACACCACAATAATTATCAAATCTGAAAGAAATAATTATGAAAATAATAAAAGTCACATGAAGAACTTCTTCAAATGAAGAAATTGTTACGGTAGCTAGTTCGGACACGAGGTACAGACCACCAATTATTTGCACGAATAAGAGGAGGAAAAAACAGAAGACAGCCCCACCTAAGGCCTTATGGATGGAGCCTACTAGTAATTGGGCATGAAAATTAAGCAAACCTAAACATTTAATAATTAGGGGTTCTTTATTCATTTCATTGTTTGCTATTTAAGCACATTTTTCTAATTATTGTAAAACAGATTTGTCTATTTTGATCATAAGATTAAATGTGTATTTCTCTTATAGTGGTGCCGACTATAGTTTTGCTTAATGCTAACTCCAAGGAACCCTTAGGTGCTTACTCATAAGATTTATCCTTTGTTTTGCAATTGTTTAATTTTCCCATTGATATTGTGTTGTTGTCCTACGTTAGTAGTCTACTTACAAAACCTTTGTAACTAGACATCTTTGTATCCTCAACAAATGATCCACTTGCCTTCCTATCATAGGGACTCCATAACTCTGGATTTCTTCTACATGAACTTTTTCTACAAACAATCCTCATCTGCAACAACCTGGACTTGTGGTGTTCCAAAGAGCTCTCTAGAAGTTTTCTGACCAATTAAAGGCACAACAAATAGGTTTATTATTCACGCAATTCACTCGAGCGAATGTCAAGCAAAGGTCTCGCAAACATCCTGTTCAACTTTCAGTCAACGAAGTTTGTACAAGGTCTCGTAAACTTTATGCCTCTAAGGCTCTAACATTCACTTGAGCGATAATGATTTCACCTGATTGTGTCTTCTGAAACTTGAATTTTTCAATTTTCTTCTAGATTCGACTCAATGTTCTTTTTGTGACGATTTTATGGAAAAACATCACAAAACAACAAATCAATGAAATACAAAGTAACTTTATAAATCACTGGAAAAGAATTAGGACTACTTTCTATCACATGAGACTTGAAACATGCCTTCTTAAAATATGAACAAATACATTAGACTCATAGAGAACATGTACGGGAAAAAATGACCAACATAAAATAAGCTTTAAATACATAAGATTGTATTCAAAACACATGAAATTAAGAAAATTAGCATCAACTCACAATACTACTTCCCATTTTAAAACGAACTGAGAAAGAAGATGAAGTCTTTAAGCAAACAAATTTACGACCCCCCCCCCCCTTAGTATTGACCCTCTCTATGCTTTCTTTTCTATGGGAAAAATCTTTTTTATTTAAAATAAACTTTTATAAAACTAGTTTTGGGAAAATTTTTGGAAATAAGAAAATATCCTGAAAGCAATGAGAGTTCACAATGAATGGTAAATAATATTCTCTCTTTCACTATATGCATATTGAAGCTCATGTGACTCAAGTAGATGTGCATGGAGACACATCCAATTATAGTTATTTACGACTATGAATTATAGCTTTCAATGATATATAGTTCATACATGTAAATTAATTTTATTATTATATATCTCTGTCTCTTTTTTATTTTCTTTAATAAAAGATGATTAAATTCTATAAGGATCCTAATTTAAAAATCATTACATTCCATCTGATAACATTACGCCACATTTGAAATTTTCAAAGAAAAGCATTGGGAATTTGGGATTAATACACAAAATCATAGTCTCAATTACCATATTCAACCAATATAATAAAAATATTAAATAAAGAAAGGAAAAAAAAAGTTGAGAAGCCCAAAAGATTTTGTTGGAGACTAGGTCAAACTACAGAAGTTGTCGAGATACAATTAATCCCCTGGTTAGTTATTTACGGTCTAAATCTAAAATTTTCAATTATACTAGTCTCATAGCATGCGCTTTGCGCGTGCGATGAGGTTATTTTTAGTAGTTCTCTTTTGTAGAAAAAAAACAGTGTTTTTTTTTAATTATATATATATAATTTTTATTCTGAAAATCTAATTTATAAGTAGATAAAGTAATTTGAAAATTAACAGAAAAGTGATCATATTTTTTAGAAAATATTTTAGGAAGAGTTAGAATTGCATTTTTATCAGATTATCTTGTAGTTTTATCTTTACTTAAACATAGGAAAATATGGGCATTTTGAACTAAAAAATGAGGAATCCAAATAGGGAAAGCCCATTAAATAATAGTATATATGCGTAAATGCACTTTTAGTCCCTACATTTTGGGGTCATTTCTATTTTGGTCCCTACATTTTCATTCTACCACTTTTAGTCCATAAATCAATTAACGCATTCCATTTTTTTCCTTACCGTTACTCAGTTAACAGAAATTGCTGACGTGACTAACAGCACAGTAAAATAATAATTAAAAAATCTATTTTGGCATTAAAAAATTTCCACGTTAGCATTTAAATTAAAAAAAATTAATTTATTAATTTTAATTAAATAAAAAAAATTAAAAACAAAAAATCATATTAATTGAGATCTAAGAGTACCTTGAACAAGAACATTAAGAAGACAAACCCAGATTTAAGAACACAAACCCAGAAATTAAAATTTAAAAAAAAAAAACAAAACAAAAAAAACAACAACAACAAACAACCATTCAAGATCGTCAAAAACGCAGATCAAAAACCACAGATCAAAAGCCAGATCAAGCCCACCTGACACAGATCAAAAACCACACATCAAATCAAATCAAACAAAAAGTCTATATGATAGTCAAGAAAATGAATAAATCTCTTTTATTCAGCTGAACCAACATTCATCATCTGCTTCCAATACCCAAGAATTCATTTTTCCATTTCTTTTCATTGTTCTTTGGAACCAAACAAAAACAAAGCACAACTAGATCAGCACAAAAAAAAAATTTCATTCTTTCAAAAACCAAATAAACCCTAGCAATTAATTTTCTTTCTAATCATTCTATTTCCCCAGCAAACAAACAGAACACAAGAAACTCAACAAAACCAAAACTTTAGCTAAAAAAGAAGAAACCCAAATTGGAAAGAAAAACCCAAGACGGATTGCAAACCCACCACCACGGGGCCGAATTTGAGCAGAGGAGATTGAAATGTCGCCAGACGTCACCAAATCTGATCGAGGAAGTGACCGAAACACACACCCATAACAATGGTGGTGACGAACGTGAAATCGGAGACGAGGGCTCTGATGGACGAGGAGCGCCTTGGAGGCCAAGATGAACGCCATCATCGACCCCCTCCTCGCGTCCCCCTCCTCCTCCTCCGCCGCAGGATCCGGATCTGGATCCGGGGCTGGGTCGGGTGGCGTGGCGCGGGCCCAGGCGATCCATTTAGGGAGATGGGTCGAAGGTTTGAGTGGGTTTGGGGATTGAGAGAGAGAGAGAGAGAGAGAGAGAGAGAGAAAGAGAGAGAGAGAGAGAGAGAGAGAGAGAAATGGTAAGAGAAAGAGTGATGTTTTGGGTTTCTTGTGTTCTGTTTCTTGCGTTCTGTTTGAGTGGCCGTGCATTTTTCACTTTTGGGTTTGATGTTTGTATGAAGGGTTTGATTTTTCATGTGATGTTGCTAGAGATTGAGGGTTGGGTTTAGGTATGTGTTATTTGTGTTTTGAATCTTTGAAGGTCTTTGTATTTTGTAGATCTGTGCCTTTTGATTTTGGATGTTTCATGTTGGCATGTTCTTGATTTTGAGGAAGAACTCAAGATGATTGGGAAGAACATCATGTAATTTTTTTAAATTAATTTAATTTCTTTTTTAAATAATCTGTTTTTAATTATTATTATTTTTAGTTAAAATAAATAAATAGTTTTTTTTAATTTATAAGCTGACGTGGCATTTTTAATTTTATTTTATTGGCCACGTCAGCATTTAACATGCCAACAGTGGATGCCGTTTGTCACATCAGCAATTTCTGTTAAGTGAGTAACGGTAAGGACCAAAATGGAACGCGTTAATTGATTTAAGGACTAAAAGTAGTAAAATGAAAATGTAAGGATCAAAATAGAAATGACCCAAAAATATAGGGACCAAAAGTGCATTTACGCCTAGTATATATATATATATATATATATATATATAGAGAGAGAGAGAGAGAGAGAGAGAGAGAGAGAGAGAGAGAGAGAGTTCAAATAGAATTTAAAATTAGAATTCAATTTTGTATCATATGTCTAAATTTATGTGGGGACTACACCATAATTATCCACTTGAGTTTTTTAATATTTGTATCAAATAAGTTAATAAGTGCAAAATACTAAGAATCTAATATTAATGAACTATAAAATATTTTTAAAAAATCAATCACATATACTCAATAAAAATAACCATAGAACAAAGATCACCACTCCTTCTATCTTATTTAAAATTAAAAAATATATATCATAAGCAGTATTAAATTTAGATAAGAATTTTAATATGTTACTAATTACGTTTACTTTTTAAAAAAATTGACTAATTATTTATATTTTTATGATAAAAATTGTGTTTAATTTTAAATGCATATATATGTATGCATGTGTTACATGCTATTTTTTTAATAATTTGACTAATTATTTATATTTTTATAATAAAAATTGTGTTTAATTTTAAATTCATCCATGCATTTGCATGGGTTACATGCTAATTTATATATATTAACAAATAAAACTGAGAGAAAATCCAATTAGGTTTTAAATTTGATTCCAATTGTTGTCTAATTTTACGCCACGCATTTTTTTTTTTTTAATTTCTATTCTAGGTGAGCTAATGAGGTGCAAAAGATGAATGGTCTAATATAAATAAATTATCAAAAACTCGATAAACAAAAAAAAAAAAGTAAACTCGTGCATATATCCAAAAGAAATTAAATAAAAAAAATAAGAGAGAGAGAGAGAGAGAGAGAGAGAGAGAATAATTTGAATCCATATGTGTGTAATTGTAATTTTTTTTTAATTATATCGTGCATATGCACAGATTATACACTAGTCTATATACATAATAATAGGTGAAGTTGAAAGAACTCAAATTTCAATTTCAATTTTGTGTCATGTGTCTTGAATTATTTATTCTTAAAGAGTATTATTTCGTAATTTTAGAATCAAATGTGGGACCATATCATAAATATTCATCCAAGTAAGTTATTAAGTACAAAAACCAAAGAGTCTAAAATAAATAAATCGTTAAAAAAAAGTGTTTCACTGTAATAAAAAAATAAAAATAATATCGACAATTTACATTTTATACCTAATAATATCCATACAAAATTTTTTAAAGAGTTAAAAAAATATAAAAATAACTATTAATAGTATTTAAATTATATATATATAGGAATTATATTATGCATCTTATTGTATATCTTTAAGTATATCCATGTATATGTATGGGATTACAAGCTAGTATATATTAATAGGTAAAGCTTAGAATAAAATCCAATTAGATTTTAATTGGATTCTTAATTTTGCGCCACGTTTCTCATTTAATTTTTAATTTTTTGCCAAGTGAATTATTGAATATAAAAATTGAAGAGTCCAAATCTAATTTAGAATCTAATTGGATTTGGACTCTTCAATTTTAAATTGGATTTAGACTCTTCGATTTTAAAAATCGAAGAGTCCAAATCCAATTAGATTCTAAATTGAATTTCAATTAGAGTCTAATTTTCTGCCATGTGTCCATCTAAATTTTTATTTTTGTAACAAGTGAATTATTGAGTGCAAAAACCAAAGAATCTAAATCCAATTAAATTCTAAATCATATATATAATAAGAAATCATTACATATTTTTAAAATGTATGGTTTAAAAAAATGTAAGCTAATACCATGTATAATTTAAACCTCTTCTAAAAAAAAGTATAATTTGAACCATATAATTGTAATTGTTTTTAATTTTATCCATGCATATACATGGGGCTAAACATTAGTATATATTAAAGTAGAACATCCAAATATTACAATGATTGCACAATAAGCTGTTAATATCATTGTTTCAATACCTATTTAACACTTTAAGACTTAGTAAGGTGTTGTAAAATTTTAAAATACTCGCAAATGTACGAACCGTACTGAAGTATAATTTACAAAAACGAGGTCAAACTCACAGGGACTTAAATGAACGTAGAAAAATTAATCAAATCTTAACCAAATTAATCTTAATCTAATTTAATAAAAGTTGGTTGTTTGAAATTAAATATATTAAGCAAATAATTAAACTAAGCAAAGATGTAATATAAAGCAGTAAAGAGATGTAAACAATCTAGAGAAAGGAATTAAGGTCTTGCAATCCGGCTTATTAATTCATATCAGCATATATTTACGACCATTAATTTTCCTCAACCACTACATGATAATTTAAAAATCAATCTTGCTACCATGGAGAATATTTTCATTAAAACTTCTATTTAAATATCTAAAGCATGCTCTTCTTCGCTTCCTAGGATTAAAATCAAATCTTCAATTGTATCCGTAGCCAAACAAATCACAAGAGATATCCAATTTTAAAATCAAGAAATAAAAAACCAAGCATTCAATTAATTAAGACAAATCCTAAATCATGAGAAAAACATAATTGAACTCATATCTAGAATCCTATCTTAGTCAATTGATATGAAGCAAAAACAATTTAAATCATTAAAGAAAAATTATTGTGGAAAAGATCAAATCACAAAAATATTATTGATAATCCTTAATAAAGTTTCATCCTCAGCCCTAATTATAAATTTAGCTACTCATGGTAATTAAAATAAAACACAAGAATAAAATACTAAACATTAAACTAGACAAATAAAATAGAAAAAGAAATAGTCACAATGCTATCATAGAGAAAAGCTACAGAGAAGCCACATGCAGCACTACCTCTTGCTCCAATTTTTTGTTTTGCATCACAACCCTAACACTAGCCTCCTTTGAATTTTTCCCTAAAGAGCCTTTAAATAAGTTAAGAAATCCTATTACAAGTTGAATTTCCGTTTAGAGAAAATCTCAAATTCTTAGGCTTCACTTAACCGATGATTTTGGCCCATTTAACATCAGAATTTGTACTTTTGGTAAACCACAAAGTTGTAACCCTTTAAGTTAACTTTCCAGCCCAACTTGAATCATCTCAATTGGACGACTGAGCCAAAAGTTATGCCAAACATACTAACAGATTGGCAGGTTAGAATCCTAATCCGAATTGAACTTGGATTTGATGCAAATTTCCTTTGATTCCTTGCTCCAATTAAATATAAATTTAATTGGATTGGCCTTCTTTAACTTCATCATGGCTCCTGTAAAAGTAAAGTCTATAAACTTTATTCTTTGCACAAATCTACTTATTTAATTTCATTCTCCTACAAAAGACAAATTCAAGCAATAAAATTCAATTAAGCAAAAAATTGAATATTCAACTTTATTCCAAAACCAAATATAAAATGCATGAATTTACTCAAAATAAATATGATAATGCTTTCTAATAATGATATAAATATGCAAAATTAAGCTGTTATCAATGTATATCATAGGGTATGAAATTAAAATGTCTTAGGAAAATTATATCAAAAAGAAAAACAACATTTTCAAACGTAGTTCTTAATTTTAATTAGCATGAGATGGAAAGCCAAACACTTCCTTCATTGCAATTAGAGATTTCGAAGGCTCCAAACACAAAAAGAGAGAGAGAGAGAAGGAGAGAGAGACTTGGAATGTTACTTGGACGATGGGATGTCTTCTAGCTAGATGGATAAAGGGATTATGCTAAGTGTCTGAATGATCTTCACTGTAATCTTCTCCTGATTTTATAGTGGGGATTGGCATGAATGTAGGAAGCCTACTTTGAGATTGCGTGGATAGTTGGGCAATGAATATATAATATGTTGTTTTTAGAGAAAAATGGAATGCAAATTTAGGGTGAGTTTGGTTGGGCTTTTTGAAAAAGTGCATAATGAAAAAGTTGAGTTTTTAAAAAGTGCATAATGAAAAAGTGATTTTTCAAAAAGCTGAGTGTTTAGTAAAAACTGTTAAAAAGTGGTTTTTGAAAAAACTTAGTATTTGGCTAGCACTTATAAAAGTGGCAGTTTGAAGGGTAAATTACTAAAAAGGACAATGTCTATATAAAAAGAATTTTTTGTTTTAATTATCTCTTTTAATGCAAGTTATGGACACAATATTTTCACAAAAATTTCACAATAAAGTTTATGTAACAAGTTGTTAATAGTAGGGGGAAAAAAATGTCACTAGTAGGTCTAGATGAGAACTAATAACAACTTACTATGTAAACTTTATTATGAAATTGTTATAAAAATATTATGTCTATAGTACTATTTTTTTCTAAAAAAAAATAGTACTAACTTAAAAAGTTTAGAGATATAATAAAATGTCACAATATTTTCACAATACTAATTTAAAATTAATCTTTGTAAAATACAATTTTATTAACACTTATCTTTTAAATAAGTTGTTCTAGTACCCATAATTTTTTCTCCACTACATACTCTATAACATCACAACTTTTAAAAAAAAATTGTAAAATAATTTGTGTTCCTACTCATTATATTTTCTTCTACGTTGCATAACCAAACCCAAAAACTCTTTTTTCTTTTTTTTTTTCTTTCACTTTTTTCTCCTCCACATCTTTTGTTCGTCCTTATCTCCTGATCTTCTTTTTTTTTTTTTCTTTCACTTTTTTCTCCCCCACATCTCTTGTTCATCCTTATCTCCTTCGTCCTTATCTCCTGATCTTCTTATCTTCAGTTCCTCCAGACACACACACCCACCCACCCACACACCCACACACACAGATCAGAGAAGACGAAGAAGAAGATGAACGAAGAAGAAGACGAACGAAGCAGAAGAAGAGGAAGAAGCAGAGAAGACAAAGAAGAAGACGAAGACACACACACCCACCCACCCACCCACACACCCACACACACAGATCAGAGAAGACGAAGAAGATGAACGAAGAAGAAGATGAACGAAGAAGAAGACGAACGACGCAGAAGAAGAGGAAGAAGCAGAGAAGACGAAGAAGAAGATGAAGAAAGCAGAAGAAGAGGAAGAAGATTGAGAGGGTGATTCGGTAATTTTAGGTCTCAGCTATCCGTTGAGCTGAAAACGTTGATGCACGTTTGAGATATGGACCTTCAGACCACCATTTCAGAAATCAGCGTTTTTGCCTTTGCCTTAAAACGCAACTTTTATCTAAAATTTGCGTTTAGGCTTCACCAAACGCCCAGCCACTGCCAACTTTATGTAAAAGCTACGTTTTGGGTCCTAAAAGCCCAACCAAACGAGCACTTAGTTGTATGATATGGATAAGGGTAATGTTATTGTACACGCTATGTGCAATTGCATGCTGTCCAAAACACAACTGAAAATGTGACCTAAAGTCACGTTTTCAGTCGTTTTGGGCAACGTGTATTTGCACACAAGGTATACAACTGGTTTTTTTCTATGGAATTAAATATACCCGTCCTAGACTCAAGGGCCCCCAATATAGCACTTAGTTAAAACGTAAGGACAATGTTAATTACACACACATCTATGCACACATGTAAAAAACAACTGAAATCGTGCATTAGAGAAATAATTTCAAATTAGAAATCGCACCTTCGAAGCACAATATTAGTTGTTTTTTGTGTGAGTCGGCAATAGGAGTTATTAAAATTGAAAATGGCACATCAGCAAAGAGAACTCCATACATCTCTTAATCATCTAGGCGTTAGTGGCGATTGATGGGCTGGTGTTGTTTTAGGTGGTAGTGGGCCAACAGATCCCTCATTTTGTTCATCCGTTTCTCCGTCCAAACAGGCCTCATTTCATCTGTCCATTTTCGGCTTAAAAAAAGTGCTTAGTTTCGTCCATTTGGGCTGGGCTTTAAAGCTCAGAGAAGTCAGTGAGGCAAAAACCTTCAGCCCTCAACAACTAATATACATTTGATCCATTCTATATTGTAAGAACAAATTACGATCAATTCACCAGTCATCTTTCACTTATTAAACATCATAAATTCACCTTTTTGTTTTGTTTTGTAAACTTGTTCTCTTTTTCGTTGATTATTTCAAATCAATCATGTAATACATTCTTCAAAATAAAAATAAAAAGAAGTTTTTAAGTGAAGTGAGGCACTTATATATATGTACAGTCCTTGTAACTTGGACTTGGTGCCATATGTAATGTGACAGCCAGCCCTATAATGAGTTGCCTTCTTGCCGGCACACTGTAATACTACCAATTCTCATACAGTCTTAACTGTCCAAAGACTCTTTCTTTCTTTGATTTTCTTTTTTAATTGTCTTTACACTATACTCTCTCTGCCCCCACCTTATATATATAGGAAGCTACATACATAAGTCTTTCTCAACCAAAATCTCAGTCACTTTTTATCATCCTATTCCTATACGACTCCTTCTTCCTTTGATTCAAAGCTTCCTATGCTCACAATTTGCAGATGGCCTCCCCCATTCTCTTCTTCGGACTTCTAGCTTTCGTTTTCATTGCTGCATTGGCATCTGATCCTAGCCCTCTCCAAGATTTCTGTGTTGCAGATACAAACAGTCAAGGTACAAAATGAGCCTTAAACATGCATACTTCTACTCCCTATAGGCTTAATGTTAAAACCGTAAGTAGTAGCACCGTAAATATTTGTTCCAAACTCTTTTCCACCCGCTCATATCACAATATTCACAATTGTACACACAGTGCTGGCTCAACCATTGAGCCAAATAAGCAACCGCCTAAGGCTCCAATAAAAAAAGGCCCCTAAATTTTTACTAATAAAGATATTCTTGTACCAATAGAAGTATTAATTAAGTCCTAAATATTCACCAATAAATAAAAAGTAGTTTTTTATCAAATAAAAAGTAGTTTTTTATCAAAGAAAAACTAGTTAAAGAAAAATATTTTCATTGGATGGATCAATCATTTAATCTCTCACACATAAATGTTAAAAGAACTTATTAATCTTACACAAGTAAATAAATTTCTACTCAAATTCTATTTAGAAATATAAAATATATAACTTTATTAAACTTTTCAATCATATTTTTTTAGTATTTAGATACTTCATTCAATAAATAGTATTTATTTTAGTTGCATAGTCATTGAGTAATGCGATGGTTTGTTTTAATTTGTAATTTTTTTTCTAAAAAAATAGATTTTAAATGAAAAAAAAAACCAAAAGTCAAATAAATATTTTTATTAATATTCAAAGTATAATAATAGATCTTACTTAAAGTTGTCGCCTTGGGTCCCACAATACCTTGAGCCGGCCCTGTGTACACACAGTGTATGCATTTTCTAAAAAGCAATGATAGTGACATGCTACTTATTATATACTCACCATATACACACTATCACATGAATTGAAATCGTGTTTTTAAAGCATAATTTCAAAATGAAGTTTGTATGGAGTGTACAATAATAAGTAGTATTTAATAAGATTTTCTGATTTAAAAATATTAAAACGTGGAAAAGCAATATATACAAATCGTGTGAAATAAGTTGTGAGAAAGTTGTGCCAGAAAAATCATTAACTTTTAATAGTTATGGCTTACATGTTTCTTATTTGCAATGTTATGGTTGGTGGCAGTGCTCCTAAATGGTTTGGCTTGTAAGGATCCTAAGATTGTTGAAGCCAATGATTTTTCAAGCAGTGGACTTCATATAGCAGGCAACACATCAAACCCTCTAGGGTCAAGGGTGACTCCCATGACCGCTGCACAAATACCAGGACTTAACTCTCTTAGAAACCACCGTACAAGTATAAATGCTTGTGGGGTGTGGAAGGGGCAAAGGGCAAGATTCAAATCTCTAGGAGAGAGCTCCACACACATATACACTAATATTAAGCTAGAGTAGAAATTCTATCCTGTAAAAAAAATAAAAATAAAAATAAAAACTCTCTTGAAATTTCCCTTGTTCGTATTGACTATGCACCAGGGGGTATCAACCCTCCCCACACTCACCCTCATGCCACCAAAATCTTAAGAGTCTTGGAAGGTAGCCTTGAAGTTGGGTTTGTCACATCTAATCCTCAGAACCGCCTTATCACAAAGGTGCTACAAAAGGGTGATGTGTTCGTATTCCCAATTGGTCTCGTCCACTATCAAAGAAATGTTGGTAATGAAAGTGCCATCATCATTGCTGCTCTAAGCAGTCAAAACCCCGGTGTTATCACAATTGCCAAGGCAGTGTTTGGGTCCAAGCCTCAAATTCCTAATGACATTTTAGTGAAGGCCTTCCAGGTGGACAACGATGTTGTCAACTATATCCGGTCTAAGTTCTAATAAGCTATGATAATTACCATAAAAAATTACTAGACAGAACCAACTTCCCCCAACTTACTTTGCTAGCTAGTGTGTCAATTTGTGTGTCGTAACCTCATTGGAAATTTGTATCCATTGTTTTGCTTGCTGTGTATTCGTTACATTTGTAATTTTATTATTATAATTCTCGTTGTCTCCTTTCGATTTTCATTAATAAAATGTGATTAAAACGACTATCTGAAAGATTTGTGAAGTGAAGTCTGAATGCATTTAGAGAAAATATCCAAGTTGATGAGAAATGAGATTTATTCAGATTAATTATGATACAGTGGGTGCTCTGTTCTTGCACACACGAAATAAAGCCCCTTGCAGTCACAACAAACTCTAAAATAAAGAAACAAATTCTTCTCAAAATAAAATAAAATATAGAAACAAACCAACAGCCAGTAATAAAAAACAGTAACGGATTTAACAAAGTGATGAACAACTAACTAACTCTACGACATGTAGCTTACAATGTAGACTATTAGTCACGACTTGTAGTAATGCAAAACAGAATTCAGCGTGGATAGATGTTGTTCTAGCTTAACAAAAATTTGACGAATCAAGGAGAAAAAGAATTGTGAATTCCCCAGAAATTTGAGAAATTTTCCGAGAAATATTTTATTTCAGTCTTCTGAGGGGCTTCTAAAGAAAGTAAAAAATTACAAAAATATTTTTAAATTTCCTATGACATCACTAAAAAGACCGAATTTCTTGAATGAAATAAGCTAAAATAAATAACTAAATTTAGGCCTGAAAATAAACAACAGCGAAGAAAAAATTATTTAATTATGCAACCTGACTTTTGTATATCGAATCTCTCAAAAAATTCCAATAACACTTGTTCTACATCAATCTCCTCCGCTTATAAAGTACTTATCCTCGAATTAATATTTGGATAAAGTGGCTGGTATAAATCCACCACAATAAATTTCTTCGAAATTGTCATGTCATTAGGAAGATCAACCACATGCGCATTGTTAATCACTTCCTTCATAATTTTGTAAGGGTCTCATTTCGTTGACTTCAGCTTTTTGTAGATGCCAATAGGAAACCTCTCTCTTTGTGACAAAAGATAAAAAGAATATATCCTCTCTCTTAAAACACCTTGTGCCTTCCATGTTTGTCAGCTGATGCCTTACACTTTACATTGACTTCCTCAAACTTCTTCTTTTACCTTTGCTTGAATTAAATGTTTCACCATAGTGTTTGATGCAGTGCTTAAACTAGGGGCTTTAGGCAATCTAGTAAGTCCAATGCATGATTTGGGAACTTCAAGTAGTGATCATCCAATAGAATTGTCGGTACGTAGCATTGTTGTAGGCAAATTTAGCTTGTGCAAGTGCATTAACCCTTAAAGCATTCTCATCAAGAGTATTATAAATGCTAAAATGCTATTTTTTGCATTTAGAAGCACAAAAACCTACTTCACCAAAGATACCATATGCTAAAATTTGACATCTTGCTACAATAAGCTCTCAATTTTGAGAGCACATTGTAATAAGGTGTTATAACTTTTTAATGTTTTTTCTGCAGAGAGAGAGAGAGAGAGAGAGAGAGAGTAAAAAATTAATAAAAAATAATAACATTTAAAGAAAATAGTAAAATAATAGAAATTTTTATATTAGAAGTATTGTAGAGTGATGTGTTAAATACTATAAAGTTGAGTTTTTAGATATTAAATACTAAAATTTTTAAAAACTCTTGACGAGAATGCTGCTTATCACAAATACTACGAATTTAATTTCTCAAAGTTCTATTCATCACTGTTTGCCATCAAAATCCATGCTTCTATATTTTGAATCACAATCAGAAGTATTGGAATTTGAAATTCCATGTAACCTTACAATCTCTTGAAAGAATACTTTTGCAACATGCACCGTATTGGAAGCCTCAAGGCAGGGAATAAAATACACCATCTTTGAAAACCTGACAACAAAAACAAACACAGTTTTCAACCCTTTGAGTCTTTGGAAGTCCTAAAACACAATGTCCTTGTTCCAAGAAGCCCTCCTTATATACAATTTATTCAAGTTCCGTTGATTCCTGAAATACTTCCAATTTATGTTTTTTTAAAAAGTACAAATATATTTGAGATTAAACAATATTCTCAATGCCTCAAGGCTTATACCCTATGTCTTCTGTCTATATTATCTCCGGAAAAAAAAAAACTATATATATGTATTAAATAGGTCTTGTTCCTAATTTGAACATTTATCCTAAACTTACTAGCATCGCACTCCAATTCAAACACCTCATTAGAACTAGGGAGTGTCAAAATTGGTGCTGAAGTTAATTTGCTAGATCTAGGAGAAGAAACATTTCTAACTTGTTCAATGGAACTCATATGATCAACTTCACTAGTTATTCTTAGGATAGGAATAGAAAGTGGTTCTTTTCTATACATCTTACAACTTTCCAATACAATGAATCAAGCATGCATGGCCCCACTCGGAGTAATTGCATGGTTCCACCAATTTCATTCCCTCAACCCACAGTATATATACATTTATGTACATATATTATATTTACCTAAAATTACATACATACATGAGTACATTGTTTATGATACTATTTATAGTTAGGTAGAGATAAGCACTACAAGATTTTCATATATATTTTTTTTTATTTACATTATTTAATCTTACGGTACGTGTAAACTGATTTTTTGGAAATAATAAATATATCTAGATTAGGAGAAATTTTTATATGAACCCTCCCTCTTACTAATATGTGGTCTCATATGTTAACGAAAGAGATGATGCACGAGAATACGAAATACCTTCCCTTAAATTAGGCTACTAGAAGTAAATTAAATATACATATCACTAAGAGAGATGATGCATGAGAATAATACCTTCCCTTAAATTAGGCTTCTTGAAGTAAATTGAATATAGAGTTTTAATGTACTATTAAGGGCCTGTTTGGATAGGCTATTCACAAAGGTGCGTTTTAAAAACGAGCATTTTAAAACGTGCATTTTGAAAACATCATATTAAAAACCACAAACAAGCGTTTGGTAAAAATGTGAAAATATGCGTTTTTTATTTTTAAAGCTACATTAAGCGTTTGGATAAGCTGTTTTAAAAATGGCTGTTTGGAGTGTAAATTCCAAAAAAGGACTTAACTATTTTGTTAAGGTTATTTCATCATTTTTCCTTTAATCAGTGTTTATTTAATTACACAATCTAATAAAAATATACATGGAGGCAGTGGCGGCTCTAAGAATTTTTTTCAGGGTGTTTCTCAACAAGCATAAATTACACTGTCTAATAAAAAGAAAAATTTGTTCTTCACAGTAGTCGAACCGTGATGATGTCATAATTTATTTAATAATTAATTAATATGAAAATAAATAAAATAATTACGTAAAGTTTAACAATCTTAACAAAAACAATATTTAAAGATGTTAAAAATATATCTTGATTAAAGATTAGAAGATATATCTCATAATTTATTACAAAGATTAATAAATATCCTCCAATTATTTAAGATATTTTGTTAAATTTTTAATTTACTAATATAATTAGCCAAACTATTAATATATTAACCAAACTACTAATATATAAGATATTCTATTCATCTGTAGCACAGAGTTGAAACTATTAATAAAATTACACGTATTGTATTTATATACATTCAAAGGCCTTCAAAAAGTAAATTTTATTTCATTAAAAAAAAAACTACATATATTAAAGTTTGAAATTGTAGCTGGTATTAAACACACACAAAAAAAAAAAAAAAAATTGTAGCAGGTATTCAACTTTTTTTTTTGAGAAAGTAGCAGGTATTCAACTAGTCTAAAACACGTTTTTCAAAACTAAAAAACATGTCAAAGTAACATGAAAATAGGTGTGTGTCTGTGGAATTTTTTTGTTTAAAAAATATAAAAGATCTCATCTCTATCTCTGTTTCTTTTCTCCCGTCCTCTCTGTCTCTGTTTCTTTTCTCTTTTTTTTTTTTTTAGAATCTCACCTCTTAGTCTCTCATACAACAAGTAGATCAGAGGACACATCTCTTCCTCTATAACATTTCTTCCTAAGCAAATTGATCTATCAATGGAAGATCTAACATCTATCTAAGGTTTGAGCTTTTGGTGAAGATGAACGAGCCCAACCACCGGCCATTTTCAGGGAAGATTTCTATGGGAGGAACTGTGAGAACCGTGAGGTCTGTGGGAACACCCTGCTGGTATTTCTTATCGTATAGGCGCTATTTTTTATTGTATTAGCGCTATTTTGATTTTCTGAAGAAAAAAATAGCGGTTAGCCCATCTGCGTTTCTGAAAAAGTAAAACTTCGTAGTGTTTTGTAAACGTGAAAAATCTGGATTTTGAAAATGCAAACGTGCTGCTTTTGTGGAGCCAAACGATTTGGCAAATCACGTTTTTTCTAAAACGCGCGTTAAGGTTTTATAAACAGCCTATCCAAACGGGCTCTAAATCAAACTAAACTAAATGTTGACCTAATTACATTTATGAATATTAAAATTCTCATGCATCACTTTTCTAATAATTTAGAAACTAAAACATAGATTTCTCAAATCAACCGTTACATTAAAAATTACATAATTGGTATTCTCTTAATAAGATATAATAATAAATAAAATAAAAAAGATAAAGGTTGTACGAGTTTTTTTTATATTAAAAAAAATTAACCGATATTTAAGAACACAGGTTACACTGTATAAATTTATTTAAAAATATAAATAAATAAACAATATTCAACTATACAGGCGTGCCTTGCTAAGACAGTCACTATTGAAAGAACAATGATTAGGTCAAGAAAACAGCTGTAATCAAAAGAACCCAAAAACAATCAAGCGAAAAAAGAAAAAAAAAAAAAATCAGAGAGAAACAAAGCAAAACAGGACAAAATGTGTGAGTCAAACGTCATCATACCACGTGTTTCTCACTATGATAATGTCTCCATCACTTGCGTTTTACACTATCAGTATTTTGTTTTTGTTTTTTCAATAAAAACTCCACAACCTTTTTGTCTCCAATTATTATTATGTAAAAAGAAAAGCAAATTGATACCTTGTGTGTGCAAAGCGGCCGGGCCCAGTACTCCTCTTGCTGGCTTGGCTTCACCTTCACCCCCTCTCACAGTGACATTCCACGTGCCCACTGCACCATGTTTCTGCACTTTAGATTTTTTTGCCCCCAAAACTCAATTTTTGAATATATATAAGTTTATTTATTGACACAATTTTTTCAAATTTTTTATTGCAATTATGAATTATCAGTCAATTGACCAGTTCTTTTTTTAATTCCATAAATACAATGGTGGGAGGAAGAATTTTAATTCTAAATATTCCTGTTGAAAATATTAAAAAATGTCAATTAAGCAACTGGATGAATTACGGGAATTTTAGTATTAAATTGACAAGTTTTTTATTCTAATAACAAATTTCATATTAATTTTTACTATGGTTCCAATAATGTTACTAATGATTTCATGTAAAAATAATATTGCATTAATCATAATCAATCATCTTAATAAATTATGAAATTTGCCACAGTTGTAATGTTGAATAAATAATTAAATAGTAATAATAGTAGATTCTATGTAAAAATTAATAACATCTAATCACTTTTGTGTGGGGCAAGATTCAAGTATAACGTGGCAACTGTCTCTACCCTAACAAAAAAGAGAAATAAGTGATGCCACTATTACCATACAACTACTATTATTCATCCAGGACTTATGTAAGAAAAGAAGGAGTCCTGGATCAATAACTATCATTGTTATTGACTCCGTTTCGTTTCGGCCGAAACGGCCAGAATTTTTCGTTCCTGTATGCAAACCGGTACCAGGATACCTAACGTTCCACCTCGGGCCAGATTTCGGGCCATTCCGGTCCATTCCGGCCATTCCGGCCGAGATGTGAATTCCAGTCGGTACATGATTTGGCCTATGGAAAAAAAAAATTATTATTATTTGATGGCTAATATTATGTTATAAATTTTGTTGGCATATTAGTTATTAATTATTATGGGCTTATGTAATGAGTAATGACTTGTTATAAATCTTCTTATTATTTGATGTTGTATTGAGGTTTAAGACATAAGAGTTAAGACTAAATGTTTTGTATTATTTGATATTTAGTTATTGTCTTCTAAATCTTCTTATTGTGTGATGTTAAATAGATGTTATATTGATGTTTAAGACTTAAGAGTTAAGACTAAATGATTTGTATTATTTGAAATTTAGTTATTTATTTATTAGAATTGACAATTTTATGTTTTACAAGAATATATATAATTTAATTTTTAGGAACCCGAAACACCTTAAAACGGTACGCCGAAATCGGCCGATACCGAAATATTCCATTCCACTGGACAAACCGAAACGGGGTCCGAAATGGTATTAATAACAATGATAACTATAGTGGTACTTAATGAGAAATAACAGACTCATTTCTAACCTCTTATAAACTCTCTTTTTTTCTTTCTCTTTTTTTATCTCTTGGGCGTAGGGGGATCTATTCCTATTTATACCCTTGGAGGCATTCTCCCTGCCGTCCACCTGTAGGACCAATATTAAGTGGAGAAAATACTTGAGCATTATTTTAATATGTCATTCAACCATTAATGTAGCGTTATTGGTAGGTGAGGTGCATTTAATATAGCAGGGATGGTTGCTTCCTCTAGAAGCTTCCCTCTTTAGACTTCTTGGATTACTTACTGTTAGGAACGTACGAACCCTTGCTTATATCTTGGGAGCTGAGCGAGCTTCAACATGTCGCCGAGGAGGGAACTCTCCTTGGATAGATTCCAAGGGATGGATCCCCGTCCAGTGCTCCTTCTCGAGACTTGTAATGGTTATCTCCTCCCTCCTTTTAAGTTGGTCTTTACAAAGGGGCCATTGGGGCCGTTTCAATTAGGCCCATCCTTATTGGTCTGAGACTTCTCCCTTATTCTAGTCTTTTAGGCCTCGTAACCCAGACCCATTTTCCATAACTAGGCTCTCCTCTCACAACTTTTACAAGTTGTGATATAGCCCTAAAGAGTTTGCTTAGTGGTTCCTAAGACCTCATATTTATGAGATTTTAGGTTTGAAAGTTCTTGCTAGCATCTTAAGACCACTCTCATAGGATTCCTCCCTATAATAACCCGATGTTAGGGATAACAATTTTGCCCTGCTCTACTTGACCCGCCTCTCCCCGCTTCGACCCACACAGATTTTCCCCACCCCACAAAAGTGTTAGGGTGGGGTGGGAAAAGGTTTTAGACTTTTAGACCTAACACACCCCGCCTCACATTGATAAGGGTTAAATTGTATATTTTTCATACCTTAAAACCTTACTATTTAGCGTGCAATTGTCAAGCAATGATGTTGTGTTTTTTTACTGGGTCTCACGGCACTGTTCACGGACCAGTCAAGTACTGAAAAACATAGCAATAAATAGTAAATCTAGGGTTCCATGACACTATTTATAGTTTAAAATTTATTTTGCTACAGTGTTTTCAACAAAATAAGCGGTATCCAAACAAACCCTTAAACAAACATATTATCAGCTTATTTTATTCTATCCAATAAGGCTTTTTGCCTCTTTTTTTTTTTTTTCTCTAGCAAGGTTGGAAATAAAGTACCAATTTTAACATTTTTTTTGTCTTTATTATAAACAAATTTATATACTATTGAATCATTGATTTTTTTTTTGTGATATTATTTTATTAAACACTTTAATAAATTATTCAATTTTTTCTAAAATTAATTTGATTTGATGGGATCATTTTATTTGTAATTTTAAGTATATTTTTATTAACAAAACAAGTTTTATTAAAAAAAATTGTAATAGTTGTGGGCAAATTTTCCCTACATGCAGGGATGCAGGGAAGGGGGGGATAAGGTAAGACAAAACCATGCGCGCGCACGTGGGGTGGGGGGAGGGGGTGAAGACTCCATCCTTCGACCCGCCTCACCCCATTATCATCCCTACTCTATGTGTGAAGAACCGAGGGGGGAGGGGTTGCGCATGCCCAAAGAAATAGTCAAATACTGAAAGAAGTTTGAATAGTCTTGTTTATCAAAAAGAAATAAATAAATAAGTTGTAATGTTTTGTAATAAAAACATCCCCTATGTCATTCTAATAAACTATTTGCCATAACTGAGTTCTCCTCCCACAACTTTAATAAGTTGCAATATTTTGTTACTAAAAGCATCCTTTATGTCATTCTAATCAAAAGGGTGATGTCTATCACTCTATGGTGCCCTATTGCCATCCCCACTCGGTGTGTGTGGGACCGAGGGGGGAGTTGCTCATGCCCAAAGAAATAGTCAAATACTGAAAGAAGTTTAAATACCCTTATTTATCATAAATAAATAAATAAATAAGTTGTAATTTTTTGTAATAAAAACATCCCCTATGTCATTCTAATAAACTATTTGCCATAACTAGGTCCTCCTCCCACAACTTTAATAAGTTGCAATATTTTGTAATAAAAGCATCCTTTATGTCATTCTAATCAAAAGAGTGATGTCTATCACTGTATGGAAATATCTTAATTATTTGATTAAACAATGGTAACAAGTTGTGTTGACCGAGGGTAGGTTCTTTTTTCGTTTTTCTTTTTTAAATCATCGTGAAATGGAGGAGTTATTTAAATGTGGAAGCGGCTAAAAGTTTTCCACACTTAGAATTTTATAAGGGCCTTTGGTGGTAGTTTGCTATGCAGCGTGTTTTTAAGCTAATTATCAAATTCAAATTCCCACTTTCGAAAGGTACCAATTAAAGGATGGTTCCTATTATTGCATCGTTGGGTTGAAAGATTTGTTAAAATAAATTATAATATGAGTGCACCATTCTTTTTATTGCTTCACTACATTTTCTATCAATTTTTTTGTCCACGAATGCCTTGTCCCCACTAAGGTTCCTTACTTCTTATGTAAAGATACATGTTGTTTGGATGTGTTTATTTTTATTGTTATTATATATTTATTAAAATATAAATTATGTAAAAAAACACTTATAATGAAAAAAGAGAGTAAAACTTTATGAATAATATCTTAGGTACAATACATTAAAATTTTCAATCGAACTCAAACAGTTAATTACATTAAATAACATTATTTATATTTTATTGGTCAATACAATTAGGTGTTTAATCTTAATTGAAAAATCTTTTTTTTTTTGGCTAAAATTTAATTAAAGAATCTAATGTATTATAATTTATAACTAAGTTATTGTATCTGATTTCTTCTCTTGAAAAAGGTATAGTTAACCACAATAAATAATACTAATAATAATCTAATACAAAGAAAAAGAAAAGGAAAAAGAAAGTGACATGAAAGCTTTGAATAATACCTAAATTTCTCTTTACCCTCCTAACCTTTCGAATTAACTTTTTCTTAAAAAGTCATCCGACATTTACCAATTCTTTCAGATTAATCATATTTCCCATGTGCAACAATGTATTGAAGAGAAGAATATTAATGCTTATTAGAGGGTTCTAAAGTTGAAGCCAGCGTTTTTGGGGGGAAAAAAAGGTTATTCAGAGAATCTGAGATTTTTGGTGGGTTGCAACATTGTAATATTTCTTTCAACCTTTCAGGGATTTAAAGTAGAGTAGAAAATTACAGAAGGAAAACATAAAGAAAGAAAAGTAAGCTAAGCTAAGCTCATGCATGAGTTATGACGTCATGCATGGCATGAGTAAGCTAAGCTCTATTGATTCAACTAATTGAGAGAGAAATATTACAATTTTTATCATATAATCTTAGAAATTATTGATATATCACTAGACACTAATTACAAAATGCTAAATCAAATATTCATTTATTTTATTGTTGAAGTCCACCAAACATACTTATTGTCATAAACATAATGTAGTAAACTCTCCATTAAAATTATGTCTTTAAATTAACTCCATCATAGAATTTCTAAAATTAACCATTTTGAAAATGTATTAGATTTTATGATGCTATCACTGTTTAAACAAATTTGACTACTTTTATTAAGATTTTTATATAAATTATTAATGATGTGATAAAATTCAATTAGCTCATTTTAAATTGAATAGATATAATTTTAGTACGTAAATCTTCGCCTACGGTAGAGCTATGCTATCCTAAAACCTCTAAAGGATTTTAATTCTAAATCTTAAGTCATAAATATAAAATCGGATCCTTATATGGTACCTCCAACATATTTGGAGGACGATACCTATCAATATTATGGAGTTCGGGTACGTTCCTGTCTAATATACTGTGATTTATCCGTGAATATAACAAAATTACTGTGACTTTTTTTTTTTTTTTTTTGGAGATAGAATTACTGTGTGACCTTGCAACAAATAATATTGATATTGTCTAATCAATGTAACAAATAATAAAGTTAATAAATTATTAAAAGAGTTATGATGTGACATGGTGGAACCCCCATATTTGACATGGACATTATCTAGTTTGATCCATATAGTCTAAGATGAAAAATAAAATTAAAATGGAAAACTACTAGACATAAGCGAAACCGAAGATAAAAATATAGCTAAAATCAGTGCTTTATAACCCTCTTTACATTATTTCTTGAGCTAGATATACTCCACCACAAATCGAGAAACAAACTTTTATTTCCCTAATCCATTTATTAGTAAACAAAAACTCTACTAAAATCCAGTTATTAAGTCCATTTTTCCCTCTCTCCCTCCAAAAGAACTTATTATTTAGTAAACATCAAAACATTTATTAAAAAAAGAGAGAGAGAGAGAGGGGATAAATTACAACTTATTCACATGTGATTTAACAGAAATTTAAGTTGTCTATCTGTGATTTAAAATTTGACACTTTACCCTCCTAAGATTTGACCGAATTTTAAGTTGTTTGTCTGTGATTTAAAATCTCATGATGCAAGTGTTCAATTAGGTTCTTTTTAAAATTATTTGATCTTTTATTTTTAGATTTTTTGTGTTTTTGGAGGAAAGAGATACCAAAGTGAAACAAAATTATATATTTAGCCATTTTTTTAACAGAGGTAGGTTACTAAACTCTAATTGAACTAACTTCATGTGAATAAAGTGTTAAATTTCAAACCACAAATAAACAATTTAAATTTCGGTCAAATCATAGGTGAATAAGTTGTAATTTGCCAAAAAAATAATTAAAAAATTAAAAAGAAAAGAAGAAGACATGAAAGAAGGTGGAAGCTACTGGAGGTTTTAGAGTTGAAACCAGCATTTTTGGTAAGGAAAAAAAAAAGTTATTGAGTTATGCTTGGTCGGTGGCAACATGTTAATATTTGTTACAAGAATTTAAAGAAAGTTAAAAATGGGAATTTCCAAGAAAGAAGCCTCCTAAGAAATTTGGATAAATTTTAGCAATAAAATTGGTTGTAGATATTGGGTAAGGATTTTCTGCAAACTAAGTTGTAACAACTTCTGCAAAATGCACACATGTCAAGTGGTCATTTAGTGAAAAATTCAATTTTGACATGAAGGTTTTTATTTAAATTAAATAATAAATATAAGTCTAAACAGGTGTCTATCTAAGGTAATGACACATGTGCATTTTTGCAGGAGTTGTTGCAACTTAGTTTGCAACAAATCCATATCCATACCTTAATTATGAAATGATTTTTGTCTATTTGAAATATAGAAAGCATAATAAAGTGTCAAATTTCAAACTATAGGTAGGCAACTTAAATTTCGGCCAAACCATAAGTGGGTAAGTTGTAATTTACCAAAAAAATAATTAAACAAATAAAAAGAAAAAGAAGAAGACATGAAAGAAGGTGGAAGCTACCAGAGGTTTTAGAGTTGAAACCAGCATTTATGGTAAGGAAAAAAAAGATATTGAGTTATGCTTGGTTGGTGGCAACATGTTAATATTTGTTGAATGAATTTAAAGAAAGTTAAAAATGGGAAATTTCAAGAAAAGAAGCCTCTTAAGAAATTTGGATAAAGTTTAGTTATAAAATTTGTTGTACATATTAGATAAGAATTTGTTATAAACTAAATTGCAACAACTCGTGCAAAATGCAAATATATCAAGTGGTTATTTAGTGAAAAATTCAATTTTAACATGAAAGTTTTTATTTAAATTAAATATAAGACTGACAGGTGTCTATCTGAGGTATTGACACGTGCATTTTTGCAGGAGTTGCTGCAACTTAATTTGCAGTAAATCCATATCCATATCCATATCTTAATTATGAAATGATTTTTGTCTATTTGAAATTAAATATAGAAAGCATAATAATTTTTAAGTCCTAGCATATTAACACAAGCTACGTCTTAATTATAAAATGATATTTGTCTATTCGAAAGCAAATATAAAAAGGAGAGTAATTTTTAAGTACTAACATCTTCACGCATGCTATTTGAATGTGTAGACTTTTTTCCCCAATAAAAAATATAAAATTTTCAAATCTTAAAGTTTAAAACATGTTTGAATCCTCTTTCTCCGTTTATTGTAATAATGGAATTATCAAAAAGATAAAACCCTTGGCAAACACATCTATTTGTCAACAATATTATGAATTGTAAACAACTTCTTGTTATTCAATTTTTTTTTTTAATCTTTGAAGAAATACACTTAAAAATATATAAGATTTCTTCATACCCATAACATCAAAATTAAAATAAATTGTCCAACAGTGCTAGGGGATTCTTTAGAATCAATACATATTAGTGGAGTTTTTTTTTTTTTTATATATATATATATATATATATAGAATTTAGTATATTCATAGAACAAACAAGACAGAAAGCCTACAGACTACTAAAAACAAAACCAACACCCTCTTGCGGACTTTACAACATGAAGATACCAAAGAACAAATTAGCACTTCTGTTAAAAATTGATACTAAAACATCTGCTTAAAGTTTAAACTATAGAATAGCACTAGTAAACACAATTGGCAACAAGAGCCATTAGGAAATCAAAGGAATATACTCAGGTAACAAGGTGCACGCAATCCCATCTAGAACTTAGAACTTTGTTTAATGGAGATTAGTAAAAGGCTAGAAAGCCTAGAATTAACAACAAAAGGAAAACATGTGCATACTGCATAAGAATAGTAATATTTTTATTATATGATAATTCGATAATTTGGGAAGAGAAAATTTGAATATTGAATGTCTCCATAAATTACGCAAAGTTATGTCAATTGAGTTATAAAATTTTTGACATACAAATTGGTTCTTCCGTCTCACAATAATTTATTATTTGATAATTCAATAATATGAGGAGAGGAAATTTGAATATTGAATGTCTCCATAAATTATGCAAAGTTATGTCAATCGTATTATAAAATTTTTGACATACGAATCCGTTCTTGCATCTCACAATTATTTATTCCCGACCATCTTTTTTTTTTTAGGGGATTCCCGACCGTCTTAAGATCATTATTGGTTACAAGAACACTCTAAAAGTTCCTTCCTATCTTAAGATTTGTAACCTTTGTTATATTCCCTCTTCTTTATATTTAACATTTACTAGTTTTAGTATATAAAAAAAACATTTAAGATTAGTTAATCAATAATATCTTCTTTATATTTTAAATAAATACACATTTAATTCTTGTTTGAGTGAAAAGGAAAATTAATAAAAAAAAATTTCTAAGAAAAATTTCATCTCCCCATAAATCAATCCACAAATCCGGGATAAAATATACCCTATAAATAAACAATATATACCTTACTTCCCCAGCTAGAATTTCTCCAATAAAAATTAGGAGACAAAAATTTGCTTTCCAGATCCAGTTAATTAAATTAAAAAAAATCTTATTTAAAATTCCACCAATAGAATTTTATTAACAACATACAAGGAACCGACCAGAAAAACAAAAAAACCAAGAAACAAAAAACCAAAAAACGAAAAAACAAATTGAAGTATTAGTTTTTGTCTTCTGGTAAACGTTGAAGGTTCAAAGCTTTGTATAATTCAAAGCCTACTGCTAACACACGCGGCTACAGACTGTCTGACTCTCTCAATTTCCCCCATTTGACATTTTCCCACAACACTCTCTCAGTAACTTCCTTTCCTTGCTTGTCTTTGCTTTTGCTTTTCCCTTTGCCTTGAATTCGATTACCAAACTTCTTTTCTTTTCATTAATATATAAATATTATATAACAATTCTACTAATATATATTACAAAACACAACAACACAATGTATAAGATCATCAAAAATCCACTCCATTTTTCTCACCACCGCCACCACCAACACCAACACCAACACCAAGTCTCTTCTTAGTATCATTGGATATACTATCCCTTTTATAAAACAAAACAAAAACAACATCATAGGATTCCACAACTCACTTCACAACCAACAACCCAGAACTACTCTCAGATCATCATCAACATCAACACATCAACATCAAGATCAAGATCAAAGAAAACGATGCCTCTTCCATGGAAGAAGCAGAAGGGGAGTCGGATATCAAGAATAGTGGCGGATCTCCAGTCCTCACCGAAGCGAGGCGGGTCCCTTGTTGTTCAGACTGGCTTTCCCACTTCTCTCATCGACCTCTTCGTCCAGAACCGTGACCGACTCAACAAAAACAAGAAGAAGAAGAAGAAGAAGAAGAAGAAGAAGCAAGAGAATTCTTCCTCCAACGAAGACGACATACCCAGTAGTCCTGTTGAGATCCAACAAGAAATTCAAGCCGATCCGGCACTTTCAATTTCACCAACTCCATCTGGGTCGGTGAGTTTTGGCGTTGACGAGGATCTGACGCCATTGAAGTTGAAGGAAGCGGAGGTTAACGAGGTCTGTAGCAAGGAAGATAAGAATTTCGGTGTCGTCTTGAAAGTTATGTTTCTGGCGGTGGTTGTGGTATTGGGTTTCATGAGTACTAAACGACTTGCCGTTTGTATTACCTTCTCCGCGTTTCTGCTTATTATCGCTGACTATCTTTGTAAGCGGTCCTGTTTCCTCTCGGTTAGACCTGCTTTGGAGTCTTTGGTTCAAAGGGTGCAGAAGGGTTTGTTGGTAGTCAAGAATACCAAAACTTGTGAGGCTGTGAATGGTGTTGTGGAGGAAGTGATTGGTCGTGGGGCTGAATCGAAATCTGTGATCGATGAAATCCAAATTGTAGAGACTAGTTTTGTTGTTGATGATTCCAATGAGATTGTTAGTGTTGGACCTGAGATTGAAGAGGAGGCAAAAAAGGCGGCGAAGAAGGAGGTGGTGGATGGATCACAAGTGTTGGTTTGTACAGATGAGAATTCCAAAGGTTGTAGTAGGAGAGGAAAAGCAAAGAAGATCTTCAAGAAATTGGTGCCGAAGAGGTTGCGAAATTTGAAGAAGGAAAAGAAGGGGAAGAGGATGATGGAGGAGGAGTCCATCAGTGAAGCATCGAGTAATTTGGGGGATGAATTTGATACATTGGGGAGTGTAGTTGATGAGGAGAAAGAGGATGGTATTGGTAAAGACCAAAATCGAAGTGTGTGTAAATTAAGTTCATTAGAAGAAGAAGAATTAGGTGGTGATAAAAATTCTAGTACTGATCAAGTATCGCGGGCTGGCGATGTGTCGGCAGCGATTGGTGGAAGGAAGGAGGGGAGTTTGGGCTATATTACTCTCCTTGTGATTGTTCTTGCTGGACTTGCAGGAGGTAAAGTTGTGGCCTTGACAATCACAATTTCATGGTGTTTCATCTTGAAGTTTTTGAAGTTTATTGGAAATAGAAGAAGATCTGTAAATGTGTCTTAAGGCCAGGTTCTATGTCCCTATCTCAAAGTTAGAGTTTTTGGGTACAAATTTTTTCCACTTTAGAGTGATAGTGTTGTTCTCATTTTGGTAAAGTGTTAATTCAATCCTTAAAGTGTATTCCGAAAGCTCAGTATGATAGAAATGCCAACCATTTTGTTGGCAGTGTAGCCAGAGCTTTTGTACTTTGAAATGTATATTCACAGATACGAAATATAGTGCACAATTTTAACTCTTTCTTTGTATGTTTGTAGTGCTTGGTTGCCAGCTTTGGCCATTGGTTTCCTTTTATTTCAGTTTTTTAAGTTTATCTATGTTTGTCATTCAAACTCATGTGCCTCGATTTTCGGTATTGCTCTGTAAATTGCATAAGCTACATGTATTTCAGTGATCCTTTGTCCTTATCCCTTTGCTCATAATTTATTAGAGAATAAACAAAACTTAATATACTATAAACTAGTTTAGGCTTCAGAAATCAGAATTTCTCAGGTGAAACAGATAATTGTATACGAGTGATTCTGTGATTATGTTGAAAACTGTGGAATGAAACCTTGTGTAAAACTATATTTTTAAACAACAACAGGGCCCAAACTCCAAAGTTGTGGCAGAGTCCTCTATGTTCCATCTGGAAATGTAGAATGCACAAAATCTCACCCATTGCTCATCACAGTTCTTATATTACACAAATATGTGTGAATGGAATTTAGATTTCTTCTTCATGTATCTTTATCTTAGCCTTGTACATCTTCTTTAAAGAGAATTAATTGCTTAGAAATTTGGGGATACCTTTCCATTCTAGTTTCTGTATTGGCAGATGGAAAATTCAGTTCTATATCCTGCCTGCATATGAACTTGTCATCTGATGGCTTTCTAACATGAATTGGGAAAGGAATGGCATCCTTTAGATTTTTAATTTTCCATTTTGGTTCTGCTTCCTTTTTTCTTCTTCCATTCCATCCCATTACTTAGATCTCGACCACTTGTTATTCAGATTCTCTTCACCTTTATGTCTCCAATTTCACAGAATTGATGCCTGGCTACTTTTTCCTACAAAGTTTTAGACACTTCTTGTCTCTGCAAGTCCATCCATTGACTATCAATCTACCACCAATTTGAAGGGGCAAGATTTAACAACAGTAGTCCATGAAGTTTCCCCACCATTTATCCCCTTTGCCACGGTATCAATAAAGTTTGTATTTCATTTTTATGAAGAAAAGTCCTAAGATACTCCTTTCGCAATTTCACGCCTCGTGCAACGCTAAGTTATTGACTTATTTGAATAACCAATCAATAACTCAATTAAAATCCCAGCATAACAGAAAATTTGATTCCCATATAACGTAAAAAATAAACATCAACAATAGTATTCTTTTTTTCTTCAAATTTGATTCTGAAAGGACTATAGCCTACTTAAAACGTTTCATTTTTCAAACTCTATCGGATTGAAAGTCATTCTATTTTTTTGGTCTTTGATTTGATAGATGCTTGTAATTTATGTATTTGATTGCTTTGGTCCCCTGCTGTATACTTCCTGATACTTGGGTGACTCCTTTTTATGACTTTGAATTAAATTTTCTTTACTTTTTGGAAAAAAGTAATAGTTATTATTCTTGGCAAAGACATTTCAACATCTGTGGAACTGCATTAGAATGGTTCCCCAGTTGGTCTCTCCAAGTGCCATACAAGTCTAAAATTATTATTTTGAGAGCAAAATCATTAGTATCTGGTAGGATTAAAACTACTAATAATAAAAATTATAATCTCCCAATTTGCTTTTATCCCACATATCAGAAATTACTCTTATCATGAAGAGGAAATCCTGTACATCTTCTTGGTGAACCAAATTTGGCAATGTATATTCCATTCTTAACAATTTTTGTCTTAGTTTGTTTGTCATTACTTCTAATAGTGGTTTCACATTGGTCCCCCATCAGCAACCAGATAAAATTGTTAATGGAAAGTTGCATTATATATATAAAAGAACGTTGTTCATGTAAAGAAATTTCAATAGTGCTCACCAACCAGATAAGATTTTATTCTCTTCACTAAATTGTATTGTCATTTGCTATCTATATTCTAGCATATTGAATTTTGTTTCTAGACTGCTAGTGTTATTAATTAAATCTAAAGGAAATCTGAATGGTCAGAAGGATTACCAAACCTATAATATAATGGCTTTTACAAATATTAAATGGAGTATGAACTTTCAAGATGCCCACGGTGACTGCAAAATTTGCAGGAAGGTTCTTTCATCGTCTAGATAGAGCAAAGCTTTGGTTTAATACAGTGGGCTGGACACTATGTGAACACATTGACCATGACCAATTTTAAATATGTGTCTAAATTGTGTCAAGTTCAGTACACTAGACCTAAGTCAAATCCTTACAAACTATATCATTGAGATACATGAAGAATTCAAGATTAAAACAACAATAATTCAAGATTAAAACAACAATATTTAATAGAATCATTTCAATAAGATATATAATATATCACTTTTGACTATAGGAATACAAACATGGCCCATGATTTTGTCTACTACCATCCACTCAAATGCATAATCAATTGATTACAATTCCAAAATCACGGAGATATTTGTAAAGCGAAAAGGTGAAAGTCTTAAAAACTAGTGTGGCGTTTGGCCACTTTTATACCATTTGGATGGCGTCTACATCTATGACAATATTAAGTTGCATTTTTGTGTGAGTCCCATGTACTGTTTATGAAACCCGTAAGTACTTTTTCAGTAACTTTTTCTTTAAAATTAGGTCCCACAGTATTATTTATACATGTAAAAATTATTTTACTACAATGTTTTCAGTTTTCAATAATAAGCGGTAATATAACGAACATTTCATATTTCAACGCTGAAGTCAGATTCTCCTCTCTTTTTTTTCTTTTCTTTTTTTATGGGATATAACGAAACTTTTATTGAAATTACTAAATAAACCCATGTGCACTTGGGATGTAATATAGCAGATACAATCAGGAACCCATATTTCATATTACAATGGTCAAGCAAATTAGGAAGAGAGACATGAAAAAGTCTGTAAGGCAAAACTCCAAATGAGCAAAGTATGAAAAAATAAAGACTTAATCTTGAAAATGGATCATTCACATCCCTTAAAATAGGATTAGTTCACGGTTTCTGTGGTTTTTTTGTTGTGTAAAACTATATGAAACAATTTGTATGTAAATTTTTTTGTCTTCCCTGTTAGGCCACCACTAACTATGATCTCTATTTTCACCCACTTTTCTCTTTTCCTTTTTTTTTTCCTATATGATTTAGTTAACTGATGTCCTAAAAACATTAGTTTAGGAATTATTTTTAAAATTTTTTTATAGGAAAAGAAAAAAATAATTAAGTTTCTAAACAAATTTTTTATATTTTTCATAAAAATAATAACAAATATCCTAAGGGCACTCAATAACCAAACTTATCCACACACACATATATATATATATATATATGTATATATATACAAAAGGTCGAGTGAGAAAGCAGAACTTTTTTCAATAATAAATTGAAAAGAGCTTAATACTTCACTCTTTTTTCTTTTTTCTTTTTTATTCCAAAACAATTTTTAACTAGAGGGGGGATCTCAAGAATTATTTGTGGGGCAGTTTATTATTTTGTCTTGGGACTCGGCTTAAATTTTTTTTGATTAAATTTATCCGTACGTTTTCCAATTGTACGGAACATGTCGAAGTACTCATCATTGAACCCTACAAAAATGTCTTTTGAGGGAGTGCAATGGCATTCACTCACCACGACGTGGCTTGGTCACTGCTTATTGTTTCTTACACACAAGGTTGGTTAATGTTGCTAATGACTGGTCTGTAAATGGAACCATCTGCCAAATTACTTTTAAAGTATGCATTTGGTTTCAAATTAAAAAATTAACTTATTTTACTGTATATATATATTTGCTATTATTTATGAGTATTAAAATTAAAAAAATTAGTTTATTTTTGCTATTATTTATGCTATTATTTATGCGCCTTCTTATACTTTTTTGTACTATTTATGAATCTAACTGTATTATTTCAATTAACTTTTACTTTTATCTACAGTATTTTCAGCAAAAAAAATTTCAATTTCAGTAAAATAAGCGAATTTCAAACATACCTTATTATGAAAATTTAGAAATCATTGTAAAGAAAACGTTGTTTTCATATTAGTTTGTTGACAAATTAGAGCAGCATGGCATTAAGCATGCAGCTTTTAGCTCTTTGACACTCTAAACAGTTTCGCCTCTATTAATTTTGTGTCTCTCTTCTAATCCTATAGGTGATACCGTGATAGCACCCAAACTTTTGACAACACAAACTGAATAAAAATTCCCATTCCAAATCTTTGCGTTTTACTTTGTATCATGTGTTTCATTTTTATTTTATTTTTCCATTACTTAGAAAAGAAGTGTAGCAAGCTAGATTGGTGTTACTTAAAGTGAATATCTAAAATTAGAACAAAAGCGTAAGCTTGCTTTTTGAACATTTTCATAGTATCATTGTTTATTACACACATTGTACTCACATTTCATTTTTTGAATTTAAATCGTGAGTTCAAGTCACAATTTTAGTTCAAAAAATAAATTGAGTACAGTTATTACAATAAAGTGTGTGCATTAATAATTATCCTTTTTTATATTGTCAAGACAATTATATGCATCAAGCTACAGAGAAAAGAATGATATTTATTTAAAAATATACTCCATATATTATAGAAATTGTAGGTGACATATCATGCAACCTTAATCAATGAAAATCCAAGTACAACTTTAGAAAATAAATTTGTGTGATATATAACATTAGCATAATAAAAACACTCGCCTAGTAATATGATAGCTTAGAACTACATAGCATTCTGCTCAGCTAGAATTTTACTTGAAGATGATCAATTACAGACTTGTCCACCTGCAAAGCCTTGGACAGAATATCATCCGCAATGGATGGTTTTGATCCGAAAACTGCGTTAGCAACAGTAATGATTCCAGGGTTTTGGCTACTCAAGGCAGAGATAGAGATGGCCTTTCCTTGACCCACATTTTGCTGGAAGTGAATGAGTCCCACTGGAAAGACAAACGCATCACCCTTCTGAAGGACCTTTGATATGAACTGGTTGTTGGGATTAGAGGTCACAAAACCAACGTAGAGGCTACCTTCTAGGACTGTTAAAACTTCGGTAGCACGAGGATGAAAATGTAGTGGAATAAGACCCAATCCAAGCGAGCCAGTGCAATACCAAGGGTGTTTAGCCCAGGAATTTGAACTACAGTCACTGGGGTAACGCTAGAACCAAGAGGATTAGATGTGTTGCCTGCTTTGTCTAGTCCACTAAGGAAGAAGTGGTCAGCCTGTGCAAGTTTAGGGTCCAGGCAAGCAAAGCCGTTCACTCGAGCTGCCATAATCACAATACCAAAAGTAAGATTTTAATGCCAAAAAAAAAAAAGCCAAAATACATGAACTGTTTTAATTTTTGAGGTTTAAAGTAATCGATTTTAGTCTCTAAAATACTTTTAAGTAAGCGATTTTAGTCTCTAAAAAACTTAAAGTAATCGATTTTGGTCCTTGACGAACTCAAAGTGATTGCTTTTCAGTTTCACATCTATGAAGTAATGACGCATCAGTATTTAGTTTGGTTGTGCCATCTAAGAGATTAAAAGCAATCATTTAATTAAACTTACTAAACTTAAGTGTCCAACCATGTATTTAAGCCTACAAAAAATTTAAAGTTTGCATTATTAATAAAATAGAAGACAGTATGAATAATCTTTAATGCAAAATAAAGCTAAGCATGTTATAGTTGGGCCACAACCTGAGCTAGCAGGGTCTGCAATGCAGAAATCTTGCACAGGACTAGGATCCGATGCAAAGGCCAGTGCACAAGCGAATGCAAGCAGGCTCAATTCGAAAACAATGTGGTTTGCCATTTTGATCTTGGTTTCCAGTAATTTCTTCAAGCTCATAGAAGATATCAAATTGAACTACCGAAAAGAGTTTGAGATGTGAAGCAATCCTTACGTGAACTCTCTATATATAGACTAAGAAGACAAACTTCATAGGCATATATGAGTAAGAATGAGTCCTGATGAATGCTGGACAAGCTGCCGTCCTAATACCAGATGCTGAGAAGAAGTCTGAGACTTCCATCTTAAGCCAATTGTAGCTAATAACATTTTCCAAAAGTTTATTTTGATATGCAACAAAATAATTACCGTGTCCTAATATGTCAAATGCAGCAGTCCAGATTTCAGATTAATTATTTGTGAAAAATCTGGTCTAAGAGGATTTTGTGTCAATTTTTTTAATGTCTCAATAAACAAGATATGCTTCACTGCTATTTGTACTTAAATTAACATAATCTATATAGGGTCTGTTTGGATAGAACTTAATGCTGAAAACTGAAAATACTGTAGCAAAATAATTTTTAAATGGGTAAAAAATATTGTTCATGCCAAAAATTATTGTTTATTGGCCTAAAATTACTATTTATAGTCAATAAACAATGACAAACACGCTTGAAATAAAAAAAAACAGACGTGAATGTGGACGTGCAAGCGCAAACCCCCTCATAATATAGTTAAGAGAAAATTAAGCTCGTCGTTTAAGAATAGCATATTAATTAAAAACATTATTTTCAAGATAAATGCTTTTGTCCAAAATGCAGGCCTGGTTTGGGTTTAAAATGTTCAGATTATGACTTGATTACTATGCAAGTGAGGTACGTCATCCTTAACCTAAAGAGAACCATCACCACCATCATATAAGTTAAGAGTCCATGAATTACCTCAGATTCCTATTTGACATTTTTTGTTGGGAGTTTTGGTATGAAACGAAATTCTGTTCAAACTCATGTGCCTCGATGTTCGGACTGTCAATCTTATTTGTACTTGCATAAGGGACATGCATTTCAGTGATCCTTTGTCCTTGTCCCTTTGTTCATATTTTATTAGAGAATAAACAAAAATTAAAATACTTTAAATTAGTTGAGGTTTCATAATTTCTCAAGAGAAACAGATAATTGTATATGAGTGATTCTGTGATTATGCTGAAAATTATGTGGAATGAAGCCTCATGTAAGACTACTCAAACAACTGTTGGGTGCGTGACACACGTGGGTTCCAGCCCACACTTGATGGAATAGCTCATTTAATGAGCTTGTCTCTCTAAAGTCTTCATGCCAACCACGTCTCTTAATGAGACTTGACATTAAGCGTGTGGAACACGCTAAAGGAGTGAAGAAAAATTCGCTGAAGATAACGTAAGGACATTCGGCTGAAGAGAAGAATTGAATTCATCCTTTTTGTCTAATATCATGTACAAAAGTCAAGGTTTGTGTGCTTGCATTTATTGTGACTTGATGCGAAGAGCGGAAGGAAGAAAAAAAGAAAAAGTGAAGAAATAAAAGGATTCGGCCATTTGGTGAAGAAGAACAGAAAAGGAAAGGGAAGTCTCAGTGAATAAGACTGAGGATAATGCAGTCTTGAAGAATTGCGTGAGTGAGAGCAAGTAAAAGAGAGGGAAAAAAAATACAAAGAGCAAGAGAAAATTGTGAAAGATACACAGTGAAGAAGAGAGTAGTGAGTAAAAAGAAAAAAAGAGTTTTATTTACTCAAATTGTATCTGTAAATATTGTAATCTCTATTTAATATAACAAGATTATTCAAAATTTATCCCGTAGTTAGAATTTTTTATGTAAACTTTTGTGTTACTGTGTAATTCCGCTTTCCCTGCTCTTGCTGATATTTTATTCCACCTTATATAGAATTTTTTCCCAACAACAGGGTCCAAACTCCAAAGTCGTGGCAGAGTCCTCTGTGTTTCATCTGGAAATGAAGAATGCACAAAATCTCACCCATTGATCATCAAAGTTCTTATATTACACAAATATGTCTGAATGGGATTTAGATTTCTTTTTCATGTAACTTTTTCTTAGCCTTGTGCATCTTCCTAAAAGAGAATTAATTGCTTAGAAATTCGGTATACACCATTCCATTCTAGTTTCTGTATTGCTAGATGGAATATTCAGTTCTACATCCTGCCAGCATATGAACTTGTCATCCGATGGCTTTGTAACATATATTAGGGAAGAATGGCATCCTTTAGATCAAGTCCATCCATTGACTACCAATTTACCACCAATTTGAAGGGGCGAGATTTAACAACAATAGTCCATGAAGTTTCCCCACCATGTCTTACCTTTGCCATGGTATCAATAAAGTTTGTTTTTCATTTTTATGGAGAAAGTCCTAAGATACTCCTTACGCAATTCACGCCTCGTGCAACGCTAAGTTATTCACTTATTTGAATGACCAAGCAATAACTCAGTTAGAATCCCAGCATAACAGAAAATTTGATTCCCATATAACATGAAAAAAAATATATCAATAATAGTAATAGTTGAAGAGAAATCAAGAACAATAAAAGAAAGAAGAAAAGCACAGAGAGAAAAGAAGAGGAAGAGAGAATTTGGGAAGAAATTTCAGTTCTTATTTTCCATCACCCAATATGGATTACAGACTCCAATATATAGGTACTAACCACTTCCGTATAATGTGGAATTGCTTAACTACTGTAACTAACATAGCTCAGATGCTGACACGTGAACAAGAGCAAAGGATGCTGACACTTGGACTCTAAACTGTAACAGACTTATACTACATGTAGTTCATAGTTTCATTGTTAAGCTACAGGTCGTTTAGACTGCCCTGGACTTAGACTCAGACTCTGGCTTTACAATAGTTACTATTCTTGGCAAAGACATTTCAACATCTGTGGAAATGCATTAGAGTGGTTCCCCAGTTGGTCTCTCCGAGTGCCATACAAGTCTAAAAATGCTATTTTGAGAGCAAAATCATTAGTATCTAGTAGGATTAAAATTACTAATAATAAAAATAAAAATCTTCCAACTTGCTTTTATCCCACATATCGGAAATTACTCTTATCATAAAGAGGAAATCCCTAAACATCTTCTTGGTGAGCCAAATTTGGCAATATATATTCAATTCTTAACAAATTTTGTCTTAGTTTGTTTGTCATCAATATATATGTGTGTGAGTGGATAAAAGAACCGAGTAGGAGTATTGGGTCGTGGGCCATACCCGAGAATGCAGAGGAGCCCGAGGATGATCAAATAGTAAGATAAGCATGTGGGTTGATGGGCCGAGGACAAGGACAAATAGCAACGAACAAGTGATGTCTCCCAATGAGTCAAACGTCCTCGGGGAGCATTGTGGAAGGTTGTCACCCGGCCGCCTAGAGAATACCGTGTAAGAGGCAACCATACTTTTGAGGATAAGTTTCAGAGAAATGAACCAACAGTAAACTAAAAAATATCTGAGAAAAATGCTACTACCACCACATTAAATGTTCTGCATCTAAACAATTAGCCGCATTTATGTGGAAATAATGTCTAAACAGTGATATTTAGTCTTACAGCTACACACAAAGTTTCCAGGAGGGTTCTGATGGGACAAGCATCCATTATCTACATAATCAACAAGTGGAAGGCTGGGATTGAAAAGAAGAAGACTATATAAGGGGGTGGCCTCCATGAAAAATGAGGCATGTAATCTCAAAGAAAAAGAAAGAACTTCTTGTACTTTGGAAAAGCTTGAGTAATTATAAGAACATCTCATCCTCGAACTTAACCGAAGAGAATTACTCCTTTCAAATTGTTTTTTCTTATCTTTTCGGCACGAATCCAATCCATTATGGGCTAGACATGATTTACTAAGTCTTTTACCTATGAAATTTATCATCTAACAAATATATTGTTTTGGGCTCGTTGGACCACATCCATTCCCATTGGGCTGAGGGTCTAAATCCAATCCTTACAATATATATAAATGCAAAGACCTCATACGGGAGAGCATGAGGTTCTACCATGTAGCGCACTCTATAAAGAGAATTGAAATACTTTTAAGCCACATCAAAGATAAAAACAAATTTAAAAATAAACTCTTTATTTCCTTTGGTTCAATGTTACAAAACTACCTTTTGTTTTCTTTAATTTAGTGTTTCAAGACTACTATTTGTTTCATTTGGTTTAATATTTCAAGATTTTTCCATCCACCCTCTTCACTTCTACTCCTTTATATATACATGCCCACAACCTTTCATGTCATTACATCTCAAATGCGCCCAAACCAAAAACAATGTCATTTACCGTACATAACTCCAACATTGTTGTACGATTTGATCATCACCCGCATGAGTAGGTTATGACCAAGGAAGAGGGCTTGCGTTTTTTATTCAATGACAGTGGCTAATGGTTTTGATGTTGAAGTCAGATGTTGTGGATTTTGTGAAAGTTGTGGTTCAATTTGAGTCTTTCGGTGTTTAGGATTTTGATTTGGGAAAGTCATAAATGTATTTTGTTCTAGAAAAAAAAAAAAAGAACATTCTAATTGATTATTTATGAAGTTAGTTTTTTTTTTTTTTTTTTTTTTTTTTTTTTTTTTTTTTTTTTTTTTTTTTTTTTTTTTTTTTGCTTTGGAACTTATAATTTGTAGGTTTCTTTGTAGGTTTTTTTAATGCTACTTTGTGTGGTATGAGCCATAGTGATAAAAATAAAATTTGATTATGATCTCAAAGTGTAAAAGCTCTTTTTTTTAAAATGATACAGAAGCCCAACTAAATGCAATTAAATTTTGATAAATAGATGTGTTTTTAACCAATTTATCTTTGTTTAATCATGCTCTCTTTAAGTTGATACTTACAAATGATTTCCTTAATTTCATTGAGTTAATGAATCAGGTGTTTGAGATTGGAGTCTCCATATTTGGTTGTGAGAATAGAGTGGTTGAGGAAATTTTTGGAAGGTTGCTTAAATTTATGTAATTTTAGGATATAAAAATATTTTATTCTTTAAATTCTTATTTATAGATTTTAAAATGATTTAATCAGTATAAAAAATAAAGTCTACTTTTAATAGTAAATATTATAATATGTTACTTTTATTGTGTTAATTTTTTTTTAATAAATATGAATTAAGAAAATCAAGTTTTAAAGTATTTAACAATATTACGAGCAAACATAAATATTATACAACAAAATAAATATTATATGTAGGTCTTTTTTTTTTCTTTTTTCTTTTTTACAGAATATGTAGGTCTTATGATACATAAAATGATGTGAAATGAAACTTATAATAGTGTATTCTCATTGTCCCCCATTAGCAACCACATAAAATTGTTAATGGAAAGTTGCATTATATGTATGTAAGTGCACAATTGCACCTGGTCCCAAGAACAGTTATGGGCTCAGGCCCAATGAGCCTTAAACAATATGAATTTGTAGAGTGTGGGCTTGAAACCCAAGTTAGAAGCGTGTGAGGATTAAATGACAAACTAAAGATTGCAAGTACTTGGAAACAGCAAGGAATATTGTAAATCAGCTTCCTCGGATGTAAACCGAGAGTTGTTCTTATATTATATCTTTCTCTTTGTTTCTTTTTCCTTTTAGGTTACAAAAAGTCCGTCCCCTTTTTCTGTCTTAGATTGCTCTTTAAATACTACTCTTTTGAATACTTTGTACACGTGTTGCCTCACCTCCCCCTTAGCCTAGATATTTCTTTTCTCAGTGCCTTTGAATAGTAACCAGAAGTTTCTCTTCCACTGTTCAGGTGTTACTTCCCCATAAATGCGGCCAGGGTGGTAGGTGCAGGGTCTTTAATGCGGATGTGGCAGCCTTTATCCTTGACATTTCTCCAGCACCGGTGCCTCTGGGGCATTCTATGGTTCACCCCTTTTAACCATTGGCCTTAACCGTGTCATCTCCTAATCTTTACTATGAAATCCCGAGTTCTTCGGTGTCCATCCGAGGGTAAGTTCACCCTCGGCTGTATCCTCGGATCCTCGGCGTATGGGCCGACCCATAGTACTAACAAACTCTAAACCCAGGAGCAGGTCGGCCTTCCTTAACACGGCCCAAAAGGCCCACATTCCCATCAGAATCTTTTTGCCCTCCCACAATAACCCCTCAAAACTCTAATTTTCAACGTCCGAGGAGAAAAATAGGGTTTTGATCCGACGGGAACCTACTCCACTCACTTTGTGAGTGATGGCACGTGTGGAAATCGTTTCGCGTCCCAGAAGATGCCACTTGGCGGTTTTATTTTCAACAACGCGCGTATTTATTACTGCCAGTTACACGTTGTCCCTCACGTTCAACGGTGAAATGGGCATCCAACGGTCCTCGTTACTCCACGAAATTTTAGGTGGGACAAATATAATTTCGAGGCCGCCTTTTCGCATGTCGTGACGCTTCGGGAACCTGCGCCTTTATTTAATTCCTCAGGGGCTAATCCCATCAAAACATCAGCCATCATACCTTACTTGCAGAAAACCGTGGAAATTTGCACACCTTCGACCTTGTAAGTTCTTGCTCCTTCTATTCTTAACCTTTTCTCCTCGATATTTGTCCTCGGCTATCACTACAAACATTCTCCCCTTTAGAGTTTAGTCTCTCGTTCCTCTGTAATGGGAAAATTCAAGTGTCTAGTTGATACCGCCGCTGGGATGGAAGGCTTTAGGGCCAAGTACCGTATTCCCAGCGACGTAGGGTTAAAATATTGCCCGGCAGAAGCCGTGGCCGGTTCTAGGAAAGAGGGAGAGGTTATCATCCCAATGATAGCCTTTATAGAAGGTGGGATGACCCTCCCAATGAGGCCTGTAACTAGGGAGTACCTTCGCAACCACCGGTTGTGTCCCGATCAGTGCCTCCCAAACGTTTTTAGAGTTTTGGGTAGTGTAGATGCTCTGAACGAGCAGATGGGTTTAAACCTCACATGGCACGATGTCGTGTTTCTATATGAGTCCCATAAACTTTCCAAAGTAGGTTACTACATTAAGTCCCGTTCTAGTGTCATTAGGTTAATCTCCTGCCTGCCCAAATCCAACAAAGGCATGAAGGACGACCACCTGATCATCTCTGGGAGCTGGCACGACGGCTTCCACTGCCCAGTTGAATGGGGGGATCCAGGTGCGATGCCGTAGGATTAATCTCCCCACAACACAACTTCCTCTAACACACACAGAAATGCATATTCATACTTACTTAAACTTGTTAAATATCTGTGTGAATCTGACCAGGTTTGTTTGTTTTGATGTCTTTTTTGCAGATAAACAACACGTGCGTCCTCGTCTGAGTCACTGTAACGTCGCAGATCTAAACCGAGTACTTCGCTCCGAGGTGTTCGTTAGCGAAGACTTACAACTCCAGGCTGCTCATCTCATTCTAGGGTACACTCCCATTTCCTCGGACTTCCAGGAGATAGAAAACGCCATAGTTGCGGGTGACCAAAGACGAAGGAGGATAAACGTAGCTCGGCCCCACTTTCTAGATGACCGCGACCTCCCAGACGCTCCTAACACCGTTTTGTACCACCGGCCTATAGCAGCCATTCCCCTCGTCGTGCACTCACAAGCAACTGTCGTTCCAGAAGAGCAGGTGTCTTCTTCGCATACACTTGACGACGAGATAGATAAATTCCATTTCGAAGACACCGAGAGACCTCACGGGAATCAGTTTGTTATACTTTCCGACGAGGAGGAAGAAGCCACCGAGGCCTCTGGAATTGCAGGGTTTGTGGTTGCCCTACCCGAGGACGAATCCGAAGAAGACATGGGAAGAATGCAGGGTCTCCTCACCAATAGAGCCGCTAAGGTTGTAGAGAAAAAGACGGGGACGTCCCAAGTTCCCCCATCTTTACCACCTCCCCCTCCTCCAGCTGAACCAAAATTTCCAGCCGAGGATCCCAAGAAGAAGAGGAAGGGGGATACCGAGGGGACGATCAACAAGGACCCCAAAAAACCACGACAACAACTCCCACCGGTTCGGCCAGGGCGGAAGTGGACAAAGGCAAGGGTAGCCCGCTCGGTTGAAATCGGGGAAATCGAGGACGAGGCTGAAGTGCGCCGAGCACCAGGCCACACCACCCGGTCCCCCGATCTAAGACGGGAACGGCGCACCCATCTCCCCGATCCGCATAAGGGCGGTTCAACAAGGCCATGCCCACCACTTGGCCGAAGTGTTGGAACGCCCTCTCCTGCTGCCCAAGGACATGGAGACCTTGGAAAAAATGGGCCAGCCACAACTATTCCTCTCACTAAAAAGAGACTTAGCGCTGGTAAGTTTTTTTTTCCTTTTTTAGGAAGATTCTACCTTTAACAATATTTATAAGTTTGTTTACTATTCCTAATTCCATCACACTTTGTTGCAGGCCATTCAGGAGGTCTTTGTAGCCGAGAAGTTTATAGAAGACACTCGGAAGATAGCCAGAACTGAGCTCGAAATCAGGATGGAGACTGAGAAGTCCTTGGGCACAGCCCTTGCTGAGAATGAGAAGTTAACCTCAGAGGTGGCTGATCTGAGGAGAGAGAAAAATGGGGTCGAGTCAAACTTGAAGACCATGAAGACCCAGATAGAAGGACAGCGCAAGTTCCTTCGCGAAAGAAATGAAGAGCTCTCCCAAGCTCAAAGGGAGTGCTCGGATCTGAAAATGGAACTGGCGTTGATGAAGGAAGAAGCCAGCTCCTTCCAACTCTCTTCAAGCCGCAAGTGCTGGCGAGTTTCGAAGAAGGGGTAGCAACCACAGAGGAGCAGACAGAGGAGTTCGCGGCTTTATGCGGGAATAGACTGTCAAAAAGTATGGGGGGAAGCTTTAAACGTAGCAGGGGAGTTCCTCTATCTTCGGATCCGAGGAAGTCCGAGAACGTTTGGCTTCCCACGGAAATACAGGAGATTGAAGAGGCTCCTCGCCACTCCTACCCCCGAGACAACTCTTCCTGCTCTACCTCCGGTGGTCCCACAAAATTCCTGATCCTACCAGAACCTTCTCGGTTCCAACAAAGAGAAGGAAGGAGGAGGGGATGCCTGAGAGAAGGACTTGAGGCAGGCGGTGGAACCCAACGTCCTTCCAACGAAGACAGCGAATAAGGGAAAGCAAGTTTTGACTCCTTTCAAGGTGGAGTTGAGAAAGACTAGGCACCGGTACCTCTCAGCAAGACCCCCCTACAAAAGCTTAGGACCTATCTTTAGGACTTCTCTTTTTCCATATTTGAATTATATATGTAATGTATATTTGACTGATTAATGAAGAACAATTTCATTTGCTTTTCACTTGGGTTGTATCTGTTTTTACTTTATTCTTTTTGTACTTATTATAAAAGTTTCTCAGAGTAAATAAATCTAACTCCAAGGATTGCACAATCATAACTTTCACATAATCACGCGCATATTATTAAAGATTTAATAAAAGGTGACATGGTTAATATATTTGAACAATGCCTCGATTAAAAAGAAGAGAGGACCTCATATAACAATTAAACCCTTATAATGCATAACACTGTTTCTAGTAGGATGTAAGACCCGAGGACCATTCCTTACACAAAATTGCTTAACACTTAAAGATATAAAACTTAAGATCCGAGTTTAATAAACAGTAACACATTAACATCCAGACATAATAAGGAGATAACTTTGATCAAAGTTGTAACTTCAAATGTTAATTTTCCCAAAGTAGAATTAAGAGGACCCGACATAACTAAGGTTCCGTTTAACAAATGATAAGACATCAATTTCCACAAGGTTGGTGGTCCGAGGGCGACACTTAACCAAGTTTCGTTTGATTCTTTAGAACGGATAACTTCAAATGTTAATTTTCCCAAAGCAGGAGGTCCGACGACCCGACATAACTAAGGTTCTGTTTAACAAATGATAAGACATCAATTTCCACAAGGTTTGTGGTCCGAGGACTGCACTTAACCAAGTTTCTGTTTGATTCTTTAAAACAGTAACTTCAAATGTTAATTTTCCCAAAGCAGGAGGTCCGAAGACCCGACATAACTAAGGTTTCGTTTAACAAATGATAAGACATCAATTTACACAAGTTTTGTGGTCCGAGGACTGCACTTAACCAAGTTTCTGTTTGATTCTTTAAAACAGTAACTTCAAATGTTAATTTTCCCAAAGCAGGAGGTCCGAAGACCCGACATAACTAAGGTTCTGTTTAACAAATGATAAGACATCAATTTCCACAAGGTTTGTGGTCCGAGGACTGCACTTAACCAAGTTTCTGTTTGATTCTTTAAAACAGTAACTTCAAATGTTAATTTTCCCAAAGTAGGAGGTCCGAAGACCCGACATAACTAAGGTTCTGTTTAACAAATGATAAGACATCAATTTCCACAAGGTTTGTGGTCCGAGGACTGCACTTAACCAAGTTTCTGTTTGATTCTTTAAAAATGATAACTGCAAGCATCAGAGCTACTCATAACTTTGAAATATTAATTGACAAAAGCTCATTTCATTAATAATAATACCTTCTAAGATTATTTACATTCCATGGACGTGGTACAATTCTTTCGTCTAGGTCAACTAACCTATACGACCCTATGCCTGCTACTGAAACAATGCGATAGGGGCCTTCCCAGTTCGGTCCCAACTTACCCCAAGCTGGGTTCTTAGAAGTGCCTACAACTTTCCTTAGTACAAGATCACCTGGCGAGAGTGGTCTTAGTTTCACGTGGGCATCATACCCTCGTTTTAGCTTCTGTTGATAATAAGCCATTCGGACCATAGCTACCTCACGTTGTTCCTCAAATAAATCAAGATCCTTTTCTAGGAGTCTTTTATTATTCTCTGGGCTAAAGGAACTCGTCTTTAGGGTAGGAAAACCAGATTCCAGTGGTATCACCGCCTCAGCTCCATAAGTCATTGAGAACGGCGTTTCTCCAGTGGACCTGCGCGGTGTGGTCCGATACGTCCACAGAACATGAGGGAGTTCTTCTACCCATCTACCTTTCGCATCGTCCAACCTCTTCTTGAGCCCGTTGACTATGACCTTGTTAACAGCCTCGGCTTGTCCATTTCCTTGAGGATAAACTGGGGTGGAATATCTATTTATGATACCCATGTCACCACAATACTTCCTAAAAGCCTTACTATCGAATTGGACACCATTGTCTGAGATGAGTGTGTGTGGTATTCCGAATCTAGTGACGATGTTTTTCCAGACGAACTTCTTGGAGTCAACATCTCTAATATTTTCCAAGGGCTCGGTCTCAACCCACTTGGTGAAATAGTCTGTTCCCACAAGAAGCCATCTTTTGTTCCCAGCTGCCCTCGGAAATGGCCCTACAATGTCCAAGCCCCATTGTGCGAAAGGCCAAGGACTGGAGAGAGGGTTGAGAACCCCTCCAGGTTGGTGAATATTAGGGGCGAACCTCTGACATTGATCACATTTTCTGGCATAGTCCTGAGCCTCCCTCTGCATATTGGGCCACCAATAGCCCTGAGTCAGGGCTCTATGGGCTAAGGACCTTCCCCCAGTGTGACTCCCACAAATTCCCTCATGCAGTTCCTCCAGTAATGCGTCTGTTGATTCAGGGTGCACACACAACAAGTACGGTCCTGAAAAGGATCGTTTGTATAGCTTCTGATCCTCGGACAACCAGAAACGCGGCACCTTTCGACGTATCTTTTCTGCTTCAGCCCTGTCCTCGGGAAGGAGGTCATTTTTAAGAAAGGATACGATCGGGTCCATCCAGCTAGGTCCAAGCCTTATTAGATGGATGCGGGGTGCGTCAGCAATGACAACAGAGGGTTTTAGTAAATCCTCAACGAGGATAACCCTAGGTAAACCTTGAGCCAAGGTAGTTGCCAGCGTGGCTAAGGAGTCTGCATGGGTGTTCCCGCTCCGAGAGATATGGGTTAAGGCGAAGGAACCAAACTCAGTTTGCTGACGTTTGATCTGGGCCAGATATTCCTGCATCCTGGGGTCTCTAGCCTCCATGGTCCCCGTTACCTGGCCGACCACCAGTTGAGAGTCCGAGAAGACATGGACTTCCTTGCCACCCATTTTACGTACCATCTGCATGCCTACCAAGACTGCTTCATACTCGGCCTCATTGTTAGTAGCTGAGAAGGCCAATCTTAAAGATTTTTCAAAGACAATTCCTTCAGGGGACATTAGAACGAGTCCAATACCAGACCCTCTCTGATTAGCAGCCCCATCCACATACACTTCCCAAATCGGAGACACCGCAACTGTAATTGCCTCAACTGATTTTTCACCCATGTGGGCCTCTTTCCGAGTTTCTTCCAGCAATGGTTCGGCAAATTCCGCCACCAGGTCAGCGAGGACCTGGCCCTTCACCGAGGTGCGAGGCTCGTATTTAACATCAAAAGCCCCCAGGATGGTCCCCCACTTTGCCACCCTTCCTGAGTAGTCGGCGCTACGCAGCACTGCCTTGAGGGGCAACTGAGTCAGAACAACCACCGTGTGGGACTGAAAATAATAGGGAAGCTTTCGCGTGGCATGAACCACGGCCAGGAGCGCTTTCTCTAAAGGTTGATAACACACTTCGGCATCACCTAAAGACTTACTAACATAATATACCGATCTTTGCACCCCGCCATCGTCTCTTATCAGGACCAGGCTGACCGCGTGGACGGCCACTGCCAGGTAAGCAAACAAAATCTCATGTGCCTCCGGACGAGACAGAATAGGTGGCCGAGAAAGATATTGCTTGAGCCGTTGAAAAGCTAACTCGCAGTCCTCAGTCCATTGAAACCCTTTCCACTTATTCAAAAGTTGGAAGAAAGGGCGACACCAGTCAGCCGACCGGGATATGAATCTATTCAAGGCAGCAATCATTCCCGTTAACTTCTGGATTTCTTTTGGGTTCCGAGGAGACTGCAAGTCCTCAATAGCCTTGACTTGCAACGGATTTACCTCTATGCCTCTATGAGTAATCATATATCCCAAGAACTTTCCCGACCCCACGCCGAAAGAGCACTTTGAGGCATTGAGGCGCAACCTGTACTTTCTCAATATCTGAAAAGTGTCGGCCAAATCTTTCACGTGTGAGAATATTGCTTTGCTTTTCACCACCATATCGTCAACATATACCTCAATGGTTTTCCCCATTTGCTGTTCAAACATTCTGGTCATCATTCTTTGATAGGTAGCCCCAGCATTCTTTAAGCCGAATGGCATGACCTTATAATGATAATTCCCCGTTGGCGTTATGAAGGCAGTTTTCTCCTGGTCCTCTAATGCTAAGGGAATCTGGTGGTAACCCTTGAAGGCGTCCAAAAAACTCATCCGAGGATGTCCGACAGTGGCATCCACCAGTTGATCAATGCGTGGCATTGGGAACGAATCTTTAGGACAGGCCTTGTTCAGATCAGTGAAGTCCACACATACCCTCCACGTTCCATTCTTCTTTTTCACAACAACCGTATGGGCCAACCACTCGAGGTAGAAAACCTCCTTGATAGCACCAGCCCTTTTAAGCTTAAGAACCTCTTGCTTCACAGCCTCGGAATGTTCCATGGAGGATCGCCGAGGTGGCTGGCTTCTCGGAACGATAGCTGGATTGACATTTAAGTGATGACAAATGAAGCTCGGATCAACGCCCGGAGCTTCATAAGGATCCCACGCAAAAACATCAACATTGTCCTTCAAGAATTCTAACAATTCCATCTTCTCTTGGTGTGGCAAAAGTACACCGACTTGGAAGAACCTCTCTGGGTCATCGGCTACTGGAAACTTCTCCAACCCCTCACAATATGTATCCTCCCCTGTCACCATCCCAGATGAACCAGGAGCAGTTAATTGCTATAATTCCTTAGTGATCAGGGCCGAAGATTCGGCCTCCGTCTGATGCAGGACAGCAGCCGATATGCACTGCCTGGCCACCGATTGGCTGCCGAGGACCTCTTCAACACATTCCCCTGAGGGAAATTTAACTTTAACATGCAAGGTAGAGGAGACAGCTCCAAGAGCGTGCAGCCATGGCCTGGCAAGGATGGCTGTATACGGAGAGTACGCGTCAACCACGATAAAGTCCACCTCAACCGTTTCTGAGCCGGATTGAACGGGCAAACGAATTTGTCCCTTCGGCACAACGGCTCTCCCTTCAAAACTTATGAGCGGCGAATCATAAGGAGTAAGATCTTCCAACCTCAATCTTAACCCCTTGAATAGATCAGGGTACATGATATCTGCACCGCTGCCCTGGTCTATCATCACCCTTTTCACATCATAGTTCCCTATTCTGAGGGTGACCACAAGAGCATCATCATGGGGCTGAATAGTCCCTATCTTATCCTCCTCGGAGAAACCTAGGACGGGCAAGGTTCCCTTCAACCTCTTTGGCCTGCTACCCACATCCTTGGCCTGAGGATGGGAAACCACCATCACTCTAGTGGGACCTGAGCCGGTCCTACCAGGCGCAGCGAAGATAACATTAATTGTTCCTAATGCAGGCCGAGATGAATTGTTCCTCTGGTTGTTCAAAACAGGTTGACTGCCCTGCCCATTAGGGTAGCACAGGTGCTGCTTCAGTTTTCCCTCACTGACAAGCTGTTCCAAGTGGTTCCAGAGGGTCCGACAATTCTCAGTAGTGTGTCCCACATCCTGATGGTACTGACAAAAGAGGTTTTGGTTTCTTTTCGCAGGGTCCCCTGCCATCTTTCCTGGCCATCTGAAGAAGGGCTCTTTACGAACTTTCTCCAGTAGCTGATGCACTGGTTCTCGGAACACAGTATTTACTGCCTGAGGTGCTGCCGAGCCGGATTGGCCGAAGTAATCTCTCCTCGGCTTGTTGTTGTGGTATCTATCCGACCTGAAATCCCTTCTCTCATGTGGGATAACCTTCTCCTTTCCCTTCCCCTACTGCTGGTCTTCCTCTACCCTCTTGTACTCATCAATACGATCCATAAGGCGGCGTACGCTGCGGACAGGCTTTTTCGTCAAAGACTTTCGTAGGTCGTGGTCAGTAGGAAGACCCACCTTAAAGGTATTAAGCGCCACCTCATCAAAGTCACCATCTATCTCGTTAAACATCTCCAAGTATCAGTCGGAGTATGCTTTCAGTGTCTCCCCTTCCTTCATGGCCATGGATAGCAGGGAGTCCAATGGCCGAGGGACTCTGCTACACGTAATGAACCGCGAAGCGAATGCCCTAGTTAGCTCCCCAAACGAGCCTACAGACCCCGATTTGAGACCGTTAAACCATCTCATAGCCACAGGTCCCAAGCTGGAGGGGAAAACCTTACACATCAGAGTCTCATTGTGAGAGTGCACTGCCATCCTCTGGTTGAAGTGACTCACGTGCTCCACCGGATCAGTCCGGCCATTATAGATGGTAAAGGTGGGCTGGGTGAACCTCCTGGGAAGCCTCCCCCTCTCAATCCTCCGTGAAAACAGAGATTTAGAGAGTTGGTGCAACGCCCTACTCATGGTATCGTTGCCTAAGCCCCTAGAACGAAGCTTCTTACGTCTGCGGGTTGGCTGGTCGTCCTCCTCACCGGAGGATGTTGCACTGGTGGGGGAACACGACCTTGAACTGTAGCCAACTCCCCTATCCTTCTCCGAAGAAGAACTAGACGAGGACGGGGAAACCTTGCGTTTAGCACGGCGTAACTTCCTCTTTAAACGATTGATTTCCTTCTGCATGGATTTAGAACCCTCATCGTGGGTAGTGCTACCCCCACCATGAGTATGGCTAGCCCCTGGGTATTCTGTATGGACGCTTCCCTCACGATCCCTACGATGTTCAAGACGTTCGAAATGATCTTCCGGTTGTGATCCTTGTGACTCTGCATGGTGAGAGCCTAAGCCTGCCATAATATCCCTACCTCTTCTAGACTAGGTTTCCCACAGACGGCGCCAATTGTAAGTGCACAATTGCACCTGGTCCCAAGAACAGTTATGGGCTCAGGCCCAATGAGCCTTAAACAATATGAATTTGTAGAGTGTGGGCTTGAAACCCAGGTTAGAAGCGTGTGAGGATTAAATGACAAACTAAAGATTGCAAGTACTTGGAAACAGCAAGGAATATTGTAAATCAGCTTCCTCGGATGTAAACCGAGAGTTGTTCTTATATTATATCTTTCTCTTTGTTTCTTTTTCCTTTTAGGTTACAAAAAGTCCGTCCCCTTTTTCTGTCTTAGATTGCTCTTTAAATACTACTCTTTTGAATACTTTGTACACGTGTTGCCTCACCTCCCCCTTAGCCTAGATATTTCTTTTCTCAGTGCCTTTGAATAGTAACCAGAAGTTTCTCTTTCACTGTTCAGGTGTCACTTCCCCATAAATGCGGCCAGGGTGGTAGGTGCAGGGTCTTTAATGCGGATGTGGCAGCCTTTATCCTTGACATTTCTCCAGCACCGGTGCCTCTGGGGCATTCTATGGTTCACCCCTTCTAACCATTGGCCTTAACCGTGTCATCTCCTAATCTTTACTATGAAATCCCGAGTTCTTCGGTGTCCATCCGAGGGTAAGTTCACCCTCGGCTGTATCCTCGGATCCTCGGCGTATGGGCCGACCCATAGTACTAACAAACTCTAAACCCAGGAGCAGGTCGGCCTTCCTTAACACGGCCCAAAAGGCCCACATTCCCATCAGGATCTTTTTGCCCCCCCACAATGTATAAACGAACATTGTTCATGCAAAGAAATTTCAGTAGTGCTCACCAACCAGACAAGATTTTGTTCTCTTCGCTAAATCTTATTGTCGTTTGTTGTCTATATTCTAGCATATTGAATTTTGTTTCTAGACTGCTAGTGTTATTAATTAAATCTAAAGGAAGTCAGAATGATCAGAAGGATTACCAAACCTATAATATAACGGCTTTTACAAATATTAAATGAAGTATGAAGTTTCTTGATTCCCACGGTGACTTCAAAATTTGCAGGAAGGTTCCTTCATCATCTAGATAGAGCAAAGCTTTGGTTTAGTACGTTAGACCGGACACTACGCGGATACATGGACCAATTTTAAATAGATGTTTGAATTGTGTCAAATTCAGCACACTAAATCTAAGCCAAACTCATATAAAATATATCATTGAGATACATGAAGTCAAAGTTAAAACAACAATATTTAATAGAATAATTATAATAAAATATATAATATATCACTTTTAACTATAGGAATACAAACATGGCCCATGATTTTGTATAATACCATAGACTTAAATGCATATTCAATTATTTCTCCAAAAAATAAAAAAAAAAACATATTCAATTGATTACAATTCCAAAATCACAGAGATAATTGCAAGAGCAAAAAGGTGAAAGTCTAGAATACTAGTGTGGTGTTTGGCCACCAATACTTCATACTTCAACTCTCAAGTAAAATTCTCCTCTCTTTTTCCTTTTCGTTTTTCTTTTTCGTGGGATAAATAATGAAACTTCTATTGAAATCACAAAACAAACCCACGTGCACTAGGGATGTACTATGTGATATACAATCAAGATCTCATATTACAATGGTTAAATCAAATCATGAAGAGAAAGACATGAAAAAGTCTGTAAGGCAAAACTCCAATCTAGCAAAGTATGAAAAAAAAAAAAAAAAAAAAAAAGAAGAAGAAGAAGAAGAAGAAGTTAATCTTGAAAATGGACTATTCATGTCCCTCAAAATATGATACGTTTTTTGTTGTTTTTTGTGCTGTGTAAAATTATGCAAAATAGTTTGTATGTAAATTTTCTCTCTTTTCCTACTAGGCTACCACTAACTCAGATCTCTATCTTCTCCCACTTCCCTCTTTTCATTTTTTCCCAGATTAAAAACCCCAATTTACACTACATATAATTATATATATATATATATATATATATATATATATATTTATTGTAAGGACTGGATTTAGACCCTCAACCCTATGGGAATGGATGATGGTCCAACGAGCCCTAAATAATATATTTATTAGAAGATGAATTTCACAGGTAAAAGACTCAGTTAATCATGTGTAGGCCACAATGGATTGGATTCGTGCTGAAAAGATAAGAAAACACAATTTGAGAGGAGTAATTCTCCTCAGTCTAGTCCGAGGATGAGATATTCTTATATTTACTCAAGCTTTTCCAAAGTACAAGAAGTTCTTTCTTTTTCTTTCAAATTACATGCCTCATTTTTTATGAAGGTCATCATCTTATATAGTCTTCTTCTTTTCAATCCCAGCCTTCCACTTGTTAATTGTGTAGATGATCTCCTGAATGCTTGTCCTATCAGAACTCTCTTGGAAACTTTGTGTGTAGTTGTAAGATTAAATATCACTGTTCAGACGTCATTTTCACATAAATGCAGCCAGTTGGTTCGGTGTTGAACATTTAATGTGATGGTAGCAGCCTTCTTCTCAGATATTTCTTAGTTTGCTGTTGACTATTTTCTCGATCTGAAACTTATCCTCAAAAGTATGATTGCCTCTTACATGGTATTCTCTAGGCGGCCGTGTGCCAACCTTCCACAATGCTCCCCGAGGACGTTTGGCTCATCGGGAGACACCACTTGTTCGTTGCTATTTGTCCTTGTCCTTTGGCCCATCAACCCACATACTTATCTTACTGTTTGATCATCCTTGGGCTCCTCTGCATTCTCGGGCATAGCCCATAGCCCAATACTCCTACTCAGTTCTTTTATCCCCACAGTAAGTTTTTTTTTGGGACACAATCTAATTGTTTTTTTTATTAAATCTATCCGTACGTTTTTAAATTGTATGGATCCTATTTTTCATCGAAGTACTCATCATTGAACCCTACAAAAATGTGTTTTGAGGAAGTGCAAGTGCATTCACTCACCACAACGTGGCTTGGTCATTGCTTACACACAAGGTTGGTTAATGTGGCTAATGACTGGTCTGTAAGTGGAATCATCTGCCAAATTCCTTCTAATTGTGAAAATTTAGAAATCATTGTTAAGAAAACGCTGTTCATCATACAATTTTGCTGACAAATTAGAGCAGCATGGCAATAAGCTTGCAGCTCTTAGCTCTTTGACACACTATATAGTTAATTATGTGGTTCTCTTCTAATTCTATAGGTGATAGCACCCAAACTGAATAAAAATTCTCATTCCCAATCTTTGTGTTTTACTTTGTATCATGTGTCTCTTTTTTCTTTTTTCATTACTTGAAAAAAGACATGTTGCAAGTTAGATTGGTGTTAACTAAAGTAGAACAATCAAATTAGAACAGAAGATTTTATTCGAGCAAACACGCATGTGTAAGGTTGCTTTAGGAACATTTTCATAGAAGCAATGTTTATTACACACTGCCTATTACACACATCATACACACGTTTCAATTTTTGAATTGAAATTGTTAGTTCAAGTCATGATTTCAGTTCAAAAAATAAGTTGCCTACAACGTATGCAATAAGGTGTGTGCATTAACAATTACCCTTTTCAGTGTCAAGACAGTTATATGCATCAAGCTATAGAAAAGATAATGATATTTAGTTAAAAATATACTCCATATATTATAGAAATTGTAGGTCACATATCATGCAACCTTAATCAATGAAAATCCAAGTACAACTTTAGAAAATAAATTTGTGTCATATAAAATTAGCATAATGAAAACACTCGCCTAGTAATATGATAGCTTAGAACTTCATTGTATTCTGATCAGATAGAATTTTGCTTGAAGATAATCAATTAAAGACTTGTCCACCTGGAAAGCCTTGGACAGAATATCATCTGCAATGGATGGTTTTGATCCGAAAACAGCGTTAGCAACAGTAATGATTCCAGGGTTTTGGCTACTCAAGGCAGAGATAGAGATGGCCTTTCCTTGACCCACATTTTGCTGGAAGTGAATGAGTCCCACTGGAAAGACAAACACATCACCCTTCTGAAGGACCTTTGATATGAACTGGTTGTTGGGATTGGAGGTCACAAAACCAACGTAGAGGCTGCCTTCTAGAACTGTTAAAACCTCGGTAGCACGAGGATGAAAATGTAGTGGAATGAGACCCCATGGAGCATAGTCCAAGCGAGCCAGTGTGATACCAAGTATGTTTAGCCCAGGAATTTGAGCCACAGTCACTGGGGTAACGCTAGAGCTTAGAGGATTAGATGTGTTGCCCGCTTTGTCTAGTCCACTAAGGAAGAAATGGTCGGCCTGTGCAAGTTTAGGGTCCAGGCAAGCAAAGCCGTTCACTCGACCTGCCATAATCACACTACCACAAGTAATATTTTATTGCAAAAAAAGCCAAAATATGCTCACAAACTATTTTAATTTTTGAAGTTTAAAGTGATCGCTTTTAGTTTCTAAGAAACTTTAAGTAATTGATTCTAGTCCTTGACAAACTTAAAGTGATTGCCTTTTGTATCCATGGAGTAATGAGGTGTCAGTATTTAGTTTAGATATGCCATCTAAGAGACTAAAAGCAATCATTTTAAACTTCATTGACTAAAATCGGTCATGCACTAAACTTAAGTGTCCAACCATGTATGTAAGCCTACAAAAAATTTGAGGTCTGCATTATGGATAGAATAGAAGACAGTATGAATAATCTTTAATGCAAAATAAAGCTAAGCTTGTTATAGTTGGGCCACAACCTGAGCTAGCAGGGTCTGCAATGCAGAAATCCTGCACAGGACTAGGATCCGATGCAAAGGCCAGAGCACAGGTGAATGCAAGCAAGCTCAATACGAAAATAATGTGGTTCACCATCTTGGTCTTGGTTTCCAGTAAGTTTTTCAAGCTCAAAAAGATATCAAATTGAACTACTGAAAAGAGTTTGAGATGTGAAGTAATCCTTACATGAACTCTCTATATATAGACTAAGAAAACAGAACTTCATAGGCATATATGAGTAAGAATGAGTCTTGAAAAATGCTGGACAAGCTGCCGTCCTAATAACTGGTGCTGAGAAAAAGTCTGAGACTTTCATCTTAAGCCAATTGTAGCTAATAGCATTTTCCAAAAGTTTATTTATGATATGCACCAAAATAAATACCATGTCCTAATATGTCAAATGCAACAGTCCAGATTTCAGATTAATTTTTTTGAAAAAACTGGGCTAAGAGGATTTTGTGTCAATTTTTTTAATGTCTTTACAAACACTGCTTATTTGTACTGTACACTTAATCTACATAATCAAGAGAAAATTAAGCTCGCCGTTTAAGAATAGCATATTAATTAACAACATTATCCTCAAGATAAATGCTTTTGTCCAGAATGCAGGCCTGGTTTGGGTTTGAAATGTTCAGATTATGACTTTGATTACCATGAAAGAGTGGTACGTGATCCTTAACCTAAAGAGAACCATCACAACCATCATATAAGTTAAGAGTCCATGAATTACCACAGATTCCTATTTGACTTTTTTTTTTTTGGGATTTTTGGTATGAAACGAAATTCTGTTCATTGTTAAATAAGAAATTGAAATTCCTAATCAAATAGGTGTTGTATTCCTTGTTCATCAAGGACTTGATTGGACCCTAATATGTAAACAGTTTTATAAAGGGTTCTATGGCTTTAGCTTAAGAATGCTTTCATAGAGAGGAGAATAAAACTCTTAAAAAAGAACATTAAGTGCACGTTTGGATTCGGCTGAAAAGGAAAGCAGACGCGCCTCTACGTTTTTGTGTGGGTCCCGTGCACTGTTCACGAGACCCACAAGTACTTTTTTCAGCAAAAATAAATTTAATACTGGGTCCCACAGCACTATTCACACATTTAAAAATTATTTTGCTACAATATTTTTAGTTTTCAGTTTTCAACAATAAGCGGTATTCAAACAGACCCCGAGTAAAATAGAGAGAAAAATTGCAACTTGAGAATCTCATATGTTTGAGAGGTTGAGTATTGAATGATATTGAGTATAGTTGAATTGATCTCCTCTCTTATTGAAATCAAAATGAAATAGAAAAATATTGTAGAGAAAATTAATATTGAGATGTCGAAGCAAAAGAGATAGAGTACACGAGAGTTATGTGGATCTTGTCTCTTATTGAAATCAAAATGAAATCGAAAAATATAGTAGAGAAAATTGGGATTGAGATGCCAAAGCAAAAGAGAAAGAGTACACGAGAATTACATGACTTGACCTGATAGTCTACTTCCCCAAGATAAAGTCCTTAGCAGCTACATCTTTGATATTAATAGTATGTCCCATTTTATTATTATAAAATTGGTTGATTAGTTATTACTTTGTAAAACTAACTAACTCTCTCTCTCTCTCTCTCTCTCTCTCTCTCTCTCTCTCTTACATAAAAAAAAATTACGTACACATGGGTTTAACAACCATATGAGGGAAAAGGAAAAGTATGTCAATAGGCACCACTTCAAGTCTTCAACTGTTAAGCTTGATGTATGTTGGAATAATGGCAAGGAAGTAAATTGGATGTTGCTTTAAGTGTCTAAACAACCTGAGAGTTAGAATACTTCTTTTGAAATTGGCTTGGGGCTTACACCTATAAGGCCTTTATCTTACAAGATTACAAGAGGGAAGGATAACAAGAGTCTTTCTAAGGGAGAGGGAGAGAGCTATCGGGCCTTTCTAAAACTTTAGGCTTGAAAATTTAAGCTTGTCCTCTATCTTTTGAGTCTTATCTTTTTTATAGATGAAGAGAACCATGGTAAGTCTTGAAAAGTAACCTGAGTTGGTAGAATCAACTCAAGTTAAACTGTCGGTAGAAGCTTATCCTTACTAAGCAGTAGTCTGTCTGAGAATCTATCAATCCGTCTAAAAATCTATCAGACCTCTTTTCCTTTTATTATTATCATTATTATTATTTAGTACAATGGACCCCAAAATTTGGGACTAAGGCTTCGTTGTTGTAGTATTATTATCTAATACGACAATAAACTAATTTGTTGAGACTATTTTGTTCAAAAAACCCCCTAACCTATTTGCCATGAGTTTAGAAATTATATCATAGCTAACATTACAGGCTTATTGGTATAAAATGACCAAAAACTTTTGCATTCACAATCAAAGTTTGTTTGCTTCAATGCAAGCCTCCCAATTATCTTCCAGTAGTGCTTGAAGAGGATACCGGCATTCCACCAGGCCTTGGCGATTTGAGGAGATACAATTAGCAAAGTAGCTGTCCAATTTCCTTTTCGTATAGCATTTCATATAAGTAAGAATAATGATTTGTACGTTAATCCCAAAATCAACAATCTAAACAAAAACATGCATGCTAAGAATTTTTTATTAGATATTTTAAATTTGCGTAAAGAAGTAAGCAAATACTAAATAGAAATGTATTTAACGTTTGTTTGCTGCAATAACAAGCCTCCCACCTATCCTCTAGTGATGCTTAATGAAGAGACCACGAATTCCATCAGGCCCTAAACAATTAATTTTAGGAGATTCATTTAGTGCCTAACTCCTCTTTATTTGGTATTTCATACAATAAGAAAATGATTTCTACAACTACAAACATCAACACTCTAAACAAAAACATGCGTGCTAAGAACTTTTTTCTGTTAAATATTCTAGAGAGAAATGAGTAAATGTATTTTGGACCAAATTGACAATCCTAAACTTAGGAGTAAACTGCAATTTATTTGTTATCTTTCTATCCTTAATTCATTATTCTACAAATGCTTATACTTAGAATTTAGAAATAACATACATGTAGTCATTGAAAAACCAACAGCAACCAATTAATGTTTAGTACAACATTTAATAACTTGCCGTCATATTTATTGGTTCCTGAATAAAACAACAGAGAGAAAAAGGCAGGAGCAAAGGTTGGGTTCAGTGCACAAGTAAACTGGACTCGTTGTAATGTGAACACATAACAATTATTCAACATGTGTTCAAATTCCAATGGGTCCAGTGCAAGAGAGCATTAGACATACGGCTATTCCAAAAGCCACATAGCATTCACAGTGAGCTCAATAAATGTCTTTTTTCTTTTCTTTTTTTCCAAATTTTGATTAATCAATCCCTATTTTTATTCCAAGAAGCTCAATAACTCATCAACAAAATATTACAAAACTACAGTACCTCAACACCAATAGGCTTGCTAAATGATGTCTCTCTTTAATTGTTTATTCTCTACCAACTCTCTTTCTACAGTACCAAACAAGAAAACATCTGAATGAAATAAAGAAAAAAAAAAAAAAAAAGTAGAGAATTCATTTGAGTAATGTTTTTCTTTTTTTTTAAAGGTGGATTGCTAAAATAGAAAAATGACTTTCAAGTAAAAATTGTTTGAAAATTGGCTGTAGTTCACTGTAAATGCTTACAGTGGCGTCTGCTTAAGAAAAAAAAAAGGCATATAATGAGCAATTATTAAGCTGGTTGAAACTTGCAATAGGATGAAATAGAACGTAAAGCAAATGCTCCCCACGCCCCTTTTTGAAGCTACAGGCTAGAATAAACGTAAAGCGAAACCATCTACAAACGTATTTCATATACAAATCAATTAAAGAGAAAAATAATAATATCCCAGAAGATATGTTACAGGCACAAATATGATGATGATGTGAATTTTAACATTACACCATGTGCAACATATGTCACACGAAAAATAAAAGTTTTCTTCTTCAAATGAACAATGGATTGAACTATGAACTACTAACTGCGTATCTCTCAGCTTAGTAAGCCACTATTGGACCAAAACAAAATTAATCAAAAGAATAATATTACAAGTCAAATAATATAGTCACAGACCGCAAATACAACTCACTGTGACATGGATTCGTTTTATATCAATAAGGTCAATCACTCAAATGTACAAATATAAATCTGATAGTCCTTTCTTCTGTTCTGTTCTATGCAATTCTTCACATCCCAGATTAGGATGGCTGATTTTTTCTCTGTGCACCTAAACGCGGAGCAGCAGGCTTGGCTCCTCGACCTCGGCCAGACGATAAAGGCTGAGCCCTTGTAGCTGGTGCAGGAGCAGCAATGGCATTCCAAAGGTCATCATCAGCTGATGCAGCTCTTCTAACATTCAAAGGCTTTGATGTTTTTGGAGCTGGCGCGGCTATGGAATCCCACAAATCATCATCTTCATCATGTTTGGTCACCTTTGCTGCATTTTTCGGTCGTAAACTTGTAGCTGGGGGAAGGGGAATGAGAAAAATTCCATTAAAAGACTAGCTGAATGCAAGACCAAACACTAAAAGCAACCAGGAGCAAATAGTATAAATGAGTAAGCATTTGTATCTTTTACTATTCACGCACAGGTGATGAGAAGGGTTTTCAAGTACACAATAGAAACAAGATAGAATAGCAAAAGTAACTATGAAGCTTCTATTACGGAAAATCTGGTTGTTAATGTGCATATACTGTGTCAAGACAATCTACAACATAGCCATGTTCCCAGAGTTTTGGGGTCAGAATGGATCCTCAACAAAGCAATCGGGGTTGGCCACATGTATTAGGGGACACCCCAAGTTGTGCCTATAAGGATTTCGTTTAAACTAAAATTACTAAATTATACGATGGCTACCAACCTACAACAACCCTCCTTTTTCCAGGCTTGTCAGTTGTGATCAACTGTGAGCAAAATATGACACTAAGCACTGATATAGGCAGAGTTTGTCAAGGCATATATATAGGGCAAAATAATAAGTTGCAAGTTGCTATTACTCTAGAGAAGAAACACATCCAAGTCACAATCAAAAATCCAAGAAGAAATGTCTTCTTTTTTCTTTTTTTTTCATATGAGGCATGCCAAATGACAATAGCTAAATGCACACTTCTAAATGAGAGGTAGTTCAAACAGTAATCAGACTTCCCACCAGTAACAATTATATTCAAGCTGGACTAGGCTACCAGTTGTGAAGCCAAAAAATAAGTCTACCGAGAGCAAGCTAAATATATCAATATTTATTTTGCTAGGTATACAGGAGGAGGGGAGTTGTTTGGGTTTGAACCCCAGTGCCCAAGCACAAGAGGTGTGGAACCACTGGGGTATCCCTCGAGCCTGTAAAAATATCAATAATTTTTAAATCCAGAAAATAAAACATATTTTCTTTCATTATAAAGTCATGTGTAATTATCCTTTAAATTATATTAATCACACTTAATATCTTTAAACATTTTAAATCAAGATTATTTTTGGTTAAATGAATTAAAGATTACATATGAAAGTATAACAATAGTTTTAGAAAACATTAAATCTATACAAATCAATTAATTTCAACTACGTTAAATAATGTCACTTTTATATGCCTTAACATATACAATATAATATAAGAGAAATATGACAATAATATAAAATGAAAAATTTTCTTTTATTTATGGATGACAACAGAGACATCCACGGTTCAAATCCCCCCACCCCCAACTTTTGACATGTAAAAAAAAACATTTTTGTATCCCTAACTCTCTCTGTATACAAAATGAAAAGGAGATTTTTTTTGGAAAAGAAAAGGAGAATTTACTAAAAATATTTTCTCATATATTTTTAGAAACATATGCATTAAATGCTCCTAAAGTTAAGGAGTTCTGTAAGGCAAAAAAACTGCAAAGTAAATGAGACATTAGTACTTTAAACGAGTGTTTGCACAATTTTTTTTGTAAATATGAAGGGAACATTAAGTAAATTTACACATAATTTAACATTTCATTAATGAATTTATAGGGAGTATGGAGGAATTTTAAAAAGCCAAGGGGGCCTGTTCCCCCCTCCCTCCGCCTGTAGGCTACACCAAGCAACTCAAGATTAAATCCATTGATCAGGCATAGAATTTACGTGGGCAAAATTACTTATTGAAATTCAATGCGTGCGTGTGTGTGTTAGAATCAAATTAAATCTAGTGTAACTCTTTATTAATGTTAAATCATTTGGTAACTTTTTATTAGGTTAATACTTTGAAAATCACAACATTAAATTATAAATTCTATTTGTTCTTAACATGCACACCCAATTTGTGTTATCAAATGTATTTACTATCTCATCCCCAAATTCATGTTTTGTAGATAATTTTAAGGTACAAAAGAATAAAATAAAATAAAAATAAAAAACCTTGAAATTTAAACATGTGATAAATAACAGTCATTGATTTGGCATAGATGACATCTGGTGTATCTAAGCCATCAATCGATCAAGCATAGAAGACATTGGCGACATGTGTCAAGATCAAGTTATATAACTTCTTATTAACATTACACCACTTACACTTAATACTTTTTATTTGGTTAATATTTTGAAAATCATATAGTTGGATTATAAGTTCTCTTTGTTCTTAACATGTATACCAAAGTTTGCATTAATCATATTTATTTACTATCTGATCTATAACTCATGTTGTGTATAATTTTAAGGTACAAAAAATAAAATTTAAACATGTTATAGATGACAAGGAAGTTGATCTCTAATCACCTAAGTTACACACACATCTAATGGGTCTTGAGCCCACAACCTCACCCTCCACTTAGGAACTTATACAAAGAGAAGGTGTCCTTTCAGTTAGAGCTCATTGACACTTAACAAAGAGAATTTATAACGTAATGGTAGATTTTTATAATAAAAAAATACATCCAATAGAAAGTTCTTTAGTAGTGTAACATTGACAAAAGTTACACCAATATATATAGTGGCGGAGCAATTTATAAAGCTTTTGGAAATTTATAATTGATTCTAAACTAAATTTTTTTAGTAATTTCTGTATGTGCAGTTAGACAAAACCAAACAATTGAGGTGTAAATTTGTCTCAATAAAATAATTATACATGCTACATGATCACATATAATTATATAATATAATAAACAAGCAAATTCCAATAACTTATTTGGGGAAAAAAAACACTTAGTAACAATTACTCAAACCATATTTATCAAATATAAACATCAAATAAACCATAACAAGCCAGCCACAAATATCAAATTTAAAATAAATAAAAATTGTAGATTATAAAAAGATGCTAGCTGTTAACCACTTGTTTATATTTTAAATATAATAAACACAATATACTACAAATATCAACTACGTGTCATCTATAACAGTAAGAGAATAAACAGTAGAACAACTAAACATAAACTCCTAAACTAACCACAAGCACTCAAAACATATCAACAGAGAGGTTCAACTGCGGCACTTTCGTTGAGTCCGGCTATAGTACAACCAGTGAGTTGAGGTGCCAAAACAATGACTTGCAGAGGCAAAGTGTTTAGATGTCGCAGCATGGCTACTATGGCTGCCATGTAAGGGAAATTTTTTTTGAGGTTTCTTTTTTTTTTTTTCAAGTAACGTTACATCTATATATACGTCTGTTAGAAACTTTATTTTTTCTTTTTTGTATTTGGACAAGTCCTTATTCCTGATTTACATAGAAGAGGAATCCTAATTTGGAAGGGATTCTTTTTGCTTATATTGCGGATTTGAAATTTGGTGCTTAGATTTGTAAAGATTATGGGCCAGATTGTATTTTATTGGGTTGTTTCATTTGATTTTTTTTTTTATTTTTTTTTATTTTCTTATCTCAGAATCTGGGGGGGCCGGTATGTTAATTTCCCTAAATTTTTTTAATTTTCCCCATTTTATCAGTATTATAAATGGAAATTTGAAAATTCAGGGGGGCCCTGGCCCCTCCCTAGCTCCGCCCCTCCCTAGCTCCGCCCCTATATATATATATATCTTCCGGTCATGGACCAGTTGGGGCAGATGGATAAACCATTTTAACTCTTATATCCACTTTTACCAAATGGTAAATACTGTCAGCAACTAAAAGTTGAATGGATAATCTACCTTGTTTTGGCTGGGAAGCAGATTGTGAGACTGGCCGCTTTTGAGCTGCTTGAATGTTTGCAAGAGAGGGAGATGGCTTTGGCTCTTCAAGTGGTTCAATATCATCCCAACCATCCTTGTCATTTTCATGCTCTTCATGGATTCCATTTTCAAGCTCTCCCCATCCATCCGTTGAGGTAGGAGATGGAGGTACAGGTTGATCAGCAAAATCTGGGGTGGAATTGACACGGATAGGTGCTGTACTTGGAGTATCCATCACTAGGATTCAAGCAAAGTAATTAAAGTGAGATTGAATTTCAAATAAATGCACTCACATAAACTTATGTATCAATTGGTTGTCGCAATCAATTAAGTGCATTTTCTAATATTAGTGCCAGAATTTTTTTTGTTGAGTAATAAGAATCGTATTAATCAGGAAGAAAAAGCGAATAAAGCAAATACAAGTTGTTCATGATGGTGAACACAAGAAATAGCAACAGATAACAACAAAGATAGAAAAAGCAACTTAAGGGACAATTCTAAGGGAAGTAAGAAACTCAATAATAGAAGAGCAATTTGAAGAACCCCAGCACCTAGACCAATCAAAAAGAGTATTCGGGCTAGAGCTTGTAACTGAACAAGCGATTTCTCTTTAGCCTCAAAAGAGCGCCGATTTCTTTCCATTCAAACAACCCACATCAAACAACCAGGAACCATATTCCATTTGTTCAAAGAAAATTTCCCCAGCCAATAACTCCAACAAAACACCAAACTCTCCACAGAACTTGGCATGACCCATTAGATCCCAAATACTTGGGATATTCGCACCGACAAAGAGTAAGCTATAGGACAGTGTAGGAGAAGATAATCCACAGATTCCTCATTACAGCAGCACATACAACACCGATTCGCCAAAGGGAGACCCCAGAGCATCAAATTATCCAAGGTAAGTATCCAACCATGAGCTGCTGTCCACTTGAAGAAAACCACCATTTTAGGAACCTTAACTTTCCAAATACCCTTCCAAGAGAAACTAGGGATAGAAGCATCCCAGATCTTATTATAATTGGACCGAATATCAAACTTACCATTCCCATTAAGACACCAATGGGAACTATCACACCCAACACCCCTAGGAATCCAAGATTGAATGAAATCAAGGAAAGTGAAGGCAGCTTTTAATTCCCTCTCGTGAAAGTCCCTATAAAATCTCAAATTCCAAAATCTATCATTTCCACCCTCCTGATGACACAATACATCAAAATGCAAGCTTCCTTGTCATTTGAACACGCATATAATTGAGGATAGAGCATTTTAAGTGAGATATCCCCAATCCACTTTCCTTGCCAAAATGCATATATATATATATATATATATATATAACTTCAGAGAGACGAAAAAATTAACATAATTAACACATTTTGCTCTACCCTGTTCCTGTACTGTGCACAAAGTAAGCCCTTACGTACCAACCCACCCTCTTTTTTTCTTCCAACAACAGAATAGAAGCAGTCTACAAGAATATGCATGTCCCAAAACTGTTCCACAATCAGTAGCCGATACCTCCTTAACAAAGATAGACACACCAGACCTCATTTATATTTATTTACTAAAAAATCCTACAGAGTTACAGTCTGACAGATACCACATAAGCTATTCAATTATGAAAGTTGAACAAAACAGGCTTTATGGCTCCATTAATTACCGGTTACCACCATAAGCTCTCTTGCCATGAAATATCTACAAATTTACCAAATTTAATCCAGTCATTCTACTAATGTCTATCCAATAACCCATACATGGGCAATAGCAAAAAAAAAGTGTTATCACAAGGCCCAGATTTGCAATAAGCTGGCAAAGGAAACAAAAAGACAAGTTATCAACATGCCTACCTGAACTGGCATTGGAAGAAGTAGAAGTTAGGGGTGCACTGGAAGTCACAGGAGCAAGTGGAGCTTGTTCAGAAGGTTTGCCCTTGAGAGTCAAGGAGCTCATGGCCCATCTGCATAGGTACCATGAGTTTCAAGTCAATAGTAAGGTAAAGATGCATTTTCTAATATTCTGAGTTTAGAACCAATTATGGAAGAATGGAGTTGAAAATCAAGGTATTAATAGAACTATTCAAAAGCAATTGAATTTACAAAACAGGCACAAATGGAGATTTATTAGCGGCATGTTTGGGTTTCTTTTTTTTGGGTAAGTTGCACACTGTGGGTTCCCATTAATTTTTGATAAGTACACCCTCCATCCCATAAATATGGAAGGAGTATGTGTAATTTGAGCTAGAGCTTATTTGCATGGCATATTTCGACATTTGGATGTCCCATATCTTAATAAAGGTTGATTTTGTAAAATGCCATCTCTATATAAACACCAAAAAAAATATTATAAATCATTTAATTATATATAGAAAATGCCTTCGTTCCAACAAGTGCTAGAAACAAGCCAATAGATTTGATTACATGCTATCAACAACATAATAAAAGAGATATTTAAGATCTGAAATTTAAAAATTTTAAAAATAAAAAGAAATCCCATTTACAAGTTACAATTTAGGATTAGCAATAGAGTGGAACAATACATAATTTTTTCACCCATGTACTTTTAGTACCCAGTTTCACATAAAATACAACAGCTTGGAATCATTCCAACAATTTGTCTCAATTTTGAATGAAAAGAACACATACATACATACATACATGTGTACATTCAAAACTCACCCAAGTAAACTAGCATTTCCAGGTATTGATGGCAACCCATGGCCTGCACCTCCTGTATCTCCTGAATTTGCCTATAAATGACCACAAAGGGGAAATAATCAACATAAAAATTATGAAAGAATGGAGCAAAACCAAATATCAGCATCATATATTCTAGTTCAGACTCATTTATCAAAAAAATATACATATTCTAGTTCAGACTCAAGACCTTCTTTCCCTAAAAATTAACTACTTCTTAGTAAAAATACAACCAAAAAGAAAGAAAGAAAGATTGACAGGAGAGACAGGAAGACTTATCCACAAAAGGAAAGGAACAAGATACACATTACTTTCTTCTGATATCAAAAGCACCACTAAAAATGCACAAGCTATAAACGATTCGCTCGAGTATAACCTAATATACATATCTTTCTACATTCGGCCAAGAACATCACCTTTATGATAAGAAGCACAAAAAAAAATAACACAACAAAGCAAAAACGTTAAGGGCAGAAACCCTATCTTAAAATAAAGAAATATGCTATCTGATTTAAGCATAATATGCATACTTCAAATAAGTTGTGTTCTTCTTCTTAAGCAGATAACTTTACTTAACAAGCAAGGAGCACTTCACAACATTAATTTCGCGCACACACTCTGGCCTCACGCACATGGCAAAAGAAACAATAAGCTTCAGCTCTGTAATTCTTTGAGGGAACTTTGTGAACACAACCTGTGAACATGAGGTCTTTCGTCTATTTTTAATATATACCACTTATTTAAAGTAAAAACCAATAAACTTCAGATCAGTTTGTATCTAGAACTTTTCTTCGAGCAGGTGGGATGCTGGTGTCGCAAGAAAAAATACTAGCTGGGGGGTGCTATGGTCAGCCAAGGTGGGAGAGTCAAAAAAAGATCTGTGTAGGTACAAGGGTGTCTGTACTACAATGGCCATAAAAACATAATATCACAGACCATTACTTCACTAATTCTTGCATCATAGATGTGATGTCAACAGGAAATACATAAGAATTGATTCAGGAAAAAACGTGGAAGTCCATTATCAAAAGGAAAAAAGTGGAAGTCATTAGATGCAAGCTAGTGAAGCTACACTCACGCACACAATACTTATCTCCTCAAATATACAAGCAGATTTTATAAACAAAAGTTGCGCTTTAAACCAAAATACCACGAATTTTTTTCATAAGTAAAAAATAATTAAAAATAAAAAGAATTTAAAAACACACCTTCTCTTGGAATTGCTTCAGCATCTGCAAAAATTGATCAACAGCTTGGAATGCTTTCGAGCGAACATCACTGTTCAAAATTAAAAAGGAAGACAACACAATGGCTCAAACACTGAAAATACTTCAAGGTCCAACAATAAAACAAGTAACCATGTTAAGAACATAAGACACAGAGAATAGAAACAAAGAAATTGAGTACAAAAGAAACAAAGAATAAGAATAATAATAATAATAATAATAATCCCCACAGGGAGTTAAAGTAGCATCATAGAAATTCATCTTTTTATGAATATGATTGCTAATTTAATGTCTACAGATAGAAGAAAAATTATTGCGCCTAATGATCCTATCATTTAAAAGAGCCCCAGGAAAACATGTGTGATATTAATTAATAGTAAATAAATCTAAGGAGGCCAGTGTTCAAAACCACAAGCATTGTTCTCCCAGGATTAACCGTGTCTGATTTATAAAGTAATCCAGACTATCTGCTCCTAGCAATAAAATATTACTGGATCAAGGGCACATTTCTTAGGATTGACAGGCCACTGGACAGTTAGTTGGAAAGGGGAAGACTTAATCAACATAAGAAATAAAATAGGACAGGCAAAAACAGTTGAATAAATGGAAACGAGTGTTAAAAAAGCACAGCCCCAAACGTTTACACCAGGAAAATGGCTAAAATAATAATAGGCAAATCATTTGAAGAATAGTTAACCTGTCAGGATCAATGGTAAGTACAACGATATTCGGTAGAATCCGAGTTGCAATCTCAGTGACGTCATAATAAGAACTGGTGGCACATAGAGCCATGATCCCTGACACAATAAAATTTTGAATTGGTCCACAAACTAACTGGTACAACAACATTGGAGTTAATCAACATCCAACATTTAAAGAATTGAAGATGGAAGATAAAATGCACAATTTTTTTATTAACCAAACGTAGAAATATTTTTAATGCCAAGAACTTCATGAATAATGAGGTGAAAGAGTTGCCACAAACAAATATCATAGAGTTCTGATACCTGCTCCTCGGGCAGGCGAGAAAGTATCACGCAATGCACGAACAGTAAATGCATTAATCAAAACTCTCTTCCTTGTCTGCATTGTAGATATGAACCCATCAGTTGACACTCACAAAAGGAACATTTAGCAAAATATGCTTATGACAACCAATTAGACCATAATGTAAAAAGGAAGAAAGTATGACATTTGAGAAAAGCATATCAAACAAGAATATCAAGTTATTCAGGATGCCAATGAATCAATAAAATCCGAAATTGCTGATACTAACCCCTTCATTTAGGTGACTTGCAATATTCCCAAGTAAAATGGTAGTATTTGTTCTGATTGCTGGCTCTTCATCAACCTGCAAGATTTACAAAACTGAGAAACCTATTGAACATAAAAGAAAAAGAAAAAGAAGTTGTCGTCAACTAAATCAATATAGGCATTTAATGATCAATAAAACCAACTTAAGTCATTAAACAGGAAGTCCAAAATATGAGTGAATAACCAGCTCTTTATAGGCTCCACTTCTCCAAACAAATGGTTGAAACTAACCTGCAACTTTGAGAGATACTTCAATAATGACCCTGAAATAGTACGTTGAGAAAGCTGCAATGACAAGTGAAATAGGAAAACCATTTAGAAAGGAGTAAAAAAAACACAAATAATCATCTACCATTGATTAATAAAATGACCGGGGAAAAAAACCCATGAAATGCAGACTCAAGATGATAACATAAGGAAGAGAATTGTGTTGCATCATTTGCCCGTAAATATTATGGTACTACAATTTCAATCACAGCATTAAATTAGCTTGAAACAACAATTTGTTGGGCATGGGCAAGAAATACTGAACATCCTCTGCCATTTTGGCTTCCATCTAGGGTCATATTCTCCATCAAATCACAAGCCATCATGTCTTTTTAGTTCCTTGACCTTTCTTTCCCTGTACTCTTTCTCAGCCTTGAAGTGAATTTAACTTAATTCAAACCACTCTAATTTAGGCATGAACCAAGCAAGCTAGAGGACATTCTCTCATCTTGTAAGACACGGTGCAAGACAGCTTGCAAAGGGTGGCCAAACTGTATGGTGCCCCGCCAAGAAAAAGACAGAAGCCCAAGAGTCATTAAAATAGGTATGCCAATGAGCTATGATTCAAATGACACTACCTCTCACAAGAATGGAAGGAGGGTGAGGTTGTGGGTCCAAAACCTACGACATGTTTTGTACAGCAACAAAGCCTTGGTCCCAAAACTCAGCTTCGAATCCTCAACAAACTAATTAGACTAATGCAACAAATCAGCACTAATTATTTCTGCACTTTTTAAATGCAATTCATTATTCCTTCTCAAAAAATTCAACACTAACTACCAGAATTACTGCAGTATATACCTCATACATTACAGGGCTCCCATCAAAATCAACATTGGTTTTTATCAATAAATCCATTACACAGAAAACAAAGGAAATAGGAGTCCTAAAACCAGAAAATATGATGCACAAACCTTAGGAGCCAGAGTAAGCATGGATTTAAGAGTCAGTTCACGAAGGAAAGCAGATGTGTCAGAGAACCCGGTAGCAACATGAGGGTAAACCTAGTTGCAAACACCAAATGGAATTTTAGAATTTCTACACTGCTAAAACATAGATTAAAGAAGAAAAGTAATTAGAGTTTGCATGATTGTAAAAGACATTAAAATCTTTTACATCATTGACCGCATACTTGTTCATCAACAATTTGTGCTGATAACGACTCTCCATATTGATCAATATGTTGCAAGAGACCAACTCGAATAGCTCGGTCATTGGAGGCAAATAGTTTCACAATTGTTGGCAGCACCTGCATATAATTAATGAGTCAAGTTAGAGTAAGATCTAGAGTGAAAAGAGGACCAATAAAGGAGGGTGGAATAAAATAGCAATAGTGCCACAAACACTTTAAAAAAACAAAATAAATTTTTTGTTTGATAGGTAAAACTATACAAGCACCCAGCAGGTCTTGAACCGATAACGTCACCATCAACTTTGCTCTTACAAAGGGAGGAGGTGCCAAGGTAAACCCATGGACAAACTATGAAAAAATTATAGACTATAACTTTCTTGCTTGTTAGTTTTTCTTTTTTTCTTTTTTTCTCTGTAGCAAACTGCCTGTGTGCTTTTATTTTCATTGTATTGTTCTCTTCTTGACCAATGAAGTTAATTACTTATCCAAAAAAAAAAAAGCTCTGAACCTCCCCTTTTCAGTAGATAATCTTGAGGAAAGACCTAATGTGTTTTCTATTATTTTAATAAAATAAAAGAATTTTGTGTGTAGGAACAACAAGAAGTAGATTCATTCTATACCCGATAAGTACCAATACACAATGGTAGGATGATTGGTGGTATACTTTGATCATGGGCTATAGCTATTCATTGAATGACCATGTAAGCCACCTCTGGACCCTTTTTAAGGTATTAAATGAAGAAACGTCTCTATGTAAAGTAAGAAAATTGCTCCTTTGCATTTGTCAAAATTTTACCCAAAGCTGATTGGTGCTGTATGTGCAAATGCAATGGTGAATCTTTGATCACCTTTTAATTCATTGCCCTATTGCTTCGTATCTGCGGTCCATGATTTTGGTTTTGTTTCAAGTTTCATGGGTGATACCAAAATCTGTTGTTAGGCTTTGAGCTTGTTGGGAAGGTCTTTTTGGTTGTCATCGAAATGGTCACATTTGGATGGTTATCCCCCATTGTTTGATGTGGTGCATTTGGAGGGAAAGGAATAGTTGGAGTTTTTAAGACACCGAAAGTTCTATGCATAATCTTAAGTTCTTCATTTTTAGAACTTTTTTTTTTGATAAGTAACAAAGAAATTTTATAAAAACACACAGCCCAGTACATAGGAAATGTACAAAAAGGCAAAACATAGGAAATTTTAGAACTCTTTTGAATTAGTTGTCAGCCACAAGGAATCTCTCTTTATTTTGTATTATCAATTTGTTAGATTTATTCAATTTTTGTAACTATTGTCTAACCCAGTATATTTCCTGTATACTTAGGTGGCTCATCTTTTCTAATTTATATAATCTTATTACTTATCAAAAAAGGAATTGTTCCTTTGCACATACATAGATCTTATTCCTAGGGCATTAGATAGGGCATCGCAAAAACCGCTAGTTCATATAGAGATATCAAACTGGCTGAACCAGCAACTAGAGCTCTATGCATTATATGGACAGATATCAATCAACCCAGATCATTACAAGAAAAAAAAAATTTAACATCTGAAAATAAGGATATTGTAAAGGTACTGAAATAGAATGACCTTGGCACTGAATTCTTCTGTCGAAAGCCAGGAAGCCATTTTCAACAAGGCAGCCAAAGCAGGGGCAGCAGCTGAACCAAATTCAAGTGCAGAAGCTAACAATGGAACTAACTGTAGAGACATGAAAACAAAAACATAAGCTGGCATTCAAAGACATTTCAAGTAGATATATAAAATTAGAATTTCCGTGTCACACCTTTTTCAGAACAATTGGACGAGGAAGCTGCTCTGCTAAATTTGGAAGCTTGCGGAAGAAGGTATCCTTTTCAACACTGTCTTTTAAATTTAGAATCTCCATAAAATGTATTGTGTCCACCAGTTTATTTTGGAAATATTCTGCCAATCCATTGGTTGAAAAACTTTATAATAAGAGGAAAAAGAATGGCAGAGAAAAGAAAATCCAAGAAGCAACATTATGCCAGAAACAGAAAAGCAGAGCCGAGTATAAGAATTTATAGTGAATTTCACCAAAATAGGTACACCACTTGTCATAGCCACCACTCACAATGCACATCATGTAGCAGGTTACCAGGACTAGAGTTTCTCCAATATTATTAAATACAATCAAGTTTAAGAACTCACCACTATTTTCAATAAGCTTTGATGTATTCAACCTACGAGAAGGCATGGCACTTAAAAGCCGCTGATAATCTGGAAGCAAAGACTGCGGGGCAAGAAAACAGATGCAAATGAAAATTGAATCAAATCAACCAACACATGCATAAACAAAATAACACAACAATTAATATATTACTACAAAACAGAGGTAATGAAGGGAAAGGTTGGGTGAAGATAGTGTAGCAAAGAGGCAGGAAAATAACTCCAGAAGCTTACAATAAGTCATCACCAACCTGTCCATAGCAACAAAAGGCTAACCTTTGGAATGGAAGCAGTATTTTTCAGCTCCTCTGTTCTGCCCAACTTCATGCCGGAGAAGAGTTCATATATAAGACAGCCTATCAATTAAAATAAATAGCTTAGATTGCTTAAAGAAGCCTATAATGTAATATTAATAATAATAATAACAATAATAAGAAGAAGACATCATTTACACAAAAGTCAATGAGGCTGTAGATTTTTTTTTTTTTTTTGATAAGTAAGAAGAGAATATTATTAATAAGAGAAAAGCGAGAAAAATACAAAGAGTTCATGGTAGTGAACACATGAAAAAGGAAACAAAAAGACATAAGCAGCCCCTAAGTAAAAAGGCGTTCAGATAATACACAAGAATATGTTCAAAGCAAATATAGCATCATCGACACAGATCAGCCCAACATATTATGGGTCACAACAAGGTTTAAAAGACATGTATACCAACAATCACCGAGTGCAACAGTAAGAGAGAATCTATGATCCATCTCATGTAACAACAACAACCCAGGCTTAGTCCCAAAATTTTAAGGTCAGTTATGTATTCTGTATGATCCACCCCATGTACCAAACTAATTATCACATTTCATTCAAGCCAAAAAGGTAGCTTTGAGAAGCTTACCCAGGCCCCAAGAATCAATAGCCCATGGTGGTGATTTTCGGATTGCAGCCCAGTCTGAATTCACCAACTCTGTCGGTTTATATTGTGCTCCAACAAGCCATGCATATGGCTGAAAGGAATATTAAAAAATATCATGTGAGAAACAAATCCAAATCAAACAATCACCAAGCCACTTATGCAGGAAGCAGGTTTTAAATTATGATTAAACAACACACTTTGTTTTCTTTCTTTTTTGATAAGTAATAAAAATATATTAAAAGAAGAGGGGTGTCACCTGAGTATACAGGAAGTATACATCAAGGACAAAACACTTTCTTTGATGCCCTATTCGTTAAAATTTTTGCTTCTTAATTATTATTTTATAATCATTTCCATGCATGATTTTGTTTTAATTTCTCAGAAATGATACACTATATATCATTGCATAAGTCAAAAACAAATTGCAACTAATGGATTACATCCAAACATAAAGATTACCAGCACTGGTACAGTGGAAGCTTCATTATTAGAATCAAACTCCGATAGAACATCAAATGCATGCAACTTCCAGTCCAAAGTTTGTGTGACAACAACACTTGCCAAAGAAACATTTCCATGGACCTGAAGTAATCAAAGTGAGTCAAATAGTAAAAAAATGAACATTATAATAAGAGAAAGAGAAAAGTGGAAGAAGAACAAGAAGCTACCCAAAAAAAAAGAGCTAATATATTAAGCAGAAATCACAAACACATATATTTATGTAATTTAATATTAATGATACAAGTATAGTCCACTCAAGGATACTTACAAGTTTACAATCATTATTTAAGAAGCTCACAGCTTTGGCTATCTGGTGCAGTCCCCATGCATAATACTCATCCCTGTAACAAAGTCAAGTTACTACACGTCAAAATGATTTAAGACCACCAACCAATTGATCTTGATGCTTCAAACAACTGCCCTATATTTGGCATTGGACATCACACATAGAGACCAATAGATAGTGTCTATCTATTGCCAAACTATAAATCAACAAAAAGATGGCAGATTTAAATTATTTACAATGAAATGCTTACAAAAGGAGAATCTATGGCAAACAACAAAGTAATAAGTCATTAATATAAGTTTAAAGGAAACTATGATGCCCTAATATGTTCAAGTGAGTGAAAACATCTAGCCAATAGATATTTGGAAATTTCTGAAATTATCCAAATGCACTCTCATTGGGTAAACTATAATAGATACAGATGACTAGATTGCCCATACCTTTGTGTACCTTCTAAGCCAAGTTCCTTGATCTTTTCCGACAGTGGCATAACAGGCTCCGTGACAATGTAGATAGTAACCTTTGCAGTAGAACCATCAAATGTTTCAGCCTCAGTACTGTGAAGAAAGGATAAGATATTGGGATGTCTGACCTGAAAAGGAGCAAAAGCAACTTTATAAAGAATGCTAAAGCTTCTGGAATGTCAAACCATCAAAAGTAGTAGGTCTGGAATAAAAAATAGACGGTAACACATTAGAAAAGAAGCTTCTGGTGCAACTTCAAAAAGCCCACAGGTAGTTTCAGATAGACTTTAGTAGGCATGTGAGTGCCCAGGCATGAGTCCAAGAGACCCAATATACAACATTCCTTCTTACGTAGCAAACAGACTGGAGAGATTGCAACAGAATTTCTTTTGGGTGGATTATGGGATGAATTCAAATTCCACTTAGTGGAGTGGAATCCAGTATGCTCTCCAGTGAAGTAAGGCAGATTAGGAGCAAAGAAGTAGGGCATGAAATTTTAATCAAGCTTTGCCAGGGGAATGATTATGGCATTTTGGTGAGGAAAGAAACCATCTACGGTGATGTGTTATTGACTTTATATATGGAGAGGAATGGAGACAATAGACAACAAGGGTGACCAAATATACTTATGGATGACTGGATGTAACCCATGAAGAAGAATAAGGGCAGGCTAGAAGAGATTTGCAGACCATACTACTTTGGGGTTGGGCATGGTATAAGAGTGATTTTGGAATGATACTTGGAATCGGAATCAACCATTGAAAGCATTGTTTCTAATCCGATACTCAATTGCAGCGGATATGCTTTTGTACATACTTCTTTGGAGCCTTTGAATGAAAGGAGCGCACGCACATTGTTTAATATCTAATATCCCTAGTGGAGAAGGTTCAGATTGTTTAAAGTGGAGGCTGAAGATGATAGTAAGTTTGATATTTGCTTGTATTATGAAATAAGAGGCTCCAATGTCATAAGTTTCCCATGGAAGAGTATTTGATGAGCTAGGGCACCAAGCAAGGTACAGTTTTCGTAGGGAAAGTAGCATTAGTAAAAATTTGGCAAGCAATAGTCTTATAAAGAGACGTATAATTTTGGTGGATTGGATTGGTGTTGTACGCGAAAATTAGCAGTGCAACTATGGATCATTTACTCATCCATTGAGGAGTAGCCTATAACTGTGGTCATTTGTTCTTTCTTTGGGATTTTCATTGGATGATGCCAAAAACTGTTGTGGGTCTACATTTGGTTAGAAAAATTGGTTTGGGTAACAGAAATCCTCTGTCTGGAATATACTTACCGTGGGTAATATGGCGGGAGAGGAACAACAGTACTTTTAACAATGTGGAGGATTCAATGGTAGAGACAATCTTCATTTGTGATATTGATATTCAAATGGATTAGGATCCTTTGAGCTAGTGATATGTGCTTTATTGTAGACTTTATTTACTCAGTTTCTTTTAATAATAACTTTTCCATATTGCCAATGAGCTATAGCTCAATTGGCACTTCCTCCAATAATCATGGGAAGGAGGGTGCGGTCATGGGTTCAAAACCCATTGTGTGCGTGAGTAACTTAACAATAAATAAAAAAACTAATTCATCCACATTTGTAATTCTTTGGGAGATTTTATGTATACATAAATATCTCCTCATTGACTCATTCTAATATAATAATAATAATAATAATAACAATAATAATAAATAAAAAATAATAATAAAAAAGGAGGATTGTCAAGTACACTAAGTCACAGACTGGAAGCATATTAAGAGCAGTTTTCCATGTAGGGAAAGTGGAAAGAGAAGAATCAACTTCAATTGGCAGTACCATGAGATGAAACCACTATGTCACCTTAGAGACTCACTTCCATGAACTTCAAAAACGGATCCTTTTTGCACCTGCTAGTGTTTTTCTCTCAAGTATATACACAATCATCTATGCTTGCTTCACTAAGAAGTTATATTGTATCATTTCAAATTTTAGACACTCACAATCTTTAACCAGACTAGAAAATTGGGTAGACCAATATGATCAAAGAATTATCAGTTAAACCCCAAAAGTGACCATCAAAAGAAATTCTGATATTTAGTGCCCATTTGGGAACAGTTTATCTAGCTCTCTTTCTAAAAACTTTTTGTTAAAAGTGTGCTAAAGTATACTTTCACCTTGAAAATTTTTGAAAAAGTGAGAAAATGCAAAAAAAAGTGAGGTTTTAAAAAGTTGTACATAGAAGTTAAAAGCTAAAAACTGAGCTTATAAGCTGATGCCAAACACAGTATCTTTTCAAAGTTCCCAAGATTTAAATGACTTCCAAATAATAAAAGCTTCACTAAGTGTTATTCTGATCTCAATTTGTTAATATGCCATGACAAGACATAGGATTCTCTCTTCCACGAGGGATAACAACATTGCATTTTTCCACAAGAACATTTTTTGTTGGATACAATAATTCTAGAAACAACCAAAAAGGTCAAAGCAAAGAACCAACTCTCAAGATGCCAATGAGCTCTATCTCAAATCTCCTCTGAGCAAGGTGGAGGGTGAGGTCATGGGTTAAAGACCTACAGCGAGTGTATTGTAACTTACCAATTTTTTAAATAAACAAAAGAACAAAAACAAACAACCAACACTCTGGACTCAATCATATCTACAACAGCTATAAAGTTCAAAGCTCAGCCTTAAAGAATGTGACTCTCGCCTTTAGTCATTGAACTTAACAACAAGGGGATGCTTTAGTGCAATACTGCAATTAGAATATTGTTCAAATGAAGTTTGAGAACCCCACAAACATGCTGTTGGATATCACATATAATCTCCAAATGCATTTATAGGATGACCAATGAAAACAGGAATAACCATCCCCCAAATCCAGCCTTGGAGAATGCAAATCTATCCTATAGTCATGGAATTGGAATTGCACATTATTAAAAGAGATGCTTAGGTGCAGCTAGAATATTGTTTCAATAAAGTTTTAAAACACAAAAGTGCAGTTGAATATTGCGTATAATTATATCATATGCACTTATTCAATGAAAAACTCTATAAATGGCAAGGATGACTGCCTTTGGAAAAATGAAAACTGACTGCAAGCTAACCTATTTGAGTTTGAAAAACAGAATCATCCACATTGCATCATGTTCCTAAAATGTAGTTGGGAAAATAAGAGTATCAATCAAATAGTTAAACTGCAAATAGAAAATAATTTACAAAAGCTATTAAAAGCTTACAGTGCGAAGACGCTTGACACCATTTCGACCCGCAGCTAAATGTCCATCCTGGGCATTACTCCCGGAAAGCGAAAATATTGACACTAGAGACCCATCATCCTGAAAGTTACACCCGAATTTAAAAAGCACATCAACTTTATGGGGTGGGGGGAGGGGGGAATCAAGTAACTGTCAATAAGAAAACAGTGAAAGAAACAGACAAAAAAGCATTTCTACAGCCTAGAATCTAATGTGTTCCAGCATGGTTTGTAATAAATAACCCCCAAATACCAAAAAAATTATTGTAATTATATTAATGAAATAACCTATACTAAATTTACATGAACACACTGAATCTTTATGCAGATTCCAAATTCCTTACTGATAAACACTAAATTTGCAATATTAGTTTCTATTTGAGATAGCTTATTTTGGACAACTTGTTTTTCACGGTGAGGCTCGTTAAAAAGTGCGATTTTAATAAGTTATACCTAGAAAAAGTGAGGCTTCTAAAAATATCTAGCTAAATAAGCTAGGGAAAATAAACTGGCCAATATACCATAATAAACAGACAGTCAGTCATGTTATGTTTAACATTGAAAGAAAATAGACTAAAGATATACAAAACCTGTTTTCAGGGGGAAGAAAAAAAAAACTTTAATAGATAATAGTAGAGAAAAAAAAATTGTTAATAACGTAAGAAACTTTATTAAAAAAATAGTCAACCCAAATATACTGGAAATGTACTACAGTGGCAGAATTTAAGAACCCAAATTACAATGATCAAGAAGGAAAAAAATAAATAAACAAGAACATGAAGGCAAAACTAAGCTCCATTCAAGGAGAGTACAGAAGAAAAAAGACTCTAATCAAGGATAGACAATTCACAATCCTCAAAGCATCTAGCATTTAATTCCCTCCACAAGCACCAAAACAAAATGTGCGGCACAATCCTCTATAAATCTATATTTCTACGTCTTTTGAACTTGCCTTGCCAAGAAGCTAACAACTCAATAACTTTATGCGGCATAACCCAATGAATACCAAACAAACAAAACCATAGACCACAACTCATATGCTATAGGTCAATGAAGAAGAAGATGATCCACCGATTCCCCACACCTTTTGCACATATAGCACTACAATATGTCTAATCCAAAGAATATCTTTAGTTAAAATCTTACCTAAAGCGGCAGGTCCAAGAAAAGAACGCGACTCTACAAGGAACCTTCGATTGCCACACCATTTTCCAAGGAAAAGAAATGAAAGAAGAAGGGGATAGAGAGTGATAAAAACCTCAAAACCTCTTTTCATTGCTGGCTTCCAACAAGCTTTATCTAACCTCAAAACTTCTTCTCATTGCTGGCTTCCAACAAGCTTTATCAGCACCATAGCCTCGTACATCCATGGAATAAAGCATATCCAAAAACAGAGCCAAAGCTTCTAACTCCCAATCCTATACTGGACGATGGAGCTGGATGTCCCAATGACGCCTCCCATCAAAGAAACGCATGACCTCCAACACAAAAAACTCCCTTGCCCAGCTAATACCATACAACTCTGGAAAAGCTTCTTAAAGAGAACAATCCCCACACCATACATCCTCCCAAAACTTCACCTTAGTACCATCACCCACATCATACCGAAGAAACTTAGAAAAAGCCAACCAACTACTTCTAATGGCTTTCCACACACAAACACCATAGGTCCCTAACACAGGTTTTGTATATCAATTACCCCTAATAGTAAAGAAAACTAGAAACGCCAAAATGATGTTTTCGTTTCATTTCCTCACACATTAACCATTCATCCCTCTCTCTTCATTGGAAGTAATTGCTGCTAGAAACGATGATAGGTATGCCACCACCACCATGGAGAAATTTGTCTTCCCTTCCAGCTCTTCCGTGCCATCACACCAACTTGGCTTGTTTGACAAGGTCGTCCAAAACACCACAACAAAACCCAGACAACCAATCGGACTTCACCTTTTCCCCACAAGATTTCAGTTTCTTGTTGGGATTGCTTTAAAGTCATGGCAGCTTGGAGTACTGACAGAGTTAGGATGGTTTCAACAGCAAATCAATGGGTTGGGTTCAATGATGATTTTAGTTGATTTGTTTTTTTATAAGAAAAAATTTATTAAAAAAGAAATGCAAAGGGGTGCTACCAAAGTACCCAGTAAGTATAAAGGCAGAAGTCAAAACAGAAAATAAAAAGTAAAAAATAATAATTAATTAACTAATTAACGACAACTCAAGGTATCCAAAGTCCGCAGTAGAAGTATGAGAAGTATGAGAGGTTGATATGCGTTCATATAAGATCTTCAAAAAAAAAAAAAAGTTTAAAGCAACAGTCATTCCGTTCTTTTCAAAGACACCACATAGAAGAAGTATGAGAGGTTGATGTGCATTCATATCAGACCTTCAAAAAAATTTAAAACAACAGTCATTCCATTCTTTTCAAAGACACCACATTAAATACAATCGAACAGCTTTCCAAATGCCTCCCATTACTCCTCTAACCAAAAAGTCCCTTCCAGCATGATAACACCTCCATCACAAAATAAGGCCTAGGGGACATCAACCAAACAGAAAACCATAGACTACAATTCCCAAGCTACTGCACAATGTAAGAAAAGATGAGCCACATTCTCTCCATGGATTTTACACATAAAACACCAAGCTACAATAATTATCCCTCCCTTCATTTTTTTTTTTTTTTTTTATAGGTAATAAAGATATATATTCAAGAACGCTACTTTATGCAGAAAAACATAAGGCAAAGAGAGAAATACAAAGGGAAGAGCGAAAGAAAAAAGATAAAAAATAAAAAAAGAAACTAAGTACACAGGAGAGGGCTAAGGAACATAGGGAGAGAATCACTATAAGTGAGTCCCCAAGCCCTAGACCAGTCAAACAAAATTCCACTGAAAGAGGCCAAAAGCTGGTCATCTAAACTGTCCATGTCCTCAAACATCCTCCTATTTCGCTCCCTCCAAAGACACCACATCAAGCATAATGGAGCTAAATTCCAAATGCTAGAAAAATGTTTTCCAGGCCAATTCCACCAACCGAATAGAGTATCCGCAACCGAACCAGGCAAGACCCAACAAAACCCAAAAGATCTAAACACCAAACTCCACAGCCGATGAGTCTTCCCATAATGTAGTAACAAATGATCCGCCGTTTCCCCATTACTGTGGCACATGATACACCAGTCTACATAATCCAACCCTCTACCCCTCAAATTATCACCCGTAAGGATCCTATCCCATACAGCAGTCCACACGAAGAAGGAAACATGCTGAGGAGCCTTAACCTTCCAAACACCTTTTCAAGGAAACATAATGGGAAAGGGGCTTCTCAACTTATTGTAAAACGAACGAATATCAAAGTCTCCATTCTTTGTCAACTTCCATCGCATACGATTTCCGTTCTCAATAGAAGGAAGATTAGAGCCCAAGGTACGGAGAAAACCATCCACACCACCCATTTCCCAATCATTTGGTCTCCAAGTAAAGTGAACATTCCAGCTTCTCCGCTCCTCTATCCCCAACCGTTCAAGAGAAGAGGCCACTGATGCCTCTTTATTGGATGCAATCCCATACAAACTCGGAAAAGTCAATTGAAGAGGAGAATCCCCACGCCATTGATCCGTCCATAGCTTCACTCTATCCCCCACCCCTACCTCAAAGCGAATATTCTTGCTAAAGTCCTCCGATCCCATGCGAATACTTCTCCACAAGCCACACCCATGCACCCCTCTACCTAGCTTGGATGTCCAACCCCCCCATTCTTCCCCAAACTTGAGGGCTACCACTCTTCTCCAAAGCCTTGTCTCCTCAATCCCAAACCGCCATAACCACTTCCCTAGTAAGGCTTTATTAAAAGTAGTTAATTTCCTTACTCCTAACCCACCATATTTCAAAGGTGCACACACCTTGTCTCATCCCACCAAATGAAACTTGGAGTGCCCCCACAAGAAATCCCTTTGCAACCTCTCAATTTTATTGGCCACATACGTAGGGATGGTAAAAAGAGACAAATAATAAGTGGGGAGATTAGACAATGTACTTTTAAGCAACGTTAGTCTTCCATCTTTTGACAATACAACTTCTTCTAGCCAGCCAACTTATGTTCAATTTTCTCCGAAATAGGATTCCAAACAATAGGGGACTTATAGGACGCCCCCAATGGCATACCAAGATAGGTCATAGGCAAATACCCAATCCGGCATCCCAAAATCTTTGCCAGGACAGGACATTAGGAACCTCCCCAATGGGAACCATCTCACTTTTCAGCGCATTGACCTTTAAACCTATCACTGCCTGGAAACAAAGAAGAAGCATCCAAACATGCAAAATCTGCTCCTCATCAGCATCGCAAAACAAAATCGTATCATCCGCGAACAAAAAATGCAATACACAAACCCCACCCCCTCGTCTACCATCAGCCCTAAAGCCTCAAAACAAGCCAACCCCTTCAGCTCTTTTCATCATCTAACTAAGGACCTCCATCATAACCAGAAACAACAAGGAGGAAAGCGGGTCCCCTTGTCTCAATCCCCTCAAGCTCCCAAAAAAATCAGTTGGAGACCCATTAAACAAGACAGAGAATTGGGCTGTATATATGCATGTGCGGATCCACCTACACCACCTCGCCCCAAATCCCATTTTCTTCAACAAATCAAGCAGAGCCTCCCAGTTCACATGATCATAAGCTTTCTCAATATCTAATTTACAAATAACCTTCGGAAGCTTACTCTTCACCCTACTATTAACACACTCATTAGCAATGAAAACTGAATCAAGAATCTGTCTACCACCCACAAAACTGTTCTGAGACTCAAATATCAGCTGACCCAAAACCTCTTTCAGGCGGCCAACACCTTGGCCAAAATCTTGTAAACACTCCCCACCAAGCTAATAGGTCTAAAATCACGAATATTGGAAGCACCATTCTTCTTAGGGATTAAGGCTATGAAGGTTGCATTAAGAGATTTTTCAAACTTACTGTGTTGATAGAACTCTTTAAACACGGCTAAGACATCTCTTTCCACTACTCCCCAACAATGGTGATAGAAAGCCAAAGAGAAACCATCAGGACCTGGAGCTCTATCTCCTTTCATCTCTTTGACAACTCGAAGAACCTCCTCTTGTTCAAACCTCCGTTCAAGCCAGTCCCTCTCCAACCCCTCTATCTGATCGAACTCCAAACCTTCCACAAAAGGCCTCCACTCCTCTGTCTCCTTGTACAATTCTTTATAAAACTGTACAGTTGGGTCTGCCATCTCGGATTCATCCCCATAGATAACCCCATTCACCTCCAACATACTAATATTTATACCTTCTCCGAGAGTTGGCCATCTTGTGGAAAAATTTGGTATTGTTGTCTCCTTCCTTCATACAAAGCATTCTCGATTTCTGTCTCCACGAGACTTCTTCCAATAAGAGAAGGTTCTGTATTTGAGATCTCAACGCAACCCTCTCACCTAACTCCACTTCAGAAAGGTCGCACTCCCCTTCCTTAACATCCAATAATTTCAAAGCCTCCAGCGATTCTTTTTTCTGATGTTCTACATTACCAAACTCACTCCGGTTCCACTAAATAATATCTTCCTTCAATGCCTTCAACTTCTTGGCAAGTACAAAACTGGGAGTACCTGAGAAAGTATCAATTCCACCAAGAATGAACCCTATCTTTGAACCCATCCGACTTTAGCCACATGTTCTCGAACCTAAAAGGACTCTTCCCCCTTAAAATCCCTCCTGCCTCCACTAAAATGGGAAAGTGGTTTGAAATAGGACGAGGTAAAACCCGTTGGGTCACGTCCGGATAGTGATCCTCCCAATCATGAGAGACTAGAGCCCTATCTATCCTAGACATCGAGGGCTGATCCGAACCACTCGACCATGTATAACTCCCTCCTTCCAAAGGCAAGTCTATCAAGCTAAGCTCCTCAATGAACTCAGAAAAATTCTCCATAGTCGAGTCCTCCCTAATGCCACACACCACAAGAACAAAGCCACCGTTTGCAGTACACAAGCTTTCCAAATGCTTTGCCAAGGAAAACCTTTACATCTGCCTTCTTTGAACGCTTTGTAGTAGCTCTTTACTTGGAAGACTTGCTTTTTCAATGGAAACCATTCCCACTTATCTACTTTCCCACATCAAAAATTTGCCGTGTATGTCTTTCAGTAATTGTACTAAATATTCTACTTCCCAATCAGGCACTAATCAAATTAATGTAGGATTCCAATAAAGGCAACCATTTTTGGACTCTATGTAATCTACCACTCTAGCATCTCTATCTCTTGCAATTATAAAAAGATTAGGATATCTCTCCTTTAAGTAGCCTCGTCATTCCAATAGTCTTGCCAAAAAAAAAAATTTAGAGCCATCACCAAACATCATATGTGATAAAATGCAAAAAGCTATCCCTCCCTCTTTTAATATGCTTCCACAATCAAACACCATATTGTCCCCTAACCTTGCCCGAACAACAACTCCCCCAAATAATTCGTACTACAAATCTATCAACCTCCTCCACAATGCATTATCTTTTAATACATATCACCACAACGATGCAACCATGGAAGATTGATTTGCAAATTAGCCTTTTCAATAATTATTTTATGGGGTCCATGTGTGAAGTCAAATTGAAGTAAAAGTCATGTGGTTTAAAGGTTTAGGTACGAGCCTTTCAGCGTAAAACAGTTTCTTATTTGGGTTTTTATTTTAGTAGTTATGGTTGAGATTGTAGTCAGGGAAAATCTGAAATTTGGTACGTTAGTTGAGTCTAGAATTTTCTAGGAGATCATAAGTATCTTAGGTTTTATTTTCTCAGTCCAAGACTCCAAGTTATTCTTCTATTAGGTTTTAACTTACTAGTCAAATTAGATTCTCAATACTACTAGTACAAGAAAGAGTATATATCTGTGCTCAAATGTATTCAAAGGAGACAGAGTTGATTAATAAAAGTATGTGTTTTGAGCATAGAGGCACATTTTCCTTTAGTGTTCTTTTCTCCCTTTCCCTTCTCCTTTTTACTTCTTTTCTTTATTATGATATTGTTCATAGGTATTGTTCATACAACCCTTGAACACCATAAAAACCTTTCTTTTCCTAGCTCCTTACAGGCCCAAATCATGCCCTTTCTTTTACCTATCAAAACCCTAAAATCCCACATACTTTCTTCTACCAAATAGCCATCAAATAACTTATCAAACCACCTTTAATTTCCTATCACAACTTCATTACCCTTTCTTCCACAAATCTAAACCTTAAATCCACAAATTCTCTTAACCCTAAACCCATCATGACCACATAAACAAATTCCACAATTTGTCCTGCGTCACACAGCCACTTCACCAAAAAAAGAGTTTGATTGAAGAGCATTAACTTCTTAATCCCCAATCCTTCATGGTAAATTGGAGTGCAACAAATATTCTGACTGACAAAATGGAATTTAAATTTGTCACCCATATCACCCCAAAGAAAATTCCTTTTAATTTTTCCCAACCTATTTGCCAATACTACAGGCAATTGTAAAAGAGAATAGAAATAAATTGAAATGCTAAATAGCATACTTTTGATTAATAGGTTCAATTTATTGCAGCCAATCAAATTTCTTGTGCATTCTCTCTTTTTTTTATATATAAGTAATAAGATTTATTAATATCAAAAAAAGGGACACCCTAGTACACAGGAAGTGTATAGGAGTCAAAGAAATCAAGTACAAAAATTACTATAATCTAGAAAATCAAGAAGGGAAGAGAAAGATTGGTTCGGCAAAGCAGACAGCAAATCTACTAAGATTCCAAAGAAAAATAACTTGAGGTCTGAAATAGATCTCTCATTATCTTCAAAGCATCTATTATTTCTTTCCCTCCAAAGACACCACATAAGACAATGGGGAACAATTATCCATATATGACCATTCCGATAACGACCAAACCGCCCTTGCCAACAAGCTAGGAGCCACACAACTGACTTTGGCATAACTCAGCTTACTCCTAATAAGCCCAAAACCATAGACCACAAGTCCATGGCAACCGGACAATGAAGGAAAGATCAACTAATTAACCATTACACTTGCACATATAACACCAATCCAATATGTAAACCTTCTTTTTTCTTAAATTATCAATCGTCAGACATTTCCCCCAAGCTACAATCTAGACAAAGAAAGCATTCAAGTGCAATATCACAATTGTTTCCCCCCCCCCCCCCCAAAAAAAAAATCAGTGAAGAAACCATTCAAGTAATTTCCTAACACAACTCTTGTTATCGTCCTGTAAACCATTCAAGTAAACCCCTCAACTTATCAATAAAAGGGAAAGCGGATCCCCTTGCAAAAACCCCTACTACCAGTGAAAAAACCTATAGTAGCATCATTCACCAAGATAGAAAAAATGATTGGCGGATACAAAGAAAGCTATCCACTTCCTCCATTTTTCCCAAAACCACCCGTTGAAGAAAATAAATTAAAAAGTCCCAATTGACTTGATCAATAGCCTTCTTCCATGTCAAGTTTGCATAAAACACCAAGCTTCCAGATTTCAAGTGACTATCCAAAATTCATTAGCTTTGAGAACAAATTCATGTATTTGTCTACCTTGAATAAATGCACATTCTGGGAGTCATACAAATCTTTCAAAAAACCCCTTTCAATCTATTTGCCAAGCTCTTTGCCAAAATTTTATAAATACCTAATAGGCCTAAACTACTTCACTTGCAAGCGCTTCCAAATTTTTAGGAATTAAAGCCACAAAAGTAGCATTTAATTTTTTTTTCAAACATGCATTTATCATAGAACTCATTGAACAAGGGCATTATGTCCACTTTTGGAAGAATGTAATGGTGAAGCCATCAAGACCCAATATTTGTCATTATCCATACTTTTCAAGATATGATCTTGTTTCCCCATTGCATTATGTCCATTTTTGGAAGAAGGCAATGGTGAAGACATCAGGACCTAATGTTTGCACCATCCATACTTTTCAAGGCCAGAAGAACCTCTCCCTCCTCAAATTGGCTTTCTAAAATATGATCTTATTTCTTCATATATGGCATTAAAAGCCATCCCTTCCAACTTGAGTCTCCAGCATGATCATTGTTGAGTGCGTTGACTACTTTTAAGTAGCCAACAAATTTATTTCGCTAATGCAAGTTGGACAACAGCCAACCAATGAAAAAAAAACTCAGTATTTGTCTCCTTCCTCTAGCCAAAGCCCTTATATTTCAGCCACATATATTCAAATTTGAAAAAAAAAAATTACCTGTGTTTACCCCATGGCTTTCAAGTAAGATTGGGAAGGGATCTGATAAGAGTCATTTGATTAACCTCTGACTCAAATTAGAAAAAAAACACTTCCCTGTAAGGTGAAACCGAAAATCTATCTAACCTAGACATTGAAAGTGAATCGTGATTATTCAAACAAGTAAAAGCACCTCCCTCCAAAAGAAAATCTAGCAAAGCATGTTCTAATATAAACTCAGAATATCCCAAATCTTTGTGGCTCTTATTGCCCCTCCTTTCACTTGAAAAATGGACAACGGTAAATTCTTCCCCACCACCACACCCCCCCCCCCACCCGCCCCACCCCACCCAACGAACCAAGGTACATTGCGCCAACTATCCAATCCTGCTAACTCCTCCCAAAGCTGCCTTATGTTTCCATCAATAATAGGACCATAAACTCCTGAGTAAATCCAATTTAAGTCATCTTCCGTGTTTTCGAATTTACAAGTAATAGAATACTCCCCCACTGCCTCTTCAACATTTTCAACGACTCTTCTATCCCACATTAACAAAATACCACCAGATGGTCCTAAAGTTTCTAAATGAATCCAATCTACAAAGGTGTTCCCCCAGATGCTTCTAACAATATTTCTAGACATCGACTCCATTTTAGTTTCTTGAAGGCATAGAAATCTACTTTCCACCATGTCATAAATTCTTATTTCTGTTTGTTTCTCCCCCATCTTTCCACAATCAAATTTTCAGATGCATAATGATTGTAATAGAAAGCCTCGAGCTCTTCTTGATGTTCCTCCACTACCTTCACCTTTTTTGTATCAATACCATAGAAAACCTTTAATGGGGAAGCTAACTAAAGATTTACCAAGTTTAAACTAAAAATGCCAATGAGCTCTAGCTCAACTGGCGCCTCCTCCCCTTACAAGCATGGTCATAGGTTCACAACTCACTGGGTGCGCGCGTAATTTCCCAATCAAAAAATTAAACTAAAAAGATATATACTTTTTTACTTCCCAATCAAAATAGCTTTTTCGGGCATTGCCAATCTAACAAGATCCAATAATAATTCATTCCCAGCTGTGGCTTCCTTCTACTGAATTCTTCTAAAATTGAAAACTTTGAAACGAAATCCAATGGGGTTTCAAGTTTCAACACACTCAAAGTCACTAGAGTTTATTCACCATCACATCACAGAGAGTAACAAAAAAGAATCTTTACATTTCAGGGACACGCATAATCAAATCAAACCTCTAAAATAAACCAATTAACTCAGGCAGATCAAAACGTAGCTACACGAAAATTTAGAGCATATGAGAGAGAGAGAGAGAGAGAGAGAGAGAGAGAGAGATTGAGAACCTTGGAAGTGCCACGAAAGTGAGCCCAGGAGCCCCAAGCAGAGGAATAAGGTTCGCCAATGTTGTAAGGTAGATCTTTGATTCCCGTGCCAGATCCACCCACTACTCCCTTCAAGAACTTGAACATCTTCTTCTTCTTCTTCTTCTTCTTCTTCTTCTAGAGGGAGAGAGATAGAGATGCGATCTGTGACTGTGTGCGTGTGAAGAGAGAGGTGAAAATGGAATCCAAATCCAATCGGGGAAATTGGAATTCAAGTGAAGAAACAGTACCCAATCAGAAAGACCGACCTACTGGAATGGTCATGGAAGGATGAAGGATCGGTACTTTAGTATTCTATTCGGGTTTTTTGTTACATGGAGGAAAAGGAGATCCCAAACCAAAGTAATTAAATCAAATTCCTAATTCCTAGTTTATCAAAAAAAAAATCCTAATTCCTACGCACTAACACAACACATCCAGACACATATACATTCTACAGAGTTACTTTTATCTGGACATTTTTCTTTTTTCTTTTTTTTTTTTAGTGCACCTATCTATATGCCTGTATCTCTGCCCAAAAAATATATCCCTTCAAATTCAACAAATAAATAAATATATATATATATATATATATATATATATATATATATATATGTATGTATATAGCTTTTAAGAGTATAGTTATAGTCACAAACTTTTTTTACAACAAAAAAAAAAAAATATATATATATATATATATGTATGTATATAGCTTTTAAGAGTATAGTTATAGTCACAAACATTTTTTACAACAAAAATATATATATATATATATATATATCCCTAAAAAATGTTCTTCCCTTTTTTTCTACTTAACCTTTAAAAAAAAAGGGAAATACTGAAATAGTGATTTTTTTTTAAAGAGTAGGGTTATAGTTACAAACTTTTTTTACAACATTCTTACAAAATTGTCGATGTAGTAAATTGGCATATTTTTACTGATTCTCATCTGAACCCACAACTAATATCACTTTTTTATTTATCAATAATCACCCACTACAAAAAAATCCTGTAAAAATATGATTCATTGAATTAAGGGAAAATTAGACTAAACCCACATGTAGCAAGGTCGATTTTAAGAGTTTCTACTTGCATTTTGGAGTGCGTCATTTACTCACTTGAAATTTCTTCTATCAAGTTTTTGTAACCCACCGTTAAAAACAAAACCAAATATGTCTTTTTCCTCCCCTTTTATGACCCTCTTTTCCTTTTTCATTAAAAAATAAATAAAAACAAGATCAAAAGTGGTAATTATAAAAACTTTTATGCAATTTCTAGAACTTAAATGTTGCATTTACACTTGCTATCTCAACCACAAGCATACAAATTTCACAACCATTTCAGCAAGTCAAGGGATACTACCATAACTTACATTTATCATCTTCTCTAGCATTTTGTTCAAAACACCCAAACCCAAAATAGTGAAACACCCAACTCGCCTCTTTCTCTTTTGTTCTTCCTATCTCACTCTCTCTCCTCTCTCACCTCTCACGTTTCCTCTTCAATTGATCTAGGTTCGTGGCGTCGGTCTAGGGTGGTAGCAATGACGTGGATCATGCAACGAGATTTGTGCGTCTGTGGTGGTGGTTAATTTTCTTATAGCAGTGGTTGATTTGGATTTTTTTCTAATGCGCTTTAGGTTGTTGCAGCATGAATCCAAACGTTTATGGGTTGCAGTGTGGTGGCTATGAATCTAGCCGATGTGTTTCAATGGTCACAATAATGTAGGTTTAGATTTATTATTTTGGTTTGTGATGTTTGTAGGATTTATGGCATTAAGTGGTTGGTCTGCTCGATAGTGGTGGGCATGTGGTTGCCATTTGGGTTCACGATGGGGTGATTGTAGACTGTGGCATTTGGTGGTTAAGTTCATCGTTGGTTGGCTTAGCAATGAATCATAGTGTTTGTGGGTTCTAGGTAGGGGTGGCAAAGTTCGACATGACTCAACACGAAATTAGCAGTATATGGATTAAGACTTAACGGATTCATGTCATATTTGAATTAACACGACTGTCCTGTTTAATAAATGTGTTAGGATCATGTTCAACCCATGGAACCCATTAGACCCATCTGACCAGTTTAATTAAATGACATTCTACCAATACACACTTCAAACTCTAGGTATATAAACTTATTAGATGTTGTGATTTTTTTTTTGGACATATTGTGACTGATTATTTGTGATATTGAGATATACTTTTGTTTTAAGTGATTATTTGTGATGCAATTACTTGTTAGTTCTGAATTTTATATTAAAAAAAATTATTTGTTTTGTTTTTCATAGTTCAAATTAATTTGGTTAATACTAAAATTTGTAATTTTTTTTTTCACTTTGATAAAATCTGATAAATGGGTCCACACGACTAACTCATTTAATAAACATGTCGTGTTAGGGATGAAGAATCTTACTTTGTTTAATAAACGTGTCAGGTTAGAGTTTGCCCATATAGAATACGTTTGGATGCAGCGTTTTCCAGCTGCGTCCACGTTTTTTTTTTTTTTTTTTTTTTCCACGCGCATATGTTACTGTTCATTGGCCATGAACAGTGATTTTAGGCCAATGAACAGTACTTTTTGGGATGAACAGTAATTTTTACACATTAAAAAATTATTTTTGTACAGTATTTTCAGTTTTCAGTTTTCAGCAATAAGTTCTATCCAAACGGACTCATAGTCGAATACTTGTGTCAACATGACACAAACCCAACACGCAAATATGAATTACCACCCCTAGTTCCGGGTTTGGTTTTTGCATGTAGGCAATGTTTTTTGGTTGAGATTGTTTGCCCCGATTCATGCTTGTTGAGTTTTGTATTTTGGATGTGTGCTTGTTTTGTTTGGTTGTATACCTAGGTATGAGCTTAAATATCAAAATGGGTTTGTTCTTGATTTTTATAAAATTCTAATGTTTTGATCTTCATTTATTTTTTTTTAATATTTTGTTTTTGTTTTTAACATTGCAAAGTTGAGGACCTTAAGGTGGATTACGGAAGCCTAACGGAGAAAATCTCATATTGGTAAAGTGACAAACTCCAAAACGCAGGTAGACAATATTAAAACTGACATTACCACATGTGAGTTTAGTCTAATTTCCCCTTGGATTAAAAGGATTGGTGTAGCATTTTCTAGAACGTAAAACATAACCCTTTAATATGTTTTAAATTCTTTTTTTTTTTGCCAATATGTTTTAAATTCTTTAAACTCAACAAAATAAGAACTAATAATTTCGTGCTTGTTAAATTGTAACCAATATTGCATGGGCTTAGACTATCGGTCCCCTGCAGAGATGGACTGAGGATTTTAAGTTAACGGGGACCGGAGTATAAAGGAAAAAAAAAAAACCTCCAAATAGACATCTATATAGTATTAAAAAATTATAAATACTTAAAATCGTTGTTTCTAAATACATAAAGATGCAATTATTGTGGGTTCTAGTTAGCTCAATTGGTAAAGTCTCTGATGTTTGTATAAGAGATCTGGGGTTCAATCCCTGCATACACCAAAAACTGATTGATGTCTTGGTTTAATGATAAAGAGCTATCATCAGGAGCGAACGCCATAAGTTGAAACTTTCTAAAAAAAAAAGATGCAATCATTTACCAACAAAGACAAAAACAAATACAAAATAATGTTTTTTTTTTTAATACTAAGCTGTCTAGATTTATTTTTATTTTTTTTTTAAAGTTAGAGCATTCATAGTGGTGGTGCTAATTTTTTAGCTCTTAGCACCTCAAAAAGGTATTTTATCTATTTTATCACATCACTTTACAATATACCCAGTAACAAATGTTCTATTTTTTTATCACTTAATTTACAATAATAGAAACATCTTATTAAAATAACAAAGGAATAGAGAGAATTTGAGTATTTTAATTGAAGGAAGAGATAGAATCTTAATAAAATATGATATTTTATTTTTAACAACTTACTACAGTCAACTGATATTTATACCAGTTTACTATAATTGCAAAAAAATTTAGCTTTACCTTTTCCAATAACACATGATTTTTTGGTTCTTTGGTGGTAAACTATTTTATTTTATTTTATTTTGCTAAAATACAATTACCATTGTAAATGTTTTTATTATTTTTGTTAAATTTTTGGGTTGAATAGTTGTTATTTAGGTGAGGTTAGCTAGACTTATTAAGGAGAAGGGAGGGCCTAAAGTTTTGGAAATGGCCAACTACAAAAATCAAATAAATAATAACTAAAAAACCAGGGGGGCCTGGGCCCTCTTGGGCCTCCACCTGGGTTTGTCCCTGGTCCTATGCATACATACTGGAGCTTTATATCCCTTACTATACTTTTTGTAATCTTTCTTTTATCAACATTAATAAAATTCTATCTTTCAATAAAAAAAAATATAAGAAGTTAAGAACTCATGTCATATAATGATGTTGAAATAGCAAAAAGAATAAGGATTTTTTTTTTAAATATAGTAAAAAGAAACGAAACTAAAATCCTTAATTTTACCCATATTTATTTTTTATTAATTTTATCTCTCCTATGTTAAAGTACGCACATTGTACGTGCTTAGAGTCTTTTCTATTTTTTTAAGTAAAGGTTAATAATTTGCATCTATTATAATTTAGAAATATATATTTTATTTTTCAAACAAATAAAAATGATAAACATTAGAAATAAGCAGTAATTGCAATTTCTTTTTTGAAAACGATGTTAAATGCCAACTAAAATTTAGTATAGAGTATGGATGCATAATTTATTTATGATGAAAGATACTAAAATTATTACCAATTACATTACAACATGCTTACAAATAGAGGTGGAGCCAGAAAAGTTTTCCAAGGGGGCAAGCTAAATATAAAAAAAATTATTTAGGAGCTATTCAAAACCTAAACAATTACACAATGTAATAAACTCGTGTTTTGGACTAATCTAAAAGGATTAAGGAGTTAAAAACCTAAATTCTAAAATATGTGGGGGGCCAATAACTAAACTACGTATCAAATTACACTTTGTACCCTAAACTATCTAAATGCATACTTTGCACCCTAAACTTACACTTATCACACTTTGCACCCTAGTGTTACTTTTGCTATTATGTTTAACAGAATCTTGCTATTTTAATTAATTTTGAAGAAGGGTATTTCAGTTTTTTAAGTTTGTTCCACCTAAGTAAGAAGCATGTGCTTGTCACATGCAGCAAAATTCTGTTAAACATAACACCAAAAGTAACACCGAGGTGTAAAGTGTGATAAGTGTAATAATTTAGGGTGCAAAGTGTAATTTGGTACATAGTTTAGGGTGGTAAAATGTAATTTCCTCGATATATAGTTGAAAATTGCAAAAAGCTAGGGGTCATGGCCCCCTGGCCCCCCTAGCTTTGCCTATGCTGACAAACTGGCATGTTTTTTTTTTTTTAATCACAAACTGGCATGTTAATGAATATAATTGATGTCATGCCAATAATAGAATAAAGTAATTTATGAATGACCTTTCTTTGTTCTTTTTTTTTTTTTGGTTATAAAATGTTTAAAAGTTTATTCATAATTTTTAAACTTACATAATAAAGGCAAAGCTATGCTTTACATTCTTGGAATATAATACATGTTCTAATTTAATCCTTAAAAATTTGCAAAGTTCAATTTTGGTCCTTGACAATTTAAAATGTCACCCATTATGTTCTTCCATCCATTTTCCTTAAATTTGTTGTCAAAATGGCTAACAAAATACATATTTATGGTACGAAAATGTTAGAAACATTCACTCACGATACCATATACTACCCAAAGTTGGAACCCTTGTTCATGCAACAATCCCATAAGACCCCAATTTAAAACTACAACTAATTTATGGCATGTTTGGAAGTTTAGAGAGGGAGGAGAGTAGAGGGGAGGAAAGTAGTGGAGAGAAGAGTAGAGGGGAATGATTATCCTCCACATTGTTTGAATGTTTTTAAAATTAAGTAAGGAGGAGGGGAGTAATTAGCCATTTCTCTTATTTGGATGTTTTAAAAATTAGGATGGATAGGAGAGGAAATGATTAAATCTTTTTAAATAGACAAATTTACCCCTATTTGAAAATGGACTTGCAACATTGGTCTATAATTATTTTGTTAATAAAGAAAGGGTAAGTTGGGTAATTCATTTGGTTAATAATTTATGTACTCTACTCTCCCTTCAAATCTCTCTAATTTGGGAGAATTAAAAATGAGGGGTTAGAATTAGTTAAAACCCCTCCAAATCTCTCTCCCTCTTTCCTTAAAAAACTTCAAAACAAGGTAATTTAGGGCCTATTTAGTTTAGAGGAGTTTTGAGTGATATGATCCAAAACTCATAACTAAGTTATCAAAACACATGGGATCCACACAATTTTTTTTATTTGGCTTGGTTTTCACCCTTTGTTTCCATCACTCAATTCTCTAATTTTTGAGTGATGAGTTATGGAAACTAAAAACACATTTTAGGAGTTTTCAGTTTTCAAAACTCAATTTCCAATGACATTTTCGTAATTAGACTCACAACTCTCTCACTATGCAGCCGCAATGTTTGACTTTTGAGTTTTTTTTTTTTGAAAGAAAGCCCAGCTGCATTGCGTGACTTTTCAGTTTATTTTTTTTAACAAAAGTAAGGGTAGTACTGAGTGATGAGTGCCAAATAGGGGGGTTTGAGAAATTGAGGTATTTTAAGTGATGAGTGATGAATGATGAGAATTGAGTGATGATAAATTTTAAACCAAACGGGCCCTTAATTACTCTCCCTCCCTTTACTCTACTCCCCCTCCTTTCTCTAACATCCAAACAGAGCATTACTTTCATACTTAATTTTGAACCAATTTTTTATGGAAATATATATGTCAAAATGTCAAATTTTAAAGGAGTAACTTTTATTTTTTAGAAAAGTATGGACCCATTTGGATAGACTATTCATAGTTTTTACTTTTTAGAAAAGTATGGACCCATTTGGGTAGACTATTCATAGTTTTTACTTTTTAGAAGAGTATGGGCTCATTTCGAGAGGCTATTTATAGTTTTTAGTTTTTGGAAGAGGATGGTAGAGCATTAAAGGGAGTTTTAAGCCAAAACATGATTTTGTAAACTGTTACTCCATAAAATCAGCAACATTGCGTTTTTTTAAATGGTAGATTTTCACGTTTTAGAAAACTCAGCTTCCCTTTGCTTTTTCAGAAACACACGACTTGCAATTTTAAGTTACCACTAATTTTTTCAACATAAAACCTTATGTAAGTGAAGATACCAAAATTTGAAAACTCATTTTTGAAGGGAATATACATTTGAAAGAATCAAAATTTTCTTATGGGATGATATCTTATATAATTTTAATATTTGAACTCAATTAACGAACAAGAAAAGCCCACCAAACTAAAAGTGGTAAGAATCCGATTACATTATTCCTAGCTTACCAGGATCTATAACATAAGCCTGAGTGCCAACCACCCCTTAAAAGCGTGTTGGTTTGGATACCTAGTGCAGATTAAGCATCTGAGAGTGGATCAATCATTAATCTTTTGGTTTTCCACATACAAAATGGGCGTTTTTCAAAAATAAGACTAAATTCAATTTGCATGCCACACTCCCAATTTCCCTTGGAAAAATCTATTACCACTTGTAACCAAGAAAATAATGCCTATTCCAGAATTTGTATTAAAAAAAAAAAAAACTATTTTGAACAACAATTTAACAAAAATCAAACCCCAAAAAGAGATAAGAATAAATAGGGCTGAATAATAATAATAATAATAACACCCCCTCCATCCAAAACAATGGGGAAAAACACATACACTCAAAAAGGGAAAAAACTAGAAAATACAAAATTCTTTTTTTCTTTTTCGATGAACTAACAGATTTCCATCTAAAAAGACATCAGTACAACAATTTTTACTAGAAACAACTTACAACACATCTTACTTTTATAATTCTTCCCTTCAAAAAGTAGAAACCCACACAGATGAGAACTGTATGCCATAGAAGTTACTTGAGAGACATAAAACGATCGAATGAACAAGCAATCTAGATTCTAGACAATTTGGGAAAATATGAAACAATAGGAGACTTTTTCCTTCTTAAACAAATATGACATAGAAATAGATTCCATTTATACAGGACTTTTCCCCCTGTATGGAAGGAACACCCAAAAAAACTGACTTGTCCACAACATGCAGCTATCCAGGAAGGTATCTCTTGGATTGACATACTACATCAAATAAATAGACAGCAGATTAAAGAATATTTAGAGAGAAAAAAATGTTAAAAACCCCAGAAGCTCACTACTCGAAACCAATGAGCAGATGCTTCATTGAGATAAATTATCTACTTTTCCCAGCAGTTTTCGTTGCGGGAAGTGTGCCAAACACCTTGTCCCAGAATGATGATGTGATCCCAAAGCCTTTGTCCTGGATTCTGAAATGATGGTTCAAGTGGTATTTCTGCAAAACACAAGCAAACAAAGCCTTATTTGTTGGCTCCTACCAGATTGATTTCATAACCTGCCCTTCAATAAACCAATATGCCTTTTCTGATAATGTGATTACATATCTAATAATGACAGGTTAATAATCTCCTAGGATTCCAAAATTTCAATTTCTTTTAGACACCTGAAAAGATACACTTTAATATTACAAATAACTTCTTCATTGAAAGATATAGGGGGGATCTAATGAGGGAGGGGCAAGTTATAGACTACCACTTGCCGCCCTGCTCTTACCTTGAGATCTTTAGGCACTTTGCTTGTTGGTTGACCATGGTGGACATAGTAATGGGTGCAATCATATATCACATAACCCAGTAAACCACCTCCAAACAAAGCAGGAGTAGTTGTAGGAGTAGACATAAGTTTGACCAAGTTCCAGAACTGGCAGCAATTGAAAGTAACAGTTGGAATCAGCAGACAAGAACTTTATATACATCAAATATGTGAAACTATGACAAAAACTTATCAGAAGTCTAAATGTGAACTACCTGGAACTTCATTTTGCACTCCAAAGATTAATTAAATATAAACAAAGCCAGTAACAATATACAGAGTAAGGAATAGTACACAAGTTTGTCTCGCCTTTTTTCATATAAAAGGATACTACAAACACATGTAAATACACGTAGTAAGTAACAATATTTTAGTCCAGACCCACCCATAAAATTTATGTTCAATCATGATGGTGTTCATACATCGAAATTTCTTAATTTGTAGAATTCTGAATCTTCACCTATCTCAGGCTACAAGTGCCCATACAAACATGTGCCACTAGTTAAAATACATTCACATGGAATTGGTTAGGTCAGTATGTACACGTGGGTACACAGTACATGGATTTGGAACTAGAATTGGATTGGTTGCTATAGAATGTTTAAGTGGAAGACCAATATTTCAAGAAAAAAAGATCCAGTTAATTAAGTAATTTAAGTCTAAGGCAAGTCAATGAGCTCCAGCTCATATGGCATGTCCTCTCCCTGCAAGAGAAAAGTGGAGGGTAAGATCATGGATTCAATACCCACTGGGTGTGTGTGTAGCTCACCAATAAAAGAATTAAGTCCAAGGAAAACTATATTAAGGCACATAGTATACATGCAAGTTGTTCTTTCTGTCAATCAGAAAATATTAACACAATTTATTTTCTCTTTCAATAACTAAAAAAGCAGCTCTTATTACCTATAAAATAAAAAATAAAAAAGGCGACTCATTGAATTCTTATAAAAGGATATTGGATAAGGCAGAATAGACGTACTGGAAATAAAAGGATAGCTGTTGCAGCTGGTGGGAAAACAAGTCTCAAGCCATCCATTGGGTGCTTGTGATGGCAGCCATGAAGAAGATAATGAATGGTGTTTCCCCTAAATAAAATTCAAAACAAATTTAGTGCGAGAAAATTTTGATAACAGACAACTAAACTCTGTATAGATGCTAGAAAATCATACAAAATTTTAAATGTCTACATGAACACACATGAGAGAGAGAGAGAGAGAGAGAGAGATATCAAAATAATAACTAACCAATAGCTCTTTGTATCAATGTGAAAAAGCCAACGATGCAAAGAGTACTCGATAAGTGTCCACAGAAAAATTCCACAGACCACCAGGAAAGCAATATGAGGAAGCGATACGCCCATTTGAATAGACTTGGAGATGGCCCAGCATACAACTGGCAGCCAAATGACTGGAATTGCCCACCAAACAGTGCGGGTCAAGAACTGTTTCAAGTAGTAATGAGTCAAGTTTGCTGCTGTATCTAATCTCCAAAAAAGAAAAATTAAACTACTAATTATACAAGTGCATAAACATATGCATGTTGTAATCTATGAACTAATGAAAATAAGGTTTCTATGAGCAAACAAAGAGATTGTACCTCCCAAAAATCACTCTCAAAAAATCGGGGGCCTTCCTTGCTAACAATAGGCTGGTGAACCCACTCCTGATAAGATTCACCAAGATAGCCAACCTGTGAAAGATTGTGGTAAGTTAACATTCATACCAAAACCATTAGCATAACAACATTTATGTAAATTAATATTAAAATGTGGATTGACATGCTTCTGCCAATGAATTTAAAAGTTCCAATAATTGGTTGAGAATATAAAAGCGGTTAACTTCTTGCAGTATAATGTAAATTCTTTGCAAGAAAAAAGCTTCAACCCAGGAAACAGTAGCATAATTTGGTTAGGTTAATACTATTACTATAGATTTTATGAGAGACTTTATGGAAATGTAACAGTACCTGGTAGACAAGGGGCTTATTCAAATCGACCTTAAACTCCTGCGCAACCATCTTGGCAGCTTACAATGTAGCTGCAGAGAAACCAACAGAATGAATGAATGAATCAGCTAAGAAACAAACTGAACAAACCCCCTTTTCTATTATAAAGAAGCATGACATAACATAACATAAAAAGAGGCTCAATTTTGAAACTTTAATCATTCACTAATTTATCCCAACTTTAAGCTAAACGAACTCTTTCCCTTTCAAATCATGAAAAATCGATCTTAAGTCAAATATGTCTGACAGCAAAGAATTCCTCTTTATAAGGATATCACAATCAACCTAGGACTATAGGATCTTCCCTAAACCAAACAAAAACAGGATTAAAAGAATATTTATTCTTTTTCTTTCCCTAATTTTAGTTTTCTTGGAAACCAAACACAAACTTGATAAAGATTTCAGCTTTGGAAGCAAGCAAATAAAGAAGCAGCAGTAAATGTTCATAACAGTCAAGAAAACAAAGAATATAAACCATCAATGTATCTACTTTAAAAACCCACATCCAAAAATCAACAAATCAACCCAGAAAAAAAAAATTTGTCAAGAAAATCAAACAACACAAAAAAAAAAAACCCAGATCTACAAATGATTCTTTAGAAACCCCAGATGAGAAAAAGAGGAGAATAGAACAAACCCGAGAAACAATGCGGGTCGGATCCGAATCCAATAGAACAAGACCACCACCACCACCACCACCACCAGCAACAGCAGTGCTTGGTCGTGGGGATTTTTTTTTTTTTTTTTTGTGTGTGTGTGTTGCTGTAAATAACAACGAGGATTCTCAACTGTGTCGAGTGGCAATTGAGAAAGGACCTTTTTTTTTATTTTATTTTTTTAGTGTGTGTATTTTTTTTTTGGTCAGAGTGTGTATATTTATGTGTGTGAGGCAGAGTGGCTTTCAATTTTTGGGTGATAAGTGTATGGTGTTTTTTTTGTATGGTGTTTTTTTTGTTTGTTTTGTTTTAGGAAAGAAGGGTTGGAAAAATCTGGGCCGTTGATTTAGCATGGGAGGAGCATCCGACGTTACTATCATCAATCTGCAAGATTCTTCTCCCACGTTGGAATCTAACGGTTGCCAGTCTGGCTCTTCTCAGATGACAGCGTAGCACTTTCATGGATTTAAAAAAAAAAAAAAAAATTAAATGGTCTGAGTGGGGATGAGATCATGAGAATGGGTGAGAAAATTGAGACCAGCTTCACATTTTCAAAATTTTAATAGATTTTATTTGGTTATAACATTTTTATAATAAAGTGTGTATTATGTTGTTATTTCTTATTGGTAAGTAAGATTAAGACCAGTAACGGTATGCAAATTAAGATCTACTGTGAAAATGACGTCTATTGAATTTTGTTAAGAGGACTCTTAATTGTTAAGTTTTCATACCTCAACTTCCAGTCAGCGCCAACAGATATTGCTAAACAACCTTTCTCTAAATACAGTTGGCTTGAATAGGAAATCAGGATGACCTTTCATTGCCAATAAATATTGCCTCTAGTTTTCTATTCCCTCAAATGGATTATTTGTAACCTTTCATTGCCATAAACTCAGAATATTCCCCAATTGTGTATTGATTTCTATTTTACATCTATCATCACGTTGTTACTCGAAAGAACTTTTAGGTTCCGTTCAGTTAGAGGAGTGACAAAGTGTGAGGATGAAAAATATTTAGTTTTCCATCTTGTGTATTTGGTTGGAGGGGTGAAAAGTGGGATGATAGAAAACTCTTTTGTTTGATTGGACAGAAAAAGAGAATGATGGAAAATGTAATTTATATAAATTGACTATTATACCCTTGTTACATAATATGTAAAAAATAGATTTATTTGTACACATTAAATAATATAAAATTTACCACATCATATATATAAATTTATATTATTATTTTTATTATTATAATGTAAAAATTAATGTCATTCGGAAAAAAAAAACCAAAAAATCAACAAGAAAAAAAAAAGATTAATGAGGAGTATAACGAAGACAATAGATTAAAGGTGGTTTTAAGATGTTGATTATAATTTTCAAACTCAAACGTCACAGGTCTTATGAGATTTTAAAAACCATTAAACTAATCTCTAAAAACTTGTTACCTTCAATTTTAAAACCGTGATTGTTTAAGTTTTTTTACTTTCTTTCTTGAGACTAGCCCACCAAGTGATAAGAAGAGACATTTGTGCGCGCGTGTGTGTTTTTTTTATGTGAAGACCTGACAATTTTTATTATTGTTTTGATAATCAACCTGCCAATAAAATTAGCTACAAAATTAAGTATATATTCATATGTCAATTTAGTAGAGGTGGTCCATATTTGCTAAATTCAAAAATCATTTTACTCATTACACGTCATGTGACAGCCTTCAAAAGTTCTTTCTTCTTCTATTTTTTAATATATATAATATTTAAAGACTCAACCCGTATTATTTGGGTTTGAAGTTTGCACAACTTCTTCCATCGCTAATGAAGTCTTTTAAATACCTTCTAGAAGTCATTTGATCTGATTTTAAATTATAGAGAACATAGTTCTTACAATGAAACAAAGGATTCCAGTGTATGGAATACTTTTATAGGACTAGGAATTATGAGATTTTTAAACTTGGCAGCAAAATTTTGATTCATGATTCATCCTTTTTTTAGGGACCACGATTGAGATATAGTGTAATAATTAAGATAGGATTATTTACTGTGCAATCGTACTTTTAATAATTGAAATTGTCAGTTAAAAAATTCACTTTTACTCTTAATCTTTAAATCAAAATTTTTTTTTAAAACCTTTTGAACCATAATTGCATGATGCAATAGTTCCAAATTCAAGTTCATATCATTGACATTTTTTTTACTTACTATTATTAATCTACCACTTCAACGTGTGTTAAATTTTTTTGTTTTTCTTTAGGGTAAATTCCATCCATACACCTTGAGATTTGAGCTAATGTCATTCAGGTCCAAAACTTTTTAAAACTTTTTAAAACTTATCAATTTAGTCCTTAAAACAGCTAATAAAAAATAACTAATTGTTTAGAGACTAAGTTGGTTTTAGGGACCAAATTGGTTACTTTTGAAAAATTTTAAACCTAATTAATATTAATTCAAACCTCAAGTATGTTAGTGGAATTTACCGAATTCTTTATTCCTAGTGCTAGCCAATCAAACAATGTCAACAAAGTATACTTTGACCTGTCAAGTGGGCATACAGATGGCAAATGGAATATCCAAAAAGAACTTCTCGAAATGGAAGACATACTTGGAGTAAAATGGGTGACCATTTTATTTATTGATAAAATGTACAACACGTCTAAGCTCTAAGCCCCAAGACATGCTTTTGTAGAAAAGCTTATTTATATAAAACAAACATGGCGAAAATTGTGCGTGGATTGATGTTTTAGCACCTTGTTGGCTTGTTTCTCTTCCAAAGGGGAAAAAATTGTCAAAGATGCGTTTTCAGCTAATTAAATTGATGGAATATTCTAAAAATTTTGCAGATTTCTCTCTCTAGATTGAATGCCAAGTCTTATCCTACAAGCAAATGTCACATGGCATGATAACAAAAAGTGATAGACTTTGTATTAGTTGCTTGACTACGAAACTGTGGCCTTTCATTCCTTTTTTTTGATGTATATCTGTGGCCTTTCATTCCTTGTCATTGATGTGTCCATAGAGTCATAGATCACTGTGACAGATACGTTTTTCTGTTTTCAATAATTCTTCTAGGGACACATATTTTACTATGCATTTTACTGCAACTTGTGTATTTATGAATTTGTGATTGGATTATATTACTTATATATTGGATCATCATTGATACTTGGTGAAAAATAATTTAATTACTGTTTGACACATACACAAGTTATGAATACGTGTATGACAAAATTTGTGTCTATAAACTTTTTGCTTCGTTTTTCACCACAATTTGTGAGAAAAGATGCATAATTAGTTTTGGCTTCATGTCTCCAACAAAACAAACGAATAGTTTCAAGTTGCTCTTAAAAACTTGAATTTGAAATCATTAAATTTAAAATGTCTTGTTTTCAAATCTAAGGATTTTGAAAGTTTATCAAATTTGTAGTGGATTTTGTCAAAATTCAAATCTTGGATGTTTTAAAACTATCCTAACAATTTATTTGAATTTTAATTCCTCAAATTCAAATCCATATACCTAAATCCTACTATATAAACACACGGCAACAATGTTCTCAAATGATCCTATGACTTAAAGTTTTGGTCAAACCAAAAATATTTACTGTCGACAAAAAAAATTGATTTTTGACTCTTTTGAATGGTGTAAAATTTGCAAAGCATTTGCCAAAAAACCCATGATAATCAATTAATCATGATCATATCATTCTCAAGACTCCAGAGTACCTAACAAATTTACATAATTCACAGTTGTGAATTGATCCTCCAAAAGTCTAGTTAAAAGTTATTCAGAAAAAAGAAAAAAAAAATCTAGTTAAAGTCGTTCAGAGCTCCTTTTTTATATCAATTTTATTCAATGAAGCCCAAGCCCAATATAATTAATGGACGACACAGCACATATATGGGCCTCGAAGTCCAATGATATTAATGGACAGCACTACGCGAATTAGACCCCAAAGTCCAATGAAATAGAAAGCGATTTTGGACTGTATTGGGCCTTTAAACCCAATGGAATAAAGAATTTCTACAACATAATAGAGTGGCTCTTTTAGAGCACTTGCATCAGTAAGTACAAAATAGTGCAAAATAGAAAAAGTATTGATACATGCACATTTTGACTAAAAAAAATCCACATTATTAGGTGTAAAATTGTGCATAAGAGTGTTTAAATATTGCTTATTTTGCTGAAAACTAAAAATGCTGTAGAAAAATAATTTTTAAATGTGTGAATAGTGCCGTGAGATCCATTTGTAATGAAAGTTTGGTCGAAAAAAGAAGTTTGTAGGTCCCGTGAATAGTGCACGAGACCCATTGAAAAAGCCACCACAACCACAGAACGTGCTTCTCAAAAAAAAAAAAAAAGAAGAAGAAGAAGAAGAAGAAAACATAGACGCAAGATAGTGCTTTTCAGCGCTATTCAAACGCACACTAAATACACAAGTGCTATAGTAAGCGTGCATATATGCACAGTTACTATAGCTTGTGCATTTCATATTTTAGTATTTTTTTTGGTAGTGTTGGGTATGTGAGAGAGAGGGGTAGTAAGTGAGGAAATAATAAAAAATTATAAAAGAATGAATATTTTATTGAATAAAAATGTAAAATAGATAGATTGATGTAGGGGTGTTCGTGGTGTGGTGCAGTACGGTTTTGAGTCATTTTAAGCACCGCACTAGTGCGGTGCGGTTAAGCTAAAACCATAACTGCATCGTACCTTATTTTTGCGGTCACATGTGCGGTGCGGTGTATAAGATGCTGTTTGAATGGCTTGAAGTTGGTATATTTTTCCTATTTTGGACTTTTCCTACCCAGCCCAAAACTAATTTTTCTCTTTATTTTGGTCAAAGTTTTAAGCTATTGAGTTAATTTATTATTATTATTTTGGGCTAGCTTCCCTAATCAACACTTGCTAGGTTATCAACCTATTTTTTTTTTTTTGAAAACTAGGGTTATTAAACTATTAATAATATAGTTAATATTAAAAATAATTAAATATATTAATATATAGAGAGGGTGCGGTGCAGTGCAGTGTGGTGCAATTATGCCATTTTGCGGGTAATTTTGTTGCGATTTTTGCGGTTTGGTGAACACCCTTAAACTGATGTGAGTGTTTTCTAAAAATAAGTATGTAAAATAGAAAAAGTAAATTTTTAGTATAAAATATAAGGAAATTTTCACGCTTTTTAATGTGGTTGCTCTTGGCCAAATAAAGTAACCGATGGAGGAAGGCCACGAATTTACAAGGAATCACCACTTGAGTTTTGGGCTTCATGGGCACACAATCTATAATCTAAAGTGTATTGGGCCTCCCATTACGGTCCATCTGATTAGCAATGCAACTAGTGTTCCTCAAGTCCCAAATACTTGGACAATCACTTTTTAAGCTCTTTTTCAACATTGGTTATTAGCCCAAGCTTGTGGGTTTGAAATTAAGGCACGAGGGGACATGGTCTGGTCGGTGTGGAGGACATAATTTTAAGTTTAGCAACATGGTGGTAGTCATACATACCATTGCATGCTTGCTTATTAGGGGCGTTTTTTTTTTAAAAAATTTTATTGTAAAAATTTTATATTTTGACAGTTGGAAGAAGAGGTATTTGAATCTTGAATGTCTTATATGGAAGCATTAAAAAATGCCAACTAATTGAGTTATAAGGCTCTTGGCACACGCAATGGGTAGAAATAATAAAATAGCGTGTAATTGTGTATTCTCAATCATTCTCCCTTAACGGGTATATTTTGAAGTTGTAATATTTGCCACTAAATCATGATGTGTGCTTTCCATAAAATCAAACTAAGCTGATGCAACTAAGTGCCCTAGATTAGATAATAAAGACTAGGACAAACCCTTGCAATTATGCAAACTTGATGCTCCAAATCCCGAAAGTCATGTTGTCATATATCTTCCTAAGTAAATTCTTATTTTGGCTGGGTAGATCAACTTATGCCAATATAAATAGGAAAAATATTCTCTTAGAGTCATTTACATCTACTATTTTTTTATCAATATCCACAATTGATATAGAAATGTCCACATTTAAAACATGAATGTAAATGTAAAAAAATAGATGTAAAAAAAAAGGTGTAAGAGTATCATTGCCATAAATGAGAGAAGCATCCAAGGGTAGATCTCTAACTCCTTTTACTCACTATCCAATCAAACAATTTCAAAAAGCCATCACTCCCAAAACCATCTTTACCAAATCATGTCACGCCTCAAACCCCAAAGGATCTAAAGCATGAGAAAGACGTCTCAAAGTACTTGTAAATTTTTCCTTTTTTTGACAATTCGATCCCTATAAATCATATCAAGTACCAACATCAAGAATTATTATAATAATTTCATTGAATATACTCTCAAAGTAAGTCAGAGTTCTAAGCATTAATTACAAGGACCATTGGCCACAAAAGAATAGAGGTTTGAATAAATAGTTAAATATCAACAGCTTGCCCCATTAGTGGGAATAAAGTTATAACCACCATAACATACAAAAGAATGAGTTAAGCCTATTCTAAGGTGTACATCATCTAATGTTTCCATTACAAAAGTTCAACCTCTATCAGTAGTTAGTCTAACTACTGTTAGTCACCAAAAATTTGTCTCAAAAGATTGTTGCCTACTTTGAAAAGTTTATAAAATAATGAAATGAGACAGAGCCTACTAAATAGCATAATTAATGGGGGTGGGGGAAATGCAAGCTTCATCTTCAATAATAATAATATGACAAGAATGATTAAATAATGAAACACAAAGTTTCTTAAAGTAAATATATTGAAACTATATACAATAATTTGTGAGCACCAACAATATAATTTCCAAAGCCATAATATCTAACATAAGATAAATTATCACAAATATACCACACTACTACATAGACCGGTCAGGGGATCCACCCATTTGTAACTGGCATGATATTGTCCTCTCTGGTATGCAGACTCTTGGCCCCATGGACAGCAGCCTCACCCATACCCTCAAGGTTTTTCTCCCCCCCATGGGCAGTAGAGAGAGCGCGTCAAATAGGACATTTTTTGCATGTGGTCTTTTGGCCCCATGGACAGCAGCCTCACCCACACATAATCAAGGAACCTCTTCCCCCCATGGGCAGCAGGGAAGAACACGTCATCCAAAGTGAAAGGGCACTGACTTGGATTTGATTCCGTTGTCACAAAGACTACGAAAACCAAATTGAGTGATCACTGGGAATCACACATGGCATGGTGTTAAAACCACATAAGGCTCACAGGTTAAATTACTTTGAAACACATAGTTTATATATAGGTAGTTTCAGAAAAACTTTAAATAGTCTAACTTCCACAGAGTTTGTAAGGTTTTCAACTTCATTCTTGTCAAAAGATTTCTATCAATTTCTCACATAACAAGACAAGATAAACATCTTTAAATTTTCTAATATACCATAAAATCCATGATTTCCTTATCAAAGATTAAATAAAAGATGTTCATTTTTTTTCATATCAACAATTCATGCATTTTCCCAAATGCAATACCAAATATGATGCATTTTCACAGGTAGTTTCCAAAAGCGTGACTAACCCAAAACAACATTTATGCAGCATGGTTATATTTCAAAAATCCCATTAAAAAGTTACTTACCTCGCAACCTCCAAAGCTGAATTCTCCAAGCTCTAAGGAGATTAGCTAGAACCTAAACAATATTAAGTAAACCTATCACAATAAGTATAGAGCTTGAAATTGCATCTAGCTATAATTTAGGAATTGCCAAATAAGCACTTAATTTGGCAAATCTAGTATTTAATCTCATCAATAATAATATAATCCACTTCCAAAGTTTCTCAACAAATTGATTCACAAGGCATCAACTACAATTTATAAAGTTAACCCATTTAATATCATCTCCAACATTATGACTAGCTTCTATAAAATTTACACTACATCATTAAGAGACCCATGAAAGCAAAATCAAAATATCCTTCAAGACAAGAAATTTAGAACTTCAACTAATTTCAAATAAACTCAATGGCAATGGAAAAATTAGATTTACCAATCATCACATGTTATAACTTAAAACTCCTAAATTTCCCACCATACATAAACCTTAAGTAGTCATCATTAGCACAAATTATATACCCAATCATCAAATAATTCCACCAATACAAAACCCATACATAAAAACACATAAATATTACTTCCAATGCTCATAAATCACATGGGTATAATTATTAAAGTATAGATAAAAATAACTTCAAGAATAAGTGTAAAACCTACCAATAAGATTAGAAATTTTTACCTCAAAAAAAGGGTGTGAAGGTACTTATGGGTTCTTAAGGATTTTCCGGTGACATTGCCAAAAAAATGATGGTGGAAATGGTGATATGGAGGTACTGGCGGGAGAGTTTGAGGGAGTGAAGAGAAGTGTTAGACGGACAATGAAAAAGAAGAAAAAGAAAGAAAAGATAAGTGAGGAGAAGTGAGGAGTTGGTCAAAGAGATAAGGGGATGAGTGAAAATGAGTGGTGGGGAAGGGTGTTAGGTGGGGGGGGGGGGGCACGTGGGAGCTTAAAAATCTGATCTTCTTCTTCTTCTTCTTCGTTTTTGTTTGACTGACTGGGATGTTACATTCTTCCCCTCTTATAAAAATTTCGTCCTCGAAATTTTACCTACCTTGATCCTGAAAAAGGCTTAGGTATCTTGACAACATATTATCTTCACGCTCTTAAGATGCCTCTTTCACTGAATGATTCTTCCATATTACTTTTATCCAAGATATTGTTCTATTGCGTAGCACCTGCTCCTTACGATCCAAAATCTCTACCTGAAATTCTTCGTATGATAAATCATCTCTAATCTAAAGAGGCTTACAGCTCAAAGCATGTGAAGGGTCAGGAATGTATTTCCTCAACATAGACTCATGGAAAATATTATGAATTCTTGACAAGGCCGGTGGTAGGGCAATTCTATATGCAACTTTGCCCACTCTCTTCAAGACCTCAAAAGGTCCTACAAATCTAGAGCTTAACTGACCCTTTTTGTCAAATCTCATTACTCCTTTCATAAGTGTAACCTGTAGGAAAAATATATCTCCAATTTCAAGTTCCAAAGCCTTCCTTTTAATGTCATAATAGCTCTTTTGTCTACTTTGGGTTGCTTATAATTGATCACGAATCATATTTACCTTTTCACAAGTCCTTTGAATAATCTCTGGCCCCAAGATTTTTCGTTCTCTCATCTCATTTCAACAAAATGGGGATCTACACTTTCCCCCATACAAAGTCTCATAAGGTGCTGCTTTAATAATCGAATGGTAACTATTATTGTAAGCAAACTCCACCAAAGGTAAGTGACTAGCCCAACTCCCTTTAAAATCCAGAACACATACTCTCAACATATCTTCTAGAGTTTGAATAGTCCTTTCAGACTGTCCATCTGTTTGTGGGTGGAAAGCTATACTAAAATTCAATTTAGTACCCAAGGCCTTTTGCACACCACCCCAAAAATGAGAAGTAAACCTTGGATCTCTATCTGGAACAATAGAAGCAGGTACTCCATGAAGTCTCACAATCTCATCAACATAGAGCTGAGCTAACTGATCAAGGGAGTAGTTCATCCGAATAGGGAGAAAATGAGCTGATTTTGTCATTCTATCAACAATCACCCAGATAGCATCATGACCCTTAGAAGATCTCAGCAATCTTGAAACAAAATCCATAGAAATTTTCTCCTACTTCCATTGGGGAATAGGGAGTGTTTGCAACAAACCTGAGGGTCATTGGTGCATCATCTTAACCTGATGACAAGTCAAGCATTGCTTTACAAAGTGAGCAATCTCTCTCTTCATATTATTCCACCAAAAGTTTTCACGGAGATCATGGTACATTTTTGTACTACTCGGATGTATTGTATATGGGGAATAGTGAGCCTTCTCTAGAATCTCCTTTTTAATCAAGGGATCATTTGGCACACAAAGTCTACTCCCAAATCTCAAAGCACCATCCTCAGAGATAGAAAATTTAGATTTCTTTCCACTATGCACCTCATCCATGATTTTCTTTAAATGTGGGTCATCGGCTTGTGACAATTTAATTCTTTCTACCAAAGTTGATTGAACACTCAAACTAGCCAGGTAGGCCTCAGAATGGCCCATAACAATCTCAATCTCCATCCTTTCAAGATCTCGAATAATTTCTTTTTGAGTGGTTAGCAAAGCAGTTGAAAAACTTGAGGGCTTTCTACTAAGAGCATCAGCTACAACATTAGCCTTACCAGGATGATAGTTAATAGAGTAATCATAATCCTTAACCAATTCCAACCATCTCTGTTGCCTCATATTTAACTCCTTCTAGGTAAAGAAATTCTTTAAACTTTTATGATTAGTGAATATCTCGCATCTTTCCCCATACAAATAATGTCTCCAAATTTTCAAAACAAAAACAACTGCAGCCAACTCCAAGTCATGAGTGGGGTAATTTTTCTTATAATTTTTAAACTGACAAGAGGCATATGCCACAACCTTCCCATTTCGCATTAGCACACAACCAAGTACCTTATGAGAAGCATCACTATAATTGACAAAACTCCCTGTATCTTAAGGGATAGTTAACATTGGAGCTGTGACCAATCTTTGCTTTAGCTCTTGGAAGCTTTTCTCACATTCTTCATTCCACTCGAATTTAACATTCTTTAGAGTTAATTGTATTAAAAGAGCCACAATGTGGGAAAATCCCTTTACAAATCTTCTATAGTAACCAGCAAGGCCTAAGAAACTTCTAACCTCACTCACATTTGTAGGCCTATCCCAATTAACCACTACTTCTATCTTATTAGGATCCACTGTAATTCCATCCTTAAATATCACATGACCCAAGAACACCACTTGATTAAACCAAAATTCACACTTCTTCAGTTTAGCATACAATTTCTTTTTTTCTTAGAATTTGTAAAACAATCTTCAAGTGTTCTTCATGCTCTTCTTGACTCTTAGAATAAATCAAAATATCATCAATGAACACTATGACAAATTGATCTAAGTACTCATGAAATACCCTATTCATCAAATCCATAAAAGCAGCAGGGGCATTAGTTAATCCAAATGGTATCACCAAAAATTCATAATGACCATATCTAGTCTGAAAGGCCGTCTTTGGTATATCCTCACCCTTAATCTTCAACTGGTGGTATCCAAAACAAAGATCAATCTTATAAAAGACTTGTGCTCCTTGCAACTGATCAAATGGGTCATCAATATAAGACAAAAGGATATTTAGTCTTAATGGTGACTCTATTAAGCTCAATATAATCAATACATAACCTCATAGACCCATCCTTTTTCTTGACAAATAAAACTGGAGCTCCCTAAGGTGAGGCACTAGGGTGAATAAACCCCTTGTTCAACAATTCTACCAATTTCTCCTTAAGTTCTTTCAACTGTGTGGGTGCCATTCTATATGGTGCCTTAGAAATAGGTGTAGTACCTGGAAGGAGATCAATAAAGAACTTAATCTCACGATCCAGGGGTAACCTAGGTAGATTATCAAGAAAAACATCCGAAAATTCCCTCACAATGGGAATGTCTCCTATCTCCAATTCTCTACTTTGTAAATCCACTACACTAGCAAGGAATCCTTGGCACCCCTTTCTAAGCAAGTGGTTTGATTGTATGCATGATATCACACGAGGCATAAAAGACAAACATGAAGCCTTAAATAGAAATTCTAATTCACTTGGAGGCCTAAACACCACCTCTTTCTCAAAACAATGCACATTATCATGATAAGAAGCCAACCAATCTATGCCCAAAATGACATCAAAATCATTCATATCTATCAACACCAAATCAGCCAATAACTCTCTACCCCCAGTACAAATAATACAAGACTTAAGCACAAGATTAGTCATTAAAGTATCACCAACAGGGGTAGAAACCGATAACTTAAAAATCAAGTCGTTCGGGTCTCTTGTCATGATTTTTAGCATATGCACAAGAAACAAAATAATGCGTAGAACCAGGATAAAAAAGAACTCTAGCATATGCAGAGAACAAAGGAAGTATACCTGTCACCATTGTATCCGTGGCCTGAGCATCCTGAGCAGTCAAGGCATACATTCTATCTTGCACCTTCTTCCCATTATCATTACCCTTTGCAACTTGAGACGTGGAAGAGGAACCCAAGCCCTTAGAACTTGGGCAATCTCTAGCAAAGTGTTCGGGTTGCTTAAAAGTAAAGCAAATCTTGGTCTCATCACAATTTTGTTCATCATGAAGTTTACCACAACGAGAGCAAGACTTCTTATCACCAGACTGAGGATAGGCACTCTTGCTAGGCCTAGAAGATTGTCTACTATTACCAGAGTTTTTAAAGAATCCTTTCTTATGCCCTTAACCCTTACCATGTAGAGAATTAGAGGGCCCTTGCTTCTTTTCACTCTCCTTGGAACTGGGGTTGTACTAAAGTCTTCTTCAATACTTATTGCCCGCTTCACGGTCTTAGTAAAAGTATCCACTCGAGAGGCTATAATGAAAGGGCGAATCCTACCATTAAGGCCTTCTCGGAACTTTTTCACTTTCTTGGACTCATTCGGAATCAAGTAAGGAGTAAAGCGAGAGAGCTCAACAAAATTAGCAGCATGATTTCCCCATCATAGCCCCTTGAACCAAATTAGAAAATTCTTTTGCCTTATAGTGCTTCGCGACATCGGGGAAGTATGTCACATTAAGAACTTCCTTAAACTTCTCCCAAGTAATGGGAGTGTCCTCCTAGCTCTATCCTTAACAAACGCTTAGTGCTTGTCCACCATCTCTCAGTAGAACCTTGAAGAGCAAAAGTGGCATACACCACCTTCTTAGCATTAGTGCATTCAAGGACTTTCAGTAATTTTTCCATCTTTAGTAGCCAATTCTCTGTTGTCATAGAATTAGGCTCCCCATCAAAAGTTGGAGGGTTTTGCTTATGGAACTCCCCAAAAGAGCAATCCTCCTTCCTACGTTTGCCACCTTGGACTACTCTAGCAATCCTAGCATAAATCTTGTCTGCCACTGCCACCTCATCATTCTTACCACCAACAGGAGTGACAGATCTCTCACGCTCTTGGTGTTGCCTATGGCTATGCTCTAGAGCTGTAACCTTGTCCACATGCCTTACTTTATGTGCTTTCTTTTTAGGAGGCATAGTGTACCAAGGTACTTATACCTATACTCAAGAAACAAGCAAGTAAATCATAAGGCAACATAGAAGGTTAGCATAGAAAAGATAGATAAGGAAAAAGGAATAGCAGGTGGAAGCTGAAACAAATGTACAAAATAAAGAATTCATCAAATTACTAATGCTCTGACTTAGATCAAAATCAATTCCAATTTTCAAAAGTCTACAGAATCATAACCTAAGCTCTGATACCATAACTGTCACGCCCTGAACCCCAAAGGGTCAAAAGCATGAGAAAGACGTCTCAAAATACCTGCAGATTTTTCCTTTTTGACAATTCAATCCCCATAAATCATATCAAGTACCAACATCAAGAATTATCATAATAATTCCATTGAATATACTCTCAAAGTAAGTAAGAGCTCTAAGCATTAATTATAAGGACCATTGGCCACAAAAGAATAGAGGTCTGAATAAATAATTATATATCAATAGCTTGTCCCATTAGTGGGAATAAAGTCACAACCATTATAACATACAAAAGAATGAGTTAAGCTTATTCCAAGGTGTACATTATTTAATGTCTTCATTACAAAAGTTCAGCCTCCATCAGTGTTAGTCTAACTACTGTTAGCCACCAAAAAGTTGTCTCAAATGATTGTTGCCTACTCTGAAAAGTTTATTAAATAATGGAATGAGACAGAGCCTAGTAAGTAGCATAATTAATGGGGGTGTGGAAAATGTAAGTTTCATCTAAAATAATAATGATATGACAAGAATGATTAAATAATGAAACACAAAGTTTCTCAAAGTAAATACCTTGAAACTATATACTTTAATCTGTGAGCACCAACAATATAATTTCCAAAACCATTGTTAAGAACATATTTTTATGTAGTTGACATATCTTTTGAGAAAACTCACTTTATATGTATTTGAGTATATCTAAGAAGGTTCAAGATGATCATTATAAGTGGTTAAATTGAAGACATGAAGATTACTCAAGAATTGCTCAAGAAAAGTGCAATTTGCAGGTCTTGATAGCTCCTCGACAGAAGCTCGATTTGTCAAGATTCATTAAAGTTCGACACATGTCTCGATCTATCAAGCTTACAGGATTCAGACTATAGCTATCAACATTTTTATTCTAAAATGCTATTTGTTTATGGGTTTGTATAATCTTCATAGGATTAGGAAAACCCAAAGTTTGTGGGTTTGTATAATCTTTATTGGACTAGGAAAACCCAGGGTTTGAGTAAACCTATTTGGAATAGGAGAGCCCATTAAGCTCTTATTTAAAGGAGGTGGAGAATGAAAAACCTAACCCTAGAGAGTTTCATAAGATTTTCTTTTTGAAACCCTAGCCTCCTCTTACAGAAGAAAGAGTTTTTGTTGCATTTCTTGTACGTCTTTGGGTTTTGTAACCAAGCAAAGTCTCTTGCACCAACATTGAAGATTTTATTGGTGTTTTTATGTGAACCTGTTGCAAATCAACTACAACAATCAAAGAGTTGCTGTGAAGTTAGTCACGTATTGAGATTCGTGTAAAGGAGTAAATCGCGTACAGGGGTCCGCGCATCGATTGGTTAGTCACGTATTGAGAGCCGTGCATTGAAAATGAGAGATTTTCATTACAGAACAAGTCTAATTATGTATTGGGATAAGGGTTTAACTGTAGGTTGGTATAAGGTACATGGATTCCTTTACTTGTAACCGCTTGTTGTGATAATAGTGGATTCTTGGAAGTGGTGACCTTAAATTCGCCCGGTGGGGTTTTGCCTGGGTGGTTTTTCCCATTCGTAAACAAATCACCGTGTCAACTTTATTGTCTTGTGCATATTAACTTAGTTGGTGATTTGTTTGTATTACCATGCGTTTTGTATGTTAATTGGATTAATTAATTAATCTGGTTAATTAATCAATTAATTTATTACAAGAGGTCAATACATTCTTGGCTTATCAGCCATTGTATGTAACATAAGGTAAATTATCACAAATATACCACACTACCACATAGACTGGTCAAGGAATCCGCCCATTCACAACTGACATGATATTGCCCTCTCTGGTATGTAACATAAGGTAAATTATCACATAAGGTAAATTCTTGGCTTATCAGCCATTGTATGTAACATAAGGTAAATTATCACAAATATACCACACTACCACATAGACCGGTCAAGGGATCCGCCCATTCACAACTGACATGATATTGCCCTCTCTGGTATGCAAACTCTTGGTCCTATGGACATCAGCCTCACCCATACCCTCAAGGTTTTTCTCTCCCCCTATGGGTAGCAAAGAGAGCGCGTCAAATATGACCTCTTTTGCATGTGGTCTTTTGGCCCCATGGATAGCAGCCTCACTCACACACAATCAAGGAGCCTCTTCCCCCCATGGGCAGTAGGGAAGAACACGACATCCAAAGTGAAAGGACATTGACCTGGATTTGATTTCGTTGTCACAAAGACTACGAAAACCAAATCGGGTGATCACCGAAAAATCACACATGACATGGTGTAAAAACCACATAAGGCTCACAGGTTAAATTACTTGAAATACATAATTTATATCAGAAAAACCTTAAATAGTCTAACTTACATAAAGTTTGTAAGGTTTTCAACTTCATTCTTGTTAAAAGATTTCTATCAATTTCTCACATAACAAGATAAGATAAGCATCTTTAAATTTTCTAATATACCATAAAATCCATGATTTCCTTATCAAAGATTAAATAAAAGATGCTCATTTTTTCCATATCAACAATTCATGCATTTTCCCAAATGCAATACCAAATATGATGCATTTTCATATATATTAAGGTTACGACACAATAGTTTTTAGGAAAATATAGTTTTCATAGGTAGTTTTCAAAAGCGTGTCTAACCCAAAACAACATTTATGCAACATAGTTATTTTTCAAAAATTCCATTAAAAAGTTACTTATCTCGCAACCACAAAAGCCTAATTCTCCAAGCATCAAGGAGATTAGTTAGAACCTAAACAATATCAAGTAAACCTATCACAATAAGCAGAAAACTTGAAATTGCATCTAGCTAAAATTTAGGAATTGCCAAATAAGCACTTAATTAGGCAGGCCTAGTATTTAACCTCATCAATAATAATATATTCCACTTCCAAAGTTTCTTAACAAATTGATTCACAAGGCATCAACTCCAATTTATAAAGTTAGCCCATTTAATATCATCTCCAACATTATGATTAGCTTCTATAAAGTTTACACTACATCATTAAGAGACCCATGAAAGCAAAATCAAAATATCCCCCAAGACAAGAAATTTAAAACTTCAACTAACTCCAAATAAACCCAATGTCAATGGAAAAATTAGATTTACCAATCATCACATGTTATAACTTAAAACTCCTAAATTTCCCACCATACATAAACCTTAAGTAGTCATCATTAGCACAAATTATATACCCACTCATCAAATAATTCCACCAATACAAAACCCATACATAAAAACACATAAATATCACTTCTAATGCTCATTAATCACATTGGTATCATTATTAAAACTTAGATAAAAATAACTTCAAGTAAAGGTGTTAAACCCACCAAAAAGATTAGAAATTTTTACCTCAAAAAAGGATGTGAAGGTGTTTATGGGTTCTTAAGAATTTGAGAGTACCGGCAGGAGAGTTTGAGGGAGTGAAGAGAAGTGTTAGATGGAAAATGAAAAAGAAGAAAAGGAACGAAAAGAGAAGTGAGGAGAAGTGAAAAGACGGTCAAAGAGATAAGGGGATGAGTGAAATTGAGTGGTGGGGAAGGGTGTTAGGTGGGGGGGCACGTGGGAACTTTAAAAATTTGATCTTTTTGTTTTTTTGTTTTTTTTGTTTGACTGACTGGGATGTTACAAATCATGTTAGGGAAATTTGACTTCCCTTAGTCTTCTAGTAACCCCCTTTCTTGATTTTAACATGAGGAAGAGATCAATCACATGGATTGGTGGGTGATGCTCATAAGTTTTATGCCTTATAAAATTTGACCTTTCATCAACTACTAGTTGATAGAAACTTATGAAATATATAATTTTATTGAGAAATAATAATTAAATCAAACTGTTAATGTATGGATTGACTATAGCATGCCGACCCCAATTTGTAGGCCCACTCACTGAATAATCTAGGCCCATCTCAGGCCATTTAGCCGAGCTAAGATGGGCTTTGTTGAGCATACTAGTTAAGTGCCCCGAAGATATGCTGTGAACAAGAGATAATGTTTTGGGAGGATCCACCTGCCTAGTAATAACTGGCGTCAGATGCAAGTTACTAGAAGATCATGTCAACAATAAAGAGTGGGCCCTCTCTAGTTATGATATAATATGAAGGGGTCTGCTAACATGGGGAATATCCTTTCATCATGACAACCCCACTGAGAGGAGGATATAAATAGAGGAGGAGAGGGAACAAACGGGGGTGGGAAAAGTTTTGGGAAGTGAGGTACGAGAGTAGTAAGGAAAACATGTTACATGAATTAAGAAATCCTGTTTGGATTTCAAGGAAAGGGCTTGGCTATGTAGTCATCATCTTGGCAGAGCCAAGATTAAGAGATTTTTGGGCCAAAATAACAATCTAACTCCCTTTGTAACCTTTAGAGCCATTTCTTGGACCTCCTATTGTGAGATAAACCCAATCCATAGTAAAAGTAAATTGGGGGTCTAAGTCCAAAAGCCCAAGGTTGTTGGGATTAGACCACCATAGGTTTTTTTTTTTAATTTTTTTTTACAAGATAGAATTTCTACTCTAGCCTAATCTAAGTGTATATGTGTGCGAAGCTCCCTCCTGGAGACTTGAACCCCGGGCCTTGCCCCCAACACCCCACAAACATTTATACTTGTGGAGTGACCACTGCACCAAGGGTGCGCGGTGGTACCACCATAGTTAATATAAAGGTAATAGTAAAATTATTATTATGCTGTACATGAGGCGATTAGATAGGATATCCACTTGCCACAACTACGGTATATATGCTTGGTATCTTAAATGATCTATCATGTATTGGATAGAAATGAAGGTCAACTAAATAATTAGTAAGCAATGATTAATAAAAGGAATCTTGTAAAAGATCAATAGTTGACAAATAAATCACATTAAGGTGAAAAACAAAAACACATAAAATGAACTAAAAATTTGTGTATAAAGTGTTGAAATGAATTGGAAAAGGGGGAGATTATAGATAATTCAAAAATGGTTGCTATTTATTAGAATTTAAACTTTGTGTGAACCTTGGCACCAGGTGAATGATATCTTCATCTAGGAATCCATGGAGAAACCCTCATCTTGGATTGGAGATGTCCTTGTCTTGGTCCATTGAGATACCCTTGTCTCAAGTTAGAATGCCCTTGTTTGGACTTTATTGATAAATTATTGTCATGGTTGGAAATTTCATAATCTCAAACTATATAAAGAAACTCCCATCTCGAGTTGGAAAGTTCCTCATCTTTGACTATATGTGGAAATTTTTGTCTTGGGTTGGTCCTCATATCCGACTTTTTGGAAAAACTCTCATCTCAGGTCATAATGTTTTTGTTTTGGACTCTTTAGGGGACACCCTCAATGAGTGGGGGTTGAGTATTATTGGATATATACGTGTGAGTGAAGTTTCACATTAAATAATGGTAAGATGAATGAGTGGTTTAGATAACATAGTTGAGCTCATACCCATTGCACTTATGCCTTTTAGGTTAAGTGTGTCTTTATATATTATATTAACTATTCAAGAAAGTTCCCAACGGTGTTTGTCTCCTTAATAGTTTGGGAGAAATGATGGCTACTTAGTTTTGTAAGTAGACCCAAAAAAAAAAAAGAGGATTATGGATGAGTTTAACGTCATTTAGGTTGAGGTGGATAAATTAACCAAATGTAGTGATTTAATTGGGGAACCTAAAGAATCATACCAAAAGTACTGTATTTAAAATTTCCCAAAAAATAAAGTGTTCCATCAATTCTTCCAACGTATTTATAAACAATGGTCCATTCAACTATTTCCTTATATGTTCAAAATTCGCATAATTTTCTTTAAGTATTTTTGTTGACTTTAATTTGAAGCCAGCCATAAAAACTAAAATGTTTCATCAATTCTTCAAAAATGTATTCACATACAAAGGCTACTTTTGGTATGTCCTCATGTAGTGTTGAAATTTATACCCTTTTCTTTCAATAATTTTGTGGATTTTGATTTAAAGGTAGTCACACGAATTAAAAGTGTTCCATCAATTTCCCATCGAGCTTGTTCGGATATATCTTCAAGTGTTCGAAAACTCTACCATTTTCTTTTAGCTATAAGAACACTTAAAATATGTAATATATTAATTGTTAACCTTTATTTATTTAAAAATCTCTTACTAAATACATTTTAAACTTAATTAACTTTTAATAAATTCATGCATAAGATTTATAATAAACCAATTTTATTGTGCTTAAAATACCAAAAACAAATATTTTACTACCACAACAAAATCCAAAACATGATTAATGAAAGTACCCAAAAAGGAAGTGCACACCAAAAATAAAACTAGATCATCTTTGGGCATTGAAATGTGTATGCTCAAATTAAGGCTTTTCATTTTTCCAGTATGTGAATTTTATTTTATTTTTATTTTATTTTTCTTACTTGCCAAATGAATTATATTTTTTTTCTTTTCACATACATTTTCAAAAATCTTAAAGGGTTAAAAATTTAGTAAATTAAAATTATTTTTTAATACAATTTTTTTAAAAAAAGTTTCATAAACATAAACATAAACATTAATATTTAAAAAAAAAAAAATATGTTACTTCTTATTCAAATATAAAAATGAAATTATATTAAAATCTCTAACACCAATATATGAAATCTATAAAGTTTTTATACTCAATTTTGCTTATGTTTTTAATATATAAAACAACTTTATGCTGTAAATATGAGAGAAAAGTAACCCTTCAAATAAGTTTCAATTCTTTAAGATATTTGAAGTTATTTAGTTTTACTATAATTTTTACAAGTACATTTGTTGATCTTTATTTGAAACTGTCAAAGAATTCGAGCAAATACCCCCAACATATTCATATGTGAATGCTCCTTTAAGTATGTACTAAATTGTTCAACAACCACACCTTTTTTTCAAGTCTAAGAAAAGATGCAATTTGCTAAGTGCTAACATATATTGATTAAATAATCTCTTAGTAAATATATTTTAAATATATTTAATTTTGAAATTCATGATTATAGTCATATTAAAATCATAATTCTTAATAAGACAAAGTATAAAACATGACTCTAACCACTTCTATAAACTTATCCAATTCTATACAGATAACTATAAAATATAAGAATGACATTTAATGAACAGTATAAAATGACTATTGCTACATCGTTGCACTAAGTGAGTTTTAATAGAAATATCAAATGCCATTGTAATACCAAAACCAAGTCCGATACTTATTGGTTCCGTTCATAAAGAGAAGATTTAAATAATTTTTTTATATAACTCAACAAAAAGATTTGCGCAGTGTTGAAGAAGTAGCTGTGGAAATATGGTATTCAAATACTAAAATTTGTTTAGCACCCAAACACTCAAAACGTATGCTAAAAGAAAAAAAAAAAAAATTTAACATACACATGAACTATATTTGTGCTTAATTATTTTTTATATTTCAATATCTAAATTTTTTGTTATTACTTTTTTTTTTTGTAAGATGCTTAATCAATTCTAGCATATCTAGTTTACTTTTCATGTACCATTTTAATAATCACAAAGGATTACAAATGTAAAGAATTAATAAGAATGTTTTGAACACAATATTTATATATAAAAACTATATAGACATAAACATAAACATAATGACAGATATTTTGAGAGAGGAGACTACCCAAAATACTCAAGTAGAGAATGTTTGACTACACACTTGAGGTAAGAGCCTAAAAATCTTTTTCTTGTAAAATCTAAGCTTTATTTAGAATTAGAGTTTTATTTATTTATTGATTTTTATTTTTTTATGTGGATATTTTGGCCAGAAGTGAAACTATTTAAATATCTAATGAATTTTACAATGTGAACCAAGAAGGGATTAAATCATACTCTTGGTACTTGTACCATCTCGATAATAGTTATTCTTTTCCTATGCCTCTATTGTGTTAAGTGTAGATGGGTTTGCAAAAGGTTAGGCATGGCCATAGTGGGTTCGTTTTTGCTTTAAGGAATTGTACCCGAAATTGATGGAGTTGGGAAAATGCAAAAGTCTAGTAGTATAGGTTTGAGGTTTGACAAGTTAAAAGAAGAAGAAGAAGAAGAAGAAGAAGAAGGTGTACATAACAATGTATCTGTTAAAGATGGGTTGGCTACCAAACAAAAAGAGAAAAAAGAAAGGAAAACACGTGTACCTGAAGATGAGTCCACATGTTGCTCTTCTTTTGCAAGTGACTTTTACTGATTATGCATTCTATAGGTATTATCATTAGAGAAAAGTTCTTTTGTGGTGAGCTAGCTGATGTAAATAATCTTATCCTAATTGGTTTTATTTTACTTATACTACTGTGTTTTAACTATTGAAAATTGTTTATAATTGTTACAATTTTATTTAATTGTATTAATGATTTAAAATAAAGAATAAAGAAATATCACAAATATATTTGATTACGATATATATATATATATTTGAATGAGATATATTTTTGTTTGAACAATGATTTGATATATATAATTTTGGACAATTTGACTATGTTTTGACTTTGATACCAAGTCAATGGAGATTATTCATTGGTACTGAAACTAGTTCTATCTGGGGTATCACGAGCCTATTGTGTTTCTTGGCCCAACTAATGGAGGATATACATTAGCACAGAACTAGTTTCATTTGAATCTGATGTCCAATCACAATGATATAGCGTGACCATAGTCGTAAAGATTGTTAAGAATATGAATTATGTTTGAATATTTGAACTGTTTTAAGTCCTTGAAACTGCTTATGTATTTTTGAAACTTATTGTAAACTATAGCTTTGATATATAGAAAATTGACTATTTTCTAATCCATCTATGATATATTTGTAAGATTTAAAGTATTTGATCTATGTATGGCTTATTATTTTTACAGATCTATTTTCTTGATAGAACTTATTAGGACTTTAGTTACTTATTAAGTTATCAACTCACCCCCTCTTTCCCCTTTTAGATTCTGATTAGGAAGAGTAGCATGTGTTTGGGTTTGTGCTGGGATGTGCGTATGAATGAAGTTTAGGAATCATTGGAATAAGATTTGGACTTTTATGTTTAATATTGTCTTTTGTTTAGACTTTAGTCTTAAAGATTTAGTTTATTTTCTTTATGATGTTGGAAGATTATTATTTTGGCGATCCTTTGAGAATTGCATTATTGAAGATATTTTTGGATTTATTGGTGAAATTTTCTTTGAGGATAACTCTTTAGTTGTTAAGAAGGTCTTTCACAATTGTAGGGTGTAAACTTTATAAGTGTGTGGCTGTTATCATGTACCTAGCTCTTCTTGGGTTTGGGGCATGATCCGAAAATTAGAAGAGAGGTGGAGATGAAGATGAGCGGTTTGGTAGATCTGGGTAAGGTTTTGGGGTTTAGTTTAAATTCAGGATTTGGGTTCTTTGGCCATGAGAGAGAGAGAGAGAGAGAGAGAGAGAGAGAGAGGCTTAGAGATGAGCTGAAGGAAAAATAAGAAAAATGGATTCAAATGTGTTCTTGTGAATTGTGAAAATGATAAAAGTGAAAAACTAGAGAAAAGGAAAAAAAAATCGATAAAAAAGGAAATATATTTTTAAAAGATGATGTGGTTATTTTTTTGCCATTTAAGCACTGATGTAGCAACATTAGCTGCTAAAATTTAGACATATCAGAATTTTATTTAATATTTTAATATTAAGCATGTCAATTATGCAAACCGTTTGCCACATAAGTATTTTTCGCTGGTGAATTAACGATAGGGACCAAATTGACTTCTAACAAAATGTAGAGACCAAATTGACCGTGACTCCAAAATGTATGGACTAAAATGGTGTTTTTGCCTAATTAAAATGTGTTCAACACACTGTAGATGTGCGGAATGAATTTTCTCTCTTTTTGATTTTTTCCCCTTATATCATATGAAGCTCAATTTTTAGCATTATTGTTTGATAATTTGATCAATTTTATATTAACTTTGGTCTTTTATTGGTGAGATTACAAATTACTCGAGGTGGATCTCAAGATACTGGTGGTAGCTTGAAGTGAATATCTTACTTCTTAGATTAGGGTTTGGGGTTCAAAATTGCATAACTTAATAAGACTTTTTGAGTAATGTGCTAGTCAACAATGAGAATGAGAAATCCTAAGTGACTAATAAGTTCCCAAATGACTAAGTTGAATTATTTGCCTAAGTTACCAAGTTTACTTGAATTGAATTTAATCGAAGTGCTTCATCTTGAAATTATACAGTGCAAAGTAAATAATCTCCAATTAAATAAAAGCAAAGAAAATCATCTCAAGTTAAAGTTGATTGCAGGATATGCAAGGGATTCAGGCCCTCTTAATTTAACACTGAATTGCTTTGAAATAAACAATAAATCAGACTAACTTAGATAAACAACTAAAAATTGCTTCAAATTACTTGACAACTTGATTGAAATGACAACACAAGTACAAGGAAATTAAACTTACAGACATAAGATCTTCTACGGGTCTCTAAAGAATTACTTGATTACAAACCACTCCTTAAGTACTTTGGTTTGTGCTCTGGTTGCGTGTGGTCTCCTTTTTTGTATTCTCTTCAATCTTCTACTTTATTCTTGCCCTTTGTGATATGTCAATTATAATTCCTACATGGCCCATTATCCTCCCGCCACAAGTCATAAAAAATTCTTACTTTGGCCTAAGTCTTATTGTGTGCCATTCAATTTGCAGTAGAAATTTGTTTACATTGGGTGATATATGAAGGTATTTATTTATCGAAAGCTTGTTACTTAATTGACATCTCTCTGTGCACGAAGTATTTGGAGGTTTAGGGAAGAAAAAGTTTGAAGTTTGAATTGTAGGGTAAGCAGCATATTACTATCTAAAAATAATTAAAAATGCTGCACTTATTTTTAGTTTTTTTTACACACCTATTAGAAGGAGCAAATAAGATGATAACATTCTGCAGGGTTTTGTTTTTGTTTTTGTTTTTTCAAATGAAAGATGTAATAGGACAGCTCTTTCTTTGGCAAGATTTGGTTAAAGTCTTATTACAAAAGATGTATGGATGGAGGAAACTACATACTTGGTTGTCTCCTCCATTCTTCATTGTCGCCTTGTAGCTGATGATGTATCTAAATTGTATAATTTGTTTGGTATTATCAATTAAATTATGCTATCCTTTTATCAATTAATAATAAAAGTTGTGATTGCGTCAATGGTGTCTATGTATGTGTTAGACGTCGTTATTTTTGCGATGTTTATTACAACAAGAAAAATGATATGTCTATAACATTTTCACAACATATATGTGGGGGTTAAAAATGCTTAAATACATGTTTGGGCCTTGGGCCTAGTTTGTTGGAATAAGTCTGTTCAATCAGAGTCTTCAAGGCCCACAGGCCAGTCCGCGCTACAAGGGGCAGAGGAGTTGTCCGAGGAGGAGTATGTCCTCGGACGGGCCCAGTGAAGGCCATGGGACGTGCTAAAGGGTTTAGGGACAGAATTCTGGAAGACCTGTTGGATAAAGGCGTGATCCAAACACTCGTTAGAAGACGGAACATGTGAGAAATATCTAAGGAAAAAGCTGCTATCACTGCATTAAAGGCCCTGCATCTACCTCCCTGGCCGTATTAATGGAGAAATGACCTCTGAACAGTAATATTCAGTCTTCCAGCTATTATTTAAAGATTTCAAGAAGGTGGTGGATGGGACAAGTATCTAGGAGGAAAATTTGTGTTACATGTGGATGAAACAGGGAAGAAGAAGAAGATTATAAGAAGACGAGAGAGGAAAGAAGGTAGGGGGACTGGTGGCTGGAAACTAAAAATTGTAAGCTTTTACTTAGAGAAAGAAAGGCTATACAGGTTGTCCTCGGCTTACGTCCGAGGAGAGTTTTTGTCATATTTATCTATTATTTGCGTAGGTTGCAGCCTTCTAGCCTGTTTATCAATTCTCCAATATCGCTAACTTAGGTTTCAAATCCATACTCTACAAATTTCATTGTATAAGACTCTTTGGGCCTGAGCCCATCACTCGTTTGGGTCCGGGTACAAATTGTGCACTTACAATATATATAACAAATCCTAAGTGGCAGGTTGTTATTGGTTGTTATTGTTGGGGCAAAAAAGTAATCTTAGTGTTAATTTCAAATTTGAACTAATAATAACTAACCACCTATGATTTGTTGTAAAAATATTGTGGATGTAACACGTCTCTTAAAACAATTTAGTTTATATGAAAATCTATTGTCAAAGTAATAAGTGATTTATTAGTTTTTAAGATAATCTATTATAAGTAAGATTATATTCCCTAATCCAGCAACTCAATTTATATTAGGAGTTATTATAAAGCACCATTCTTGTACTATCTAATTATCCAATAAGTATTAATTAATAGTTAGGACTATGTTAGGACTATGTTTAGTATAAATCTACCTGTATTCAAAAAAATAAAAATACAACTGCATACCCTTGGGGTGTGAGGGGTAAGGGTCGGGTTTCAAGTCTCCAGGAAGGAGTTTCAAACACATATATACTTAGATTAGGCCAGAGTAGAAATTCTATCTTGTATATATAAAAAAAAAATTTGTTGTGTCAGATAATTACATTTATAGAATTGAAATCCTAATCTTAAACCTCAATAAAAAAAAATTATAAATATACTTGTGCTGTTGTGCACCAAAATCCATTCCAAAAAAAATGTGCATATTCGTGTGCTATATGGTCGCACAGTTATTCAGATTGTCCCCAAGAAGTGGAGCAAGATTTAATGTCAAACAGAGTGGGAAAAAAAAACCTTATATATATTTTTTGTGAGTGACAAAAGTTTCTAATATTATTTCACTCTAAATTAAGATAAAGTGATTATTAAAGATAAAGATACAAAAATTATTATTTCATAATGCATTACAATCAAGGAACCCCTAATTATTTATATATATAATTCGGTCCAAAAAAAAAAAAAAAAAAGGGTACATTAAAAAAAAAATGAAAATACTATTGGACAAATGTGCTGTATATACAGCATAATTACTATATATTTACTATTTTTTTTTGAGTTAAAGGTAAATTGTAGTAATAGTATAATTTGCAGTTTGCACCTAGTTAGAGAAAAAATAAAAAATACAACACAAGAGGTCACGTGACTTATAGGTGGGTGAAAAGTGAACATAAAGATTAGTCTTTTTCACCTCCCATTACTGATTACTGATCATAGTCAATTGATTTCAAAATTTGCATAGAGATTCATGGATGATAAATCTAGGAAATCTACAAAACAATCTAAGCCCCCCTCTTTCTTACAAATCTACAAAACAATCCTTTCATTTCTAATAACATTTCAAATAAATCAAATGCAACCAATACGCACCTTTAATACGATGATCATTTCATAAGTATAAGTGCTTGTAAAGTGTAGAGGGTAAAAACTGAGGTTCAAGTCTCCAAGAGTGAGATTCACACACATATACACTTAGATTAAAATAGAGTAAAATTCTATCTTGTATAAAAAAAAAAAAAAATTCAAGTGCAATTATCTACCAACAAGATAGACATAAATACCATTTTTTTTGAGAAAAAAATACCTGTTTTTTTTCAATTAATTACAATAAAATCATCTCTCGGTCTCTCTTAACTTGTTACTCTCTCTTTAAATTTTGTCTTTTGTTTTTAGTGTCCGTTTGGCAAAGATTATTTTTGCCAACTTATTTTACTATTTAGCTTATTTTTGCCACTATTATGGGTCTCACTTCATTTTGTGGTACTATTTATGAGTCTCACTATACTGTTTCAGCCAACTTTTATCTTTATTTACAATACTTTCAGTAAAAAGTTTTTAGTTTCAGCAAAATAAGCAAATCTCAAACGGACCTTTAATTTGATTGGTTGTTGATTGGGTTTTCATTTTGTTAAATATTTTTGTTTTGTTTTTTTAATAAAATTTATTAAGTTTTTGGGCTAAGGATTGACATGTTTGGGTTTGGGCTGGGCTGGATTGATGATCTTGGAGGGGAGGGTGGCCAAAATTTTTGGAAGAAGGGGCCCAAATATATACATATTATTTTTAGGCTAAGAATATACTTACTTTTTTTTTTTTCCCCCTTAAGGTCAGGGAAGCTGGCACCTTTGGGCCTCACCTAGATCCGTCCTTGGTTACTAAAAGTTTTAGTAAAACCATTATCAAAAGCAATACACATGGCAATTAAGTTGGGTATCCACTTAGCATAACCATAGTTTTTAAGACCAACTTTTATTATATAGTGTATCATTTAAGTACTTTTTTCCCTAATAAATTATTACAATTCACATAATATGTCTAAATTATATTTCAAATATCTAATTGCATCACAACTAATTCTCAAAAAACTAAAATAAATCAAAAAAAAAAAAAATTTAAGGGTGATAAATTACTTATATATATGTTGAGCTAGATGAGTTTAAAAAACTAACAATCTGAACTTAACCTAAACTAAGACTAAAAAAACAACTGAACCTAACTAACCAAATCACAAAAAACAACTTGAGGCGTCGAATTGGTGGGTTGAATGCACACAACACACCCCTAGTGGTAGAGGTAGTAGTAGTGATGGAAGTGGTAGTAGTTTTATAGGAGGTAGTGGTGATGACAATCATCGTAACAACGGTGGCAAATAATGTTATTGTTGATGGAAATTGTAGCAATAACAATGTGGTGTGGTTGTGGTGTGGTGCGGTTGTGGTGACATCAAGATGGCTGCGAAGGGGGTAGTGACAATATGAAAAATAATAATAGTGAGTATGGGAATAATAATGCTAGTAAAATTTGTAAATGTTATTTTCCCTATATAATTTAATTTTATGACACAAAATGCTTAAAATATCTAAGTTAAAATTCCATGAAAAAAAAATAGTTAAACCAAACATGGGAAATTCTTTTATATGGTACCTTTGGATATGGTACCCACTATGAGCAGAATTGTTAATTTCAATTTTTTTGATCTTAACATTTTATTTATATTCATGGGGGAATGGTGGAGCTAAAAACACATGAAAAATACATTGTTATGATCATAATATTTGCCATATCTTCAAAAAACACAAAGATATTATAGAATTTCCAAGGAAATTAATATTTGGAATTCGAAGATTACAACTCAAAGTAAAATCCCACTTCAAAATTTCTCATCCAAACAAAATATAAACGAAAATATGAACACACGATAATATTTTTGTATTTCTTTATGGGCATATTCGATTTGTAGGAATTTGAGATGAAATTGTTAATTTTAAAAAAATGTGGTTTGCTTGAAAAATAATCTCAAGAATTATAATTTTTATGGATATTTCAATTCTTACGGAATGTGATAATTATAACTCTCACCTCTTACGTAAAAAAACGTTAATTCTCGCAAATTTTAAGAATTAATAATTTGACCCTCAAATTCAACTTAAAAAAGAATACTATTTAATTATACAACGAAAGTATGTATTTTTCAAATATAATATTTATTAATGTTTAAAGTTTTTTTAAATTAAATAAATAATCTATTATAGTTAAATAATTATTCTTTGGTTAATGAAAGGATATGTGCGATTATTTTAAACAACTAAATTTATATTTTTAAATATAGGTTTTATAATATGATATAAATTTAAACTCTAATTATATACAAACAACAAAAATATCAACTTTTAGGAATTTTAATTTTCCTGAAATTTAAACTATCAAGAATTTATTGATCTCAAGATTTGACTCAAGATTTGAAATTGTCAACAATTGAGCAAACTTTTGTGGCAATGAAAACATGCTAATATAATTGAGGCACTAAGTTGGCCCAATCAAAAACACTAGGGTCGGAAGGGCACTAACGCTATTTTAAATGAGTAAATGGCAGACTCTAACCATGTTAAGAAGGAAGAATACTGTTAAGGAAACAGTGCAAAGATAAAAAGATATCTTAGAAAATATTGGCATGCTTTGTGTTAATGGATCTATCTCATAATAAGGAACTCTTTCCCAGACTCCATTTTCGTTCTTTATTGGCAATGGAAATGTTAAATATTGCAACGTAATGTGTTATACCATTTTGTATATGTTAGAGTGGATGCAGAAGGAGAAATATATAATAAGAACACTGAGAACATGAGAGTTACGTGGTTCAACTTTGTCGGTCTACGTCTACGGAAGAATCCCTTAAGGGCTACATCTTTATTGTATAAGAGTGTAGTACAATAACTTGTGTTATAATGAACTGTAATATGAGTATATATAGGCAACTAAACCTTAAACTATTAGTACAAGTAGGAGTGGACTTGGGCCTATTAAATTGGACTAATATGTCTAATATATCTCTAACAAGAAAGAGACTAGCTGCTAAGTGCAAGTTGCTATAGTGCAAAGGTGCTTTTTAGATTAAACACGTCTCTTGGTTTTGTAGTGCATGTGGTCTTCTGCTTTTATGGCAAGTTCACTTGACACTTGACATAGTTTCCCCTTTTCTAATTCTTATCCTATCATATGCAGCAGTAAATTAGGCATGCGTGACATACAAATTTGATGAAGTGTTGTGTCCTGTTCATTGATAATGAATGGACTAATTGAGTGCCACTACAATTTTGTATAGAATTCAAATATAAGGTTCAATATGAATATTATTCATTAGCGGATCTCTTATGTGTATTTTTTATCTATATGAAAATGGGAAGGAATTGGAGAATTCAATTGAAGAGTATCGATCCTTGTCCATACACTTTAATTTAAAATTATGGATGACATGGATGATGGATGAACTTGACTCATCTTCTAGCTTGACTTCAATGAAGATTGAGGTCAAGCAAGTCAGGCTATAATGTTGGAAGGCAGTCCTATGAATCTCAAGATTAATACAAAGAAAGAGCCTCAAAATTTCTGAAACCTCTTCCTGATTCAAATTTTAATGGTATGCAAACATCGTGGAACCTAATTTTTTTATGAACTCCATGCTTAAGGATCATATTGATATTAATTGACGGTAAAAACAAATTAAAGAGAAATTCTAGCCGTTACTATGGGACATAAGAATCTAGCCAAATCTAATCTTGCTAACTATAGTATTAGAGAATCCGCCATGTAGGCTCAACATGACGACTCTGCACTTCATCTTTATCTTTGCGCAAGCATTTTATGACTAGAGTCAAGTCTATAATCTATAATACTAGTGGTACCAACAGTTGGCATAGTTCTTCCAGCATTTCCTTTCGCTTCCATGGACTATGTAGCCAAATAGGGTCCTTCTAATCCAGATAGCAAGTGGATAACCACTTTGGAACAATAGATGCAAGACCTCACCCAGGTGTCTCAAGACCAGAGTCAAACTATACAAGAACAAAAATTGCGTCCAATGTACAAGAGTACTAGACTCAAGCCACCAACAAATAATATCAATAAAAGCTAATAATATAGATTTATTATTAGGATTTCACTTCATTTCAATTTTGAAGAATAAAATTGAATATTAATTAATAACATATTTTCCCATAAAAAAAATTAATAACATATTTTAGTAATCTAACAAACTAATTTAAGTATATATATACTGAAAAAAAATGTAACTTTCGTTACTCTTCCAAGTTAATAATTTGATGATGATTAAGGCTTCACTTCACAATTCAATAATTTGGTGATTCTAATAATTTCTTCAAAGAATCTAACACATCTTTTCAATTGAAAATTAAAAATTCTCAAAAAAAAATAAAATCAAACACATAATTATGATTTGATAACTTTGGTTTGGTAAATATCACCTAACGAATTTATCAATTATAGTTCATTGCAATAAATGGCAACTTAAATAATATATGGTGATAGTTTTTGTGATATGAATTAGTTCTTTACTTTTGTCTTAACTTTTTTTATTTATCTATAGTTGTTTCTATTTTAAAAAATCATTAAGCTTCTTGTCCTATAAGCTCTTATACGTTAATACCTTAAAATTAGAACATCTATTTTTCTAATACAAGAAAAAAAATTATTTACTAGGACAAGCTCTTCTATTTATTTGTAAAGATTAATAATTTTCATTTATTGTAATTCAGAATTGCTAATATATATATATATATATATATATATATATATATATATATATATATGAGATGGGTTCAAGTTACACCTGGTGTAACTCGATCTAAAGAGTTACATATTTTCTAAATTATTGGATTTAAGTAGACCCAATAAATAAAAAAAATCCTCATTAATGCTAATATTATGAATTATTTCTTATTTATGACATTCCATAGTTATCTCTGAACTTAAAAAAAGTGTATAGGTATCTCTCCCTATCTCTATCGCTTTTCCTTTCAATGTCAATTTTTTTTTAATTTATCTCTCAAAAAAAAAAAAAAAATTATGAGTTTATAAAATTTTTTTTTTTGAGTTTTGTCAACGACCATTCTAGTCCCTGCAAAATAAAAAATGAAGTGTATGTTTTAAGTCTTTCACAATTAGCTATATGCAATGAATTGAGTTTAGTTAGCTCAATTGGTAAAGTTTTTGATGGTTGTATAAGAGATCTGGGGTTCAATCTCCACCTACACCAAAAACTGATTGGTATTTTGGTCTGGTGATAAAGAATTATCATTAGAAGTAGACGCCATAGGTTAAAACTCTCTAAAAAAAAAAAAAACCATATGCAATAAAGGTTTAAATACCATTATTACCATCATGATCAAACAATAAGGTTATGGCCTGTTGTAACCACGGTCATGTGTCAAAGTGATTCTAGCAAGGTCATTGGACATAAACAAGTGTCATTGGTAGGATTAGTTGCAAATAGCTACAAATAACCTGGACATACGATTACTATAAATAACCTCAACATGTGTGTATTAATCAAAAAAATAACCACGGTCAAGATTATGAGATTAGTTGCAAATCAAAGTTCCCTCTCATTAAGCTCAAGGTTTAAACATGCAAATAGAAAGAGAGAGAGAGAGGTAAACACTTCTTTTGAGTTTAGAAATAAGTATGAAATGTCATAAATAAGGAATAATAAATAAGATCAATTAGAATTTTAGCATTAATGAGTCTTTTTTTTACTGTTGGATCTACTTAAATCCAATGGTTTAGAAAAGATGTAACTCTTTAGAGTTACATTACTAACTTGAATCTCTCTCTCTCTCTCTCTCTCTCTCTCTCTCTCTCTCTCTCTCTCTCTCTCTCTCTCTCTCTCTCTCTATACATATATATATATATATATATAAAATTTAGTTTAAATCCGTTCTATATTTGAATCCTCTATTATAATTTTGCCACATCATATATTTTTAAAATTATAGAATAGATAATTTCATATACAAACACAATCACAATAAATATCTATGGATAATTACTGTAATTATATATTTAATAGTTACATAACAATCATAGTAAATACTTTTTAATGACTATCATAATTAACAAATTTCATATTTAATAGTTACATATAAAAACAAAATCATAATAAATACTAAATAATAACTATTATAATTATCAAATTTCATATTTAATATTTCATTTGAAAAACACACTCATAATAAATACATATTAATAACTATCATAATTATCAAATTTCATATTTTCATATTTAATATTTTATTTAAAAACACAATCATAATAAATACCTATTAATAACTATCTTAAATATCAAATTTCATATTTATATACAAACAAAAGTGAGAAAATCACTTATTTTAGATAAAATCATATTGAACTCTCATGTACATCGCATAGGTTGCTACTTAATCTATAATCTATATTATATAAAAGACAGAAGATATTTAACTCTTTGTTGATCCCATAATTTCTTGCCATGTCAGTTTTTTTTTTTTTGATAATTCGATAGTTATAATAGAAGATGAGAGATTTAAATCATGGACATTTCTGTTGGAACTACGTACAAGGAAGTGTCGATTAAGTTGCAAGGTTTTTGACCACATAAATTTTTGAGCATTACAATTTTATATGTCATTGATTTAATATATATATAAAATTGAGTTCAAATTCTATTGTATATTTAAAATTCTGTATTAAATGTTAGAATAGACGGTTTCATATAAAAAAAAGTAGTAATGAATTAATGTCAATCAATAACTATCATAATTATCAATTTCATATACAGACATAAATAGGTAAGAAAAAAATCATTGACTAGTTAAGAAAAAAGAGAAGGAACTGTAATTTATAAAGTATGAATAAAATTAAATTACAATATTCTGGAAAGAAAGATTAACATGTTGTATAGTGAGTTGACAAGAGAACAATAACTTATTAACATTACTAATTGATAGATTTGTTAATTCTTTAAAAGAAATACTCTTTAAAAAATGTATCTATTAAAAGTAATATTAGTTCCTCAAAAAAAAAAAAAAAAAATTAAAATACTCTCTCATAGAGATAACATAGCAATATAATCTTCACAAAAAAAAGGAAGGAATGGAACGAGTTGATTTGTCTGGGGCAGGCCAGATAGGGACGAGACTCAATAGAGATCCACTTTTTCCATTTGGGGGAGGTGCTGAGGGTAGTTGGCAAATAAAGAATAAAAAATAAAAAATTCAAAGACACTATCAATTCGTTGGTAAGAGGCCAAATAGGCCATCGTTTCATAGAACATACAAAAAGTCAGTTACCAAGTAAATATTCTCTCTTTTTATTATTCTCTAGTTGTAGCTGATTTTAGAGGAACATAAGTAGTGAGTGAAGAATTTGGCTCGCAGTAAAAATTCATGGTGACACTTTCTTGATCTTGAGATTTTGGATTCAAGTTCATCCTTTCTATCTTCTCTCTCAAAAATAGAGGGAAAAATTCCTTCCTCATTATTATAAGCAAAGGAGAACTTGACTTATAAGGGATATTGAAACTCATACGATCATGTCATGTGCTAAGGGTTGTCAAGTTAATAAGTTGAGTGCTAAGAAGTAAGAACCTTGTAGCTTAGCTTAGTATTTTCTGGTATTTCTAAGCTAACCAAAGTAATTCAAATCCCTATTCTTTGATCTTTGTTGTAATTATCAAATTATATAAAAAAAAAAATCATAAACTGGACAACACATTTGTGATTCATTCTATTCTACCCTTTGAAATTGAAAAATATTTAGGTTACTATTTATTTACTATAAAATAACAACAAACAGATGTTTGTAAAAATTGAGTTTCAAATTGCCAGGTTAAAGTATTTCCCTTTCGATCTTTTAAATTGGAAATTTTGCTATTATAGAGATTATTGTAGATAAATACAACATTGACAATAATGAATATTATAAAATACAATATCTTTTTAAATTAGATTATTCTTATATTTATAAGTATTTCATAAGATAATCTCACTCACAAGTCACAATATATGAGATTCATACATGTTGTGAGAGGAGGTTTCATGAGATCATTTCATAAGATAATTTTCTTTACACAATTTTATTTGAAAGAGATAATTTTTTTTCGTAATTCTATTTTTTCAAATGGAAAAATATTTTGATTACTATTTATTTATTAAATTTGAATATAATTATTGAATTTTTTTAGGGAAACAAAATTATTCCAATGGTCAAATCACTTAGATCATATTCAAATTCAAGTGATTAGCCCACAATTTTTGTTTTTTGTTTTTTTTTGTATGATTAGCCCACAATAAATACGTAACATCAATCTTTCAAATAATTGGATATTACGATTGTCTTATCAAGTTTTCTAATCATATGCTTAAGAAACACTACTTTATTATAAAAAAAAAGGGGGGGAAAAAAAAAACTCTTACCTTTACATAATCTTCTTTTTGATGTCTCAGATTCTCAGGCTCTTAGTTGAATATTCAATTGACATTGTGCCTCTGAAATATAGTGCTACTAACACTCAATCACAATCCAATACAGGGATTGTAGAAAAGCTTTTCAACAAGTCCTTTATTCTATATTATGATTATAATATCATATCTAAAAACAAGTACAGGTAGCAAAGAAGTACGAGTACCATTTATTCTCTATTTCAATAGTAAGTCCTCAGTTAGCCGCCACAATCTCTGAAACCATAACTTCTTGCTACATTCTCATGAACAAAGTACCATTGCAAAACCTAGTACCATGGGAAGTCCTTTTGCCAATTCACTTCATCGTTGCTGAAATAAAACCCATCCTCTTTGACCAACCAAAAGCACTTCCTAGCAGTCCCACATCGATAAGCATCTCTGGAAGCCTTAAACGCATCAAAACGCTTCCTCATTTGGTCCCATTTCATTGTGCACCAAAAATGAGTGGTGCCCCATATGTTGGTCTTGAGTCTCCAGCTGAAATCGTCATGCTCCTGAAGTGCACGTCCTCCCAATTCACTGTCTTTTGAAGCACACCAAATGACCAGAGGCAATGAGGAGTTGTTTGTGAACCCATTGACCACACGAACTTCATATACAGAACCACCATTTAAGGGCTCTGCAGGTCGTAACATTGAAATGAAAATAAAGAACAATACAATGGCTACAGAGAGAGTAAGCAAAAGACTGATAGAAATCTTCATACTCTCTGATAGTGCAATTGTCAGCCTGTAAAGTGTAGTTTTATACTCATAGTATAGAGAAAGTTGCCTCTAGCTAGATGTTAAAAATAAAGTAAAGCCGCAGTGCTATACTATACATAGAAAATCTGAACAGATTCTCAAAAAAGGAAAAAAAAAACAAATGAATATCTGAACAGAATCGCTTTCATTAATATTGTGGCCCCGTGTTCCACATACCAAATATGGACGATAGAGAGTAGAGATTAATAGAATCGCTTTCATTATTAATAAAACATTGTATTTACTAATTTCGGTATATTTACTATGCAATAATTCTAGATCACAACATTTACTACATAATTTTCCACAATTTTTTTTATCACTTTATGTGATTGGCTGTGAGCTATAGAGAACAAATAGTGAGTTCATGTAAATATAGATAGATAATTACAATTGACTATATAAAATAGTTGTGAAAATAATGTGTTAAGGCCTTGTTTGGTTCTAAAAAGTGATGTATTCACTTTTCATTTTTTCTTTAATTTCTGTATTCAATTTTTAAAATTGAATATAGAAAAAATGACCCATTTTTATATGTAAAGGTGTTTGATAAATTATTTTGAATACATAATTTGAGTATAAAAGATAAATTATTTTGAATAAATAATTTGAGTATAAAATTCACTATACCCGGTTTGACATTGTTTTTTATATATTTTTTTAAAAGTCACTTTTTTCACTTACATACACCCACATCAATCCGGTGGGGCCTTTTACATTTTCACAATATTTACAAAATTGCCATTATATTCATTTTTTATGAAAATGAAAACACTGAAAATGTGTTTTCATTTTTTGTATTCAAATCTAACTTTTAGGATACCGAAAATAAAAACTAAGTACAAGTTTTTAAACCAAACAAGTTTTTTTTTTGTTGGTGGTGGTGGGTCCCACTTAAAACTTTAAATGAAAACAAAAAAACACTTCTTTTTTTAGCTAATCAAACAGGCCTTAAATTCCTAGAATAACTCAAAAGGAAAAGGGAAAAGAAAGTAAAAAAACAAAAAAAAAAAACTTACTTGTGTGTTTGGATGTAAAGATGAAGAGAAAGAGAAGAGAGGAAGCGCATCTTCCACTATTATCAATTTAAATTAGGTTAATATTGCACTTGTATGTACAAACAATTTTAGAAATTGTGTGTTAAAAACATAATTTCAAGATTTCACAATTTTAACCTATTTCCCTCTTCCTTGTGTGTGTGTGTTTGTTTCTCAAAAAAATAAAGAAAAAAGATTTCACTATTTTAGCTGATGTGGCACACAGACTTGTATAATTAATAATTCTCTTTAAACTATAAATTAATAAGGATACAAAAATAATTTTGCATAAAAAAATCAATACTTTTCAAGGGTATAATTAACCATATAAGAGTTGTTTTAGGATTCAAAAAATGATGAGTCCCACAAAAATTTTTCCCTCCCATTCTACTTTCTTTCATTTTTCCCCTTTCTAACCATACAAAGGAAACCCCTTCCTTTCTCTTCCTTTCCTTCTCCTTCCACGCAACCAAACAATTTGAAAGAGTTTCAAATTATTTTGTATGAAATTAAATTTAATAAAAAATATATAATATTTTATTTGGCTTATATATATTGTTGGTCTTTAAACTTTTAACTCAAACAATTATATCTATTGAAATTGAAGGTGATCGTTTTTCCTTAAATGACGTAATCAAACTAAAAAGAGACACATCATCACCCCATTAAATATATTAGGAACTAAAAGAAATTACTATAAATTCCAAACACTAGAATTATTGAGAAGTTAAAGTAGAGACCAATAATATATTTGAATTTGGTGATATATAAATTTAGGTATTAACTTTGAGAAAATATTAGATTTTATTAGGATTTATCCAGAGTATTGACAGGTTTAACCACCTTGTGAGTGAACTTATAAGTAAACAACCACTTATAATTCCATATTTTGACCTTCATGCCATTTTGTATCGATCTCCATTATAAACCAAGTTTTAGTACTTCCTTCACTGCCAACAAGCTTCCTCATAAATAAAAAGGTTTGTGTCTGGTCTTAACTTCAAGAACTACAGGTAGGAATGCATTTGGCTTTAAGCACTCTGTATGGCAAACTGTGGGGTGTCTGCAGGAGTTTCCAGTCTTAATTAGCCAACAGAAGATTGAAGATCTCAAAAAGCTATTCACAATGATGTTTAGCTTGACACAGCTTATCACATCTCAGCAAGTGTATCTTCCTTCCAGAGTGTACGATGTCCCCACTAGAATTAGCTTACCATTCAAGTAAGGTCCTGATAGAAGCTGCCTGGGGGCTTGAAACAACTCATGGCATATCTGGATATGAGCTATAGTTTTAATCAAAATTCTTTGCCTACAATGGATACAATAGTTTTCTTTCCTGCCAATAGGCTTCTTCCACAGTTTATCTTTGATGTTTCCAAAAGCTTGTGCGTTGTCATACTAGGCAAGCCAAGATACTTCTTGTGGCTCCTTATCTGGGACTCCAATAATCAAAATTTAGATCGTGCTTTTCAATCTTTGGCTGAGTGTTGTTTTGCTAAATAATAAGGAAGATTTATCTGTTTAAGTAGAGCATTGAATCCCTCTATACAAAGTAGGAATATATAAGGGGATAAGGGGAAGCTTTGTCTAATGTGTCTTGAGTAGTGGATAAAACCTGTTGGTATTCCTAGGGCAGGAGTCATGATTTTACTTTTGGGGCGAGGCCTAAGCACAAACGATTTTTTTTTTCAATGCAAACTGGTATTTTGTATAAACAAAATATCGACGAGGTAAATGTTAAAGTTGCTATTAATTTTACTAAAAAGAAAATTATATACTAATTTAACAATAAATTGAACATGATCAATGTTGTGTCACATTAATAACATAATAAATATATAGATAAATAAAATATCAAAATTACTGCCAATTTTACTACAAAATATTTACAAACTACTATAAAAATAAATATGATCGGTGCTACATCAACAACATAATAAATAAATTTCTTAATTATATATATTTTGTGATTAAATTATTAATACATCAATTTTTTTTTTTTTTGAGAATGAATTAATACATCAATTTGTAAGACTTATGTAGTAAGATTTATAATAGTTGTGCCACCATTCTAAATAATTTTTTTGACCAATCAATAAAAGAAAAGACACAAAATAATTTTTTTTGAATTATTTGCATTAAAAAAATCAAATATTGTAGTTAGATTAATTTGCCATAATTTACCAATCAATTATAGTCATATCATATTTAACATCTAATTATATGTCTAATAATTTTTTGAACTAAAAACCTAATTAGCATTTCCAAGGAAAGAAAAATATCCACACTTTTAACTTTGAGTCTCAAACTACAAACAACCAAAGCCAAACAAAACAACTTAACAATTTTGAAGTTTACAAAAAGTCAAAAAAAATACACACACCACATAGATACACTTGGAGGGCGTTTGGATAAACTTATTCCTGCGTCTGCGTTTAAGTTTTTTTTTTTTTTTTTTTTCCTCCAGCCGCAAGTGTTGACTAATTCTTCTGTGAACAGTGCATTCGTGCACTGTTCACGGACCCACAAATTTCACTTTTCAGCAACTTTTTCATTAAAAATGGGTCCCGCGGTACTATTCACACATTTTAAAATTATTTTGCTACAGTGTTTTCAGTTTTCAGTTTTCAATTTTCAGCAATAAGTTCTATCCAAACGGACCCTTGATCTCATTGTGCAGAGTCACAAGAATGAGATGACCTATGTGTTTATTGGCTTTTGTGGCTTTTTTATTTTTATTTTTTTTTTTTAGCATTTTGAGGGAGGCCAAGTATAATTAATTTTAATTTTAAATTTTTATTTATATATATAATTTAAATAAAAATTGAAAATCATGGCCCCCCTCTCCAACCATAATGTACTTCCGTCCTGGGTATTCCATTGATAAGAATAGAGTAAGAGGCTATGTGGAAATGCACCGCATGACTAAATGCACTCAACTTGTTTCTACTTTGCATCGATGGTAAGAGCTCAAATGCAATTAGAATTATCAATAATGAGGCGACCCGACACAAAAATAATATAGTTATCATATTAAGTCGATTTGGCATTAAGGAGAACGAGAAATGGACTAGTGATATTGTTCATGAGGGGTGCGCCCCACCTACTTGTGCTACCCTTTAGGATAGGAGTACTAATAGTCTCATAATGTTTAATTTCTCACTATCTTCACTTATTTATATTTTGTAACTTGTAACTAGCTAGGGGAGGAGGGTTTCAATATATATGGTGATATAGCAAACAAAGTGTAGTGGAGATTAATCATTTGTTTCCATTTGTCCTAAATTAAGGGTGGGATATATGATATCTAATAAATAGCATAAAAAATAAAGCATAGTAAAGGCTAATCGCTTGTTTCCATCTATCATAAATCAAGTATCTTATTTGATTGTGTGAGAAAAGTTTGGCAACAACAAGCAACAAGTATCCTTAAAAAAGTTTCTAAATTCTAGATTTACACTACTAAATTAACTTTTGACATATACGTAGATTTCAGTTAACTTAACTGATAAAATCTTTTATCCTAAAAAAGAGACTTGAGCTCAAAATTTGTCTACACAAAAAAAATTATTTAGTATCTTAGCTTAATAATAAGAGCAATTATCATAAAAAAGAATGTCATAGATTCAAATCCTAATATAACTATAAATCTGTTTTAAAAAAAATCTTTTGACACATCTAATTTTTAAAAGTTTACATTAGGTAGCTTCATTATTCACACTAAATACAATCCTATCAACTATCAAGTCCCATTAACCACTGTTAGACAATATTGGGATCATGCATTTGTAATAGACACACTTTATGGTTCATATTAAATATTACTAATTAAAAATATATTGAATACTACATTATTTAAAATTTTAAAATGATGTGATACTTTATACATTGTTATATTAAAAATTATCTTAATCATAAAATAGACTTTATTTCATGTGTAATGATGAGGATCTTATTCCAGTAAAACAAGGTTACCAAATCAAATTTGAAAAAAAACCACAAGGTGACTCTTAATTTACCACATTTAGGGTTCGTTTAGGAATAGCTTATATAGCAAAAACTGAAACTTTTTGTTGAAAGTACTGTAAAAAAAAAAAACTAAAAGTTAGCTGAATAATATAGTAGGACCCATAAATGGTACCAAAAACTATAATGGAGTTTATAAATAGTAGCAAAAATAAGTTAAAAACTCTAATAAGCTGTGAGTTTCATCACTTCCTAAACACACTCTTAACCACTAATTTTAACTTTTATTAATATATATAACTTCCTATTTTCGGAAGCACACATAATTTTTTAGAATAAGCTCATACTTCTTACAGAGTTGCAACTGCTGCAAAATATCCTACTTTTAAAACAACTCTTTTTTTTTTTTTTTTAAAAGCACCGATTATCTTTTAGAAGACGCTCAAAGTTTTTTTTTGTTGATAATTGAAGCTCAAAGTTTTTACAAAGATGTGATAGCTGTGACATGCACATGAATACATGATACTACTACTACAGCACATCGTATCTGAAATTGAAATATAACTTTCCTTTTTTCGAAATGCATAGACCGTACGTTCTACACGTTGTGAATGATGAGCGTGATCCCATTTCTAGAAACCGCAGAAAATTTATCTTTTCCCTAGAAATCACTTATTATTTTCCATCCTATATTAAGGAGAGTAGTCCATCAAATGGTACTCACCAAACAATGAGTTTATTACTTCAACAAGTGCTATGCGTTTCTAGAAAAATATATGTTATGACTGATAAAATATCCTTTTGTGTTTCATTTTGTACTAGTTTGAAAATAGCTTATTTAAATTTTTGAAGAAAAAATGTTAAATTATATTTGTACTTTTAAAAAGTGAAAAAAAGAGAAAAAAAAAAAGTTTTAACAAGTTGTACATAGCTAAAAAATAAAAAAGTTAGATTATAAGCTAATCCCAAACATACACTTTATGTTTTATCAATTACAATTTGTCTCCTATAAAAAAAAAAAAAATTACAATTTGTCATATAATAGATTAAAAAAAAAATAGTATGTTATGATGGAGCATAAGTGGAATAGTAAAAGTGAAAAGACTATTCTTAAGTTTGTTATGACATACCTCATTGCAATATTTTAAAACCACCATCAACCATAAAGTGATAAACCATAACTCATATTTGAATGTCTTTATTTGTTAGGATTGAAATTATTTATTATTTATTATTTTTTATAGTTCATTAATTAGTGAGGGGATTTAAAGTTTGGATGTTTTCATTAGAAATACTAGGAGGTGTTAAGTAGTTGAACTACAAAGTTTTTGGCATATTAAGGGTCAAATAGTGTTTGGATGGTATATAGATAGAGCTTTCCTGCCTTTACATGGAGGGATTTTTCTTTTTTTAATTTAATTTTTTTTATGGAGCTTTACATGGAGTGTTTTTTTTATATTATTTTTATAGAGGGTATGCATGGAGTGTTATTAGAATTTAAATCAGGAAAAATACATTAAACTGAGGTTTAGTTTTTTTTATAAGGGATAAAGACTACCCCGTCCAGCCTATATCCCAAGAAAATTGAATCACTCCTATATCATAGTTAAAGAGGGGTGTTATCATTCAGTGAAAAAAAAATGAGACAAAATGTGATCTCTAAGGTTATCAAAAAATAAATAAATGTGATCTCTAAGATTGTGTAATCTCAATAGATTGCATATCCCTTTTGTTCCCCTTACGGTATCATCTCAATATATATATCTTTTAATACACAAAGAGATCGATATCATGATTTGTAATGTAATCCTCAAATACTTTGGCCATCATTGCATTTCCAATCACACTTCTTTTGTTTGGCCGCCTTATCCCATTTATGTAGGGATAATGTGGCAGGGTATTTTCTTTCCTTTTTGGGGCAACGGGAGAAAGATTGGAATAAATGAAGACAGCATCTCTTGTTACCACTTACCGATATATATAACTATTGGGTTTCTCACAATAGTTAGGTTTCACACATTTGTGGGGTCGGTTCACCTATCTTGAGAGAACTTGTTGCATGTATATGAAACAAGTGATAATTATTTGAAGGGATGGCAGAGGATACCCTATTTTACAATTTCCCATTCCCTCTCTTTACTTTCTTTTTAAATATTTTTTCGAATGCATCAAATATTTGAATAATATTTAAAAAATTATCTAATATAATTTCCTTACCATTTTTTAAAATGTATTACACCCATTGAAATGATCAGTGTGTCAATAAAAATTGATCAATGTGTCATTTTTACTCTTTTGTGTATTATGCAGGCCAAAATGGGCAAATGCCCTTTTCGCAAAAAAAAAAAAAAAAAGCATTATGCCCCATTTCCCAAACTAATTAGGAAAATGCCCATATTTTGAAACTCGACTTTCTCAAAATCGAGTTAAGCCCTATAGCAACGTTTTAAGGAGCCTATAGCAACATTTTAAGGAGCCTATAGAGGCATTTTGGAACTCGAACTTCATTAAATTGAGTTATAGGTAAAAAAAAAAAAGAGAAAAACTTGCTTGGAACTCGGGCTCATGGAGCTCGAGTTACAAAACGCCGCTATAGGTCCTTAAAACGTAATTATAGGCTCCTTAAAATGTCGTTATAGGACTCTAGAATTTTTTTTTAAAACTCGATTTTAAGAAAATTGAGTTTCAAAAGAGGAGCATTTCCCTAATTAGTTTGGAAAATGGGGAATTTGCCCTTTTTTTTTTTGGCGTGAAATGGGCATTTGCCCATTTTCGCCGTATTATACATAACTCATTAAAATAAGGTACATTTATTGTGCATTATGCGTAACTCATTAAAATAAGGTACATCAAAGTATGTCTCAAAAGAGGATAAACGGTGTTCTTTTCTCTCACATTCATAGTAGATCTCATTATGAATTTAATGAGTGGACTACACCATGAATGTGAGAGAAGGGTGCATTATTCTCCGTGTCTCGAAAGTGCATAAGAATTATTCTTCAAAAGATAAATAAAAAAAATATTTTCAATAATGCACTATTTATTGAAAGTCTTTTTTTTTTTTTCAAAAACCTTATTTTTTTTCTATATATATATTGTAATCAATATAATTTAAGAGATAATCAATTGAAAGATCATATTTATTTTTGAGTTATGTAGGAATTGACTTGAGAAAAAATGCTGAACCATGTGAAAAAAATATTTTATGTATAGTTATACATAATAAAAAAAACTATACTTTAAATTTTAAAAAAATTCTTGATATATTTAATGAACCAAGTTTGGCGTTGGGCTTTAACTAGGGCTGTCCACGGGTCGGGCTGGGTCAGTTTTGGACCTAACCCAGACCCGACCCGCCGGCGTCGGGTGGAAGGTGGAGGGACTCGAAACCAACTGCCGGCGTCAATCAGTTGAGTCGATTTTGGGTTCTGGTGATGCTTAGGTCGGTTCGGTCCATGAAGAGAGTTGCCGGATTCTATAAACGTTGTCGGAATCTACAAAAACTTCGTTGGAATCTGCAAAAACTCATTCCATTTGCACCGAAAATCGGCGAGATCACGAGATCACCACCAGATCTGCACGGAGAACTCAAGATCTCCACCCGATCTGGGTGGAAATCGCAAGATCTACACCAGATCTAGGCGGAGAACCCAAGATCTCCACTCGATATGGACGTAGATCTTGAGATCTCCACCGGATCTAGGTGAAGAACTTGAGATCTCTACCAGATCTGGGTATAGAAAGGAAGATCTCCACTAAAACTTGGCTGATTTGAGAGAGAAAAGGAGGAAAATCAAACAAATCTACCTATTCATCGGTCGGGTAGGCTCTAGCGGGTTGAGAGAAGTGAAACCGAAACTCGAATCAACGAGGTCGGGTTTATTTGGACAAAACCTCACCAAACACGGTGGTGCTCGGGTCGATGGGCTTTCGGTTTGGGTGGCAGCGGGTTGAGCGGTTCCGGCGAGTCGAGCGGGTCCTGGACAACCCTAGCTTCAACCACCAATAGAAAAATGACATTGATCTTTGTCATGTGCATTACATATCACTCACTTAACCCAACTAGTTTAATGAGTCACATGCATTGTATATGATGAGACACATATCATCTTTTTATTAGCTACAATTTACTTTATTTCTTAATAAAAAAAAGGGACAAAATTTAACTACAAAATTAGTTGTAGTTTAAAACTATAATCTTACTCAATATCTTTTATTGGAGGTGAATTTCGACAAATCTACTATTGGATTACCACTTCTTCTTATATCCTTCATGCTTGCAAAATTTCTAGAAAATTAAAGATCAATAGTTATGTCATCAATAAATTATTTAAATTGCAAGTTTTTGTAGTTTAAATTATACATAAAATATAAGCTTATAGATCATATCGTAAATAATATCTGATTGACACGAAATTTGACAGGTGTAGTAAGAGCGTAAAGAACATGTAATTTAACGATTAGATTTTCAAAATATGTAGTAATGTTCATTTTATTGAGTAAAGTTGTAGCCTTAAGCTACAACTAATTTTGTAGTTAGATTTTGTCCATAAAAAAATATTGTATTTTATTATTATTTTTAAACCAATAGTTTCAACCCTATATATTTTCATATAAAATATAAATAAATATTAGTTGAATTACAAGGTTCTCGGCAACATCCCTAAAAACTCCTAAATGTTTATGGAAACAGCTTATTATTATTATTATTATTATTATTATTATTACACTTTTTATAACATTTTTATAGCATATTAAGTAAAATAAATAAACTAGAAAGTGGGGAAGCTATAAACCAGATTGTGATATTGAAAATGAAAAGATCGCAAGTGGAAGTGGAAGTTGCGACAGAGAAAGTGAGCAGAAAAGACTGATGGCAATATTATATTCTTTCATGTCGTGGGGCTGAGTCTGAGTGACAGATGATAGTGGCGTTTCCCTATTGTTTTGAGGATTGTATCAATGATATATAAAAACAAAATAGAATACGATCCATCACAGATGGATATGTCAGCTCAGCTGTAAAGATGTTTCCAAGGTACCATCATGCTAAGTGCGGCTTATTATTTTTTTTTTGGGTGAAAGTGCGGCTTATCTTTATGTTTAGGTTATATCCTTTTATATCTATTGAGCAGTCTCTCTTTTTTCTTTTTTTGGTGTGTGTGTCTGCGATTTTATTTAATTAGTCAGTAACCCTTGTGCAGAAGATTAAATAAAATATGATATTTTTAAACATAAATTTAATTAGTTTGATAGTTATTAATAGCTAATTATTATAATTGTGTTTGTACTTTAATATGAAAATATATATTTTATCATTTAATAAAATATGACATATTTCCGTGGAGCCTACGGAAAGGTAGAACATGATAAAATATTCGATGACTTTAGCATAACCCTTGATTACGCTATGCTCTATAAAAACTCAAAATAGCGGAAATTGGTTTGTGTTTAGCTTCCAAAGTTAGTCGTCTTTCCCCACAGCCTTTCTCGCAAGAACATCCACAATAGATCCACAAACCAAAAAAAAAAAAGTAATTCCACTTTTTGTTAAGAACAGAAAATATTGTTTTTTTGTGACAAAAGTTAAACATAGCTAGCTGTAGTTGTCTTGAAATTGGCACAAGTTTACTGTGCTATTGTTGAATATTTTTCTATGGAAGCATTGTAGAGAAGGAAAATTTCCGACCTATCACAAACTGACACATCATACCACCAAGTCCACAAAATACAACCAATCACAAAGCGCCACGTACTGCTGCTAGGTTTTGCCATCACTATTTAGAAACCAATAGAAATTTGCCAAGTGTCATTGAAATAAAGGCATGAAACTGCATCAGCATGCGTAAGCGATGACATAAGTAGCCCTGCACGTGTAAGCGATGACACAAGCAATCCAGCACGTGTAAGCGATGACATAAGTGGACCAATCAGGTTGTGACATGTGTCACCAATCAGACTCCGCCACGTGTCGCTCACCCCACCCCCAAACTCTTATAAATAGAAGCCTTCCTAAGACATTTAGAGACAGGACAGACAGAAAAAAGATATCTTGAGTTCAGAAATCTAGAAGCTCTGCTGGAATCAAACCCCGAAGCCTCCAAGAACTTCAACCTCGAATACAGACAACATTCGAAACAAAGTCATCCAAACTAATTGTCTAGATCTCAAAGGTCATTGGAATCAAGCTCAAAAGCCTCCAGAAACCTCAACAAACCACAAATCGGTGAAGCTCTACGGATTCAAGCCTCCAAAGCCCCGAAGAACTTCCACCACAAACCTTCAAATACGAAGAACAATTGAAGAGGAATCATCCGTATCATATTCCTAAATCTCAAAGTTCACTGGAATCAAGCTCAAAAGCCTCTAGGAACCTCAACACACCATAAATCTACGAAGCTCTACAGAATCAAGCCTATAAAGCACAGAAGAACTTCCACCACAAACCTTCAAAGACGAAGAACGTACCAAGAACACGAAGAACGTACCAAGAACACGAAGAACATGAAGAACAAAGAATTTCTAACAAGCTCATAGCTAGAGATTCATTGTAATTCCGTTTCAAAGATCTTTGATCTATTCCTTAGCCAAATTGAAGGATATCTTGTGTTCGAATCAAAATTATATTACCACAATTCCAATTAACAAATCTTTCAAGGAAATCGAATCAGAGGATCACTCTTTTGTAATTACAGAGAATTGTACCACATATTCATCAATACAAATTCGCATTTGTGTAACTATTTTACTTGTTTGATTTATTTCGAACTAAGAATTTAGTCGTCTAAAAATTCTGGCACGCCCGGTGCGACATCTCTGCCTCTCATCTCATTCTCCTTCAAAGAAATTTTTTTTTCATCATCTTGCGACCAACTTCAATGGCCTCTAGCAAGAACATTCAAGTTTCAACAATAGCTACTTCAATTAAACTTGGTATGGCTACCACCAACAGTTGCATTGGAGCAATCGATTGTAGCCAACCTAAAGCTCACAATCAACTTCAATCTCAATCAACCAAGGAAGCCAAGGTCCAGACAATCATCTCCTTAGACCCTCTTAAAAGAAATAAGGTCATCAGCAAGGACATCTCCACCTTGGAATACCTCAAGTATGGGGGCAAATCCCCTTCTTCCTTCACAAGAAGTTGGTCGCACGATTTCTCTCTCATCAAAGAGAACCCAAAAGATGAGATTTCATGTGCTCACTTCAATTCACTTACTTCTCCATCCTCTGTGGAAGTTGTGTCAGTCATGATGACTAACACCTCTACCATGGAAGAAAAGATGGCTGAAATGGAACAAAGGGTCGTCCTTCTCACTAAAGCAATTGAAGATAAGGACCTCCAAATTGCAACTTTAATGAACAAACTCGAAGTACAAGATCTTGGTGAATCAAGCCATGGTCATAAATTCACATCCACGAAGGATGATGAAGGGAAAGAAATTGAAAACACTCCCCGACAAGAACAATCCACCTCAATGGCCTCAATATCTGTCCAACAACTGCAGGACATGATAACGAATACCATACAAGCACAATATGAAGGTTCTTCTACAAATTCTCTCATATATTTAAAACCCTATACGAAGCGCATTGACAATATGAGAATGCCAAGTGGGTATCAACCCCCTAAGTTCTTGCAATTTGATGGAAAGGGAAACCCTAAGCAACACGTTGCTCACTTTGTAGAAACTTGCGAGAACGCAGGGACTCAAGGAGGCCTCTTTGTAAAGCAGTTCGTTCGTTCACTAAAAGGGAATGCCTTTGATTGGTATACAGACTTAGAACCTGAGTCAATCGATAGTTGGGAACAACTTGAAAGGGAGTTCCTCAATTGATTCTACAGCATACGCCGTATGGTAAGCATGATGGAGCTTACCAATACTAAGCAGTGGAAAGACGAGCCCGTTGTTGACTATATCAATCGATGGCGTTCTTTGAGTCTAGACTGTAAGGATAGACTTTCTAAAATATCTGCTGTAGAAATGTGCATCCAAGGCATGCACTGGGGACTTCTGTACATCCTGCAAGGGATAAAGCCCCGAACATTCGAAGAATTGGCAACTCATATGCACGACATGGAATTGAGTATCTCTAGCTACGGAAATACAAAACCTCCCATACTTGAGGAAAGAAGAAAGGAAGTAAAGATGAATGACAGGAATGCAAAAGGCAATCTCAAAGACCCAATAACTGTTAACACTGCCATAGTTAAAGTTCCAAGGAGAGAAGTAAAGGCAAATGAAAAACAACTTGAAGGATGGAAAAAGCACGAAGTGCGTCGTCTGACCTTCAAGGAACGTGAGCAAAAAGTGTATCCGTTCCCCGATGAAGATGTGCCAAACATCTTAGAACAACTACTGCAATTGAAGCTGATTAAATTGCCAGAATGCAAGCGACCAGAAGACATAGAGAAAGTTGATGATCCTAATTACTGCAAATATCATCGCATCATTGGCCACCCAATTCAAAAATGCTTCGTCTTCAAAGAACAAATCATGAAGCTTGCCAAAGAAAACAAGATTGATTTAGACCTTGATGAAGTTGTCAGGTCAAACCATGTGTCCGTTGCATGTGATGTACTTCCAACTCTCAGGCAGGGGGCAAACACCAATTAGGCTTACAAATTGATTGACAATGAGGGTGTAAGGATCGGCCCCATCAATGGGAAGTTCCTCGAACGCTTCTATGCTTGAAAATCGAGAACTGCTCCTCAGTAAGAGTTTAAACTACCTACTGTAGCACTACAAGGGTACATGATGTCTTTCCATTACCTTTGAAAGTGTACAAATAAGGAGAAATTAATCCCACTCTATGTCACCATTTGTGAGTGTGGCGTAGTGGTTGGATGCCCATGTCGGCCTTGAGACCAAGGTCTCGGGTTCGATTAGAGGTGATACCCACTATTGCGCAATTGGTACCCATGAAATGCCGTGGGGTGTAGGGCAAGGATTACGCATGTGAGCCCTCCTTTTTTTTTTGTAAAAAAGAAACAAAAAAAAAATTTAATTAACAAAAAAAAAAATATATATATTGAACTACATAATGACTTGATCCCTCTCGAGGGTACGTAGGCAACTTAGTATCTTTTGCTAAGTTCAGTCACTCACTAAAAAAAAAAAACAAAGAAAAAACAAAAAAACAAAAACAAAAAGAAATTCATCAAAACCATAAAAACAAAAAAAATCATCAAAATCATCAAATTTTTTTTTTTTTGTTAAACTACGTAATGACTTGATCCCTCTCCGGGGTACGTAGGCAGCTTAGTACTTTTCACTAAGTTCAGTCACATGAAAAGAAGAAGGATTGCCAGTCTAGCTTAGGTTTCCTTGAAATGATGATAAATATAAGTTGCTTCTTGGTTGTGGAGTAAAATAAAGTCTTCAACTTCTCTTGCAAGAAATGAAGTTTGCATGGCATTCCCCATCTTCTATTGACATTCTCCAATGTTTATGAAGTATGCTTTGCATCACTTATCTCCTGGGGGCATCTTCTTGTACCTTGCAAGTCTAAGCTACATCATCTCTCTTCTAGGTTGTGCCACTTCATAGCTCTAAAATTTGAACCACATCATCTCCCTTCTGAGTGGTGTTGTTTCACATCATGTCTCTGAAATCTAGACAACGTCACCTTCCTCCAACATCTGAAGTTGGTGTTGCATCATCTCTCCTCTAAGGGCATGTTTGTGCAATGTCAAAATCATGGCGGCATTCTTCTCACATCTTCAAGGTTTTGATTGGCATCTCTTTGTATCCTCAAAGTCTTGATGGGAGCTTCTTGAAACTTCAACGTCTTGTTGGAATCTCTTTGCATCCTCAAAGTCTTGATGGGAGCTTCTTAAAACTTCAAGCTTTATTATAAAAGCCAATATTAGTGCAACTTCAATGCGAATGCAAGTGCCAAAATGAACTGTTGACGTGGTTTCATGGCAACGATAAATATCGGCACGGCTTCGATGCAAATAAAGTGTTGACATTGCTTCATGACAAAGATGGATGTCGGCATGGCTTCGGTGCAAATGAACTGTTGACGTGGTTTCATGGCAACGATAAATATCGGCACGGCTTTGATGCAAATGAAGTGTTGACATGGTTTCATGGTAAAGATGAATGTCGGCATGGCTTCGGTGCAAATGAAGTGTTGACGTAGCTTCATGGCAAAGATGAATGTTGACACGACAAAGATGAATGTTGTCACGGCAAAGATGAATGTTGGCATGGCTTCGGTGCAAATGAAGTGTTGGCGTAGCTTCATGGCAAAGATGAATGTTGGCACGACAAAGATGAATGTTGGCACGACAAAGATGGATGTTGGCACAGTCTCAGTACAAATGAAGTGTTGTTGCGGCTTCATGGCAACGGTGAATATCGGCATGGCTTCAATGCGAATAAAGTGTCGAGGCAACTTTATGGCAAAAGAAGAGTGTCAATGCATCTTCATTACAAAGGCAAATGGTGATGCTTCAATGCAAATGCAAGTGTTGGCATAACTTCATGGCAAAGATAAGTGGTGATGCGATTTCGATGCAAAGAAAAATATGGATGTAGCTTCAGTACAAGGACGAATGCTGGCGCGACTTCATGGTAAAGACTCTTGATGTGGCTACATTGCAAAGATTCTTGATATGGTTGCATTGCAAAGACAAGTGTTGATGCGGCTTAAATTGCCAACACCAGAGCTAGTACGACTTCAAAGACGAGTACTAGTGATAGCATCATTTCCTAGCTGAATATCCTTATGGAAACGTCGTTGCAAAGACGAATCACTAAAAGATTGTTGATGCAAGAAAAGAATGTAACAACATGAAAGCATATGTCAGTGCAAGAACTATGCTATCAATGAAATACAAAGCCACCAAATGAAGGCAAACACTTCTATGAGAACGTCAACGTAAAGTTTAATGTCAAAACCCAAAGATCAAGGAAACTGTGCTGCAAAACAAAAACAAGCAACAAAAAATTTGTCAGGGAAAAAGATCTCATAGCACGTAAAATAAAAAAATAAAAAATAAAAAATTGAAAGGAGGAGAAGAAAGCTGAACGTTGAGCATGTGCCTTAGTAATGAAGGCAATAGCATGCCTTTATATAGAAAACTTCTGAGATAATAGACAAGAAAAATGAAGAGAGTTGGCAAGCCATTAAATGCTGCCACCAAACAGATATTATTTGAAGTCAAATTTGGAACTCAAAGGCACTCAAAGTCAAAAAAAAAAAAAAAAAAAAACTGCACTTGGTACCCATAAGAAGATCACGTTGTCAGAAAGAATTTATTGCATTAGACTTGCAATGAAGTTCTAGTCTACATATTGTTCAAGAGTAATGCTACCGCCACAAATTATTTTACAACATTTTTTTGATGTGATTAACCTCTTGTTGGTTTGTATCTACACCTACCCTTAAAATCACTTTTATTTATATACCAACAACTACCCACCACATTAGCAGTTTGTAAAATTATTTGTATCTTTAGCATTATTTACTGTTCAAGCTGACTGTGTTACCAACCTCAAAAGTCTGAGATTTCAACTATGTCAGAACCACAGAGAAGACTAAGATGGCAACTAGTCCAACAATGTCCGCCACTCCTCTTCTGAATTTCTAAATCCTTTGACAAGATGTCACAAAAATCAACCCACAAAAATCTTCTGAGGACTTTGAACAAACAAGAAGATAGTAACAAAGTCCAACAATGCTTGCTGGCTTCTCTTCCAAATTTCTAAATCCTCTGACAAGATGACACAAAAATCAACCCTGGGAGTCTTCTACAGCCTTCGATCCACCAAACCTGAAAATTTCAAGCCCAGATACGAAGCCACGCACTGCCACACATGGCCACAAATTCTCAGTGACCCGCAGGTTTCTCATTCAAATCTGCGCAAATTTGAGTACAATTTTACAAAATTGATGCCACCATTAGAGCTATTGGCCTTCGATCTACAAAACCTGAAATTTTTAGGTCCAAAAAATCAATCACGCGCCACCACACGCTGTCACAAGCTCGCGATGACCATCGGTTTAGTCCCTTAAAACTGTGCAAATCTGTGCACAATTTCACAAAACTGACCACATAGGGCTCTTCAACGGCCTTAGATCTACAAAACCTAAAAATTTTAGGTTCAGAGACCATGCCACGCGCCGCCACACGCTGCCAGAAGCTTCGACGAACGAACACGCGCTCCCACGCGCAACCTTCACCTGCCACGCGCCTACACGTGCCGGCTCGTCTCCCCCACGCGCGTGACACGCGCTAGGTACAGCGTATGACGTCACTGATGACGTCATTATACACGAACCGGTTTGACCTGGACTGAACTGGAAAATCGACTCGGATCTCGACTGCCTGAAAAAAAAAAAAAAAGAAGAAATAAAATGCTTTGACAAGTTGGAACTTTAACTTTGACCAAAAAGTCAAAATTTTCAAAACGGGCCCGTCCCACTAAGTTTTTCAAGTACTTTCCAATTTTGGGATCTGTTTCTTCAACGAAGACTCGAAAATTGCATAACAGTCCAATTTCTAATAAGTTGACTTTTGCACAAATCTTGACCAAAAGTCAAAATTTTTGAGACGGACCTGTCCCACTTAGTTTTTTGCGTACTTTCCAATTTCAGGATCTATTTCTTCAACCAAGACTTAAAAATTTCACAACAAGTCCAATTTCTAAAAAAGTTGACTTTTGCACAAATCTTGACCAAAAGTCAAACATTTTGAGATGGACCTGTCTTGCTCAATTTTTCACGCATGTTCCAATTTTGGGGTCTATTTATTCATTTGAGAATCCAAAATCGCTCAAATAGTATGATTCTACAACTATTGGCTTTGATGTAAACTTTGACCGAAAATCAAGATGTTCGAGCAAAGTTTGTCCTATCAGGTTTTTACAAAGATTTTGATTTTGAAATCTACGTATTTTTCTTGGACTTAGAAACCACCAATCTGACCCACTTCTCTGAAGTACTAACGGTGTCCAAAATTTAAGCTCTCAAGATCATAATTTGAGATCCATCCATTTGGTATGGATTCCCTTAAGATTATCCTTCAAACTTGATCAAGGCTCCTCTTTCAAAGAACAGATGAACTCTCACAAGTATGTCTCAAAATTGAAATTACATTGGGTCACTACTTCAGCCTACCATCTCCGTCGGTGCCTACTAGTCTCCAACCCACTATTCTCATTCGGCACCTACCGTTCTCGTCCACCATTCTCACCAAAAAGTCTTGTTCGCCATTCTCAACTACCCAACTACCGTTCTTCATCTCTTCGCTATAAATAGAAGGGCCGGATTCACTAAAGCCCATCAAGAAAAAAAAAAGACCACACACACACACACTAAATCATGAAATGAAGATTTGCTTCTTTCAAATTTTCAAATCCTCCTTCTCATGGCCATTTCTCACCGTGACCTCATCATTCTCAACACCTAGCAACCAAAATCGCTTCATAATCAGTTTGAAATCAACCCTCTCATGGTTCAGTAGAAACCCTTCTCACAATATTATCGTTGTTTTAGGATTCAAACAAATTTTGTTTCCCTGCTTAACAACCTCATTTGTCCATAAAGTTACTCGTAACAAGGTCAGCATCGTTGTTCCATGCTTTCTTGGATTTGGTTGACCAGGAAATCCAAGTCCAGCAGAGACACCCGTTCCTAAGATCAGGGCTTCCGTAGTCTCTCTCCAATTGTTTGGTCTCTCATTAGAAGCAGTGGTTCGGAACAAACAGCAACCTAGTTGGTTTCTAAAACCAGGATCACAAGTAAGCTCCATCTTTCATCTTTTGTGCTTTTCCAACAAGTGGCATTAGGTGAAGGTTGTAAAACGTGTTGGGGTATCCTACAAATTGTCTCCCATCCAACACTTACGTTGACTTCCAAAGTACCAGCTTATCAGAAATCAGCCTTTGGTGTCGGTAAATGGTCGCCAAGGCCTCATTCCACGTTCCCACCAGCGTGGGGTCCAAAGGTCATCGTTGCTGGTACCACAAAACACACTTTCTGGAATTACTCCAACTTAAGATCAGCTTGAAGAATTTCAGAAAATATACTTCTGAAATTACTTCAACTTAATGTTCGTCAACATGGTCCAGTTACACATGCGCATTCAACGACTTGCTGTTGGACCTCATTCAGCATGCAGCCAGTCCCACATCCCAAGGTGTACTTCCTAGAGACATCTACGCCAGAGAGTCCCTAATATGCAGGGTCAGGGCCATGGTGTCATATGTTTCACCCATTCACTTTGCTTCATCACCATCTTTTTCACCACCACCATCAGCAAACCTAGAATCCCTTCTGCAATTACCTCAACTTAACCTGAGTGGTGCAATAACACATGCGCATTCAACCACACTCCCACATGTTCTCTCTGTGATATGATGTATACCCTTCAGATATAACTTCACTAGAAGTTCTTAAAAATAAGAGGCTAGCTCCAGAGCTCTGCATGCTGTACCCAGCCAACATTCTCACCTCTTCTCCATCTTCAACACCCTGTGATCACCACCAACGATCCAAAATACTCTTCTGAAATTACCTTAGCTTAACCTCTACCGAAATGTTTCAATCTTGCAAGTACATCCAACTTCTTGAAAATAACTTTCAGCCCCACCAACCCACTCCAAGTACCATTGAACACTCTTTTGAAATTACTTCTACTTAACCTCTGCTAAGAAAACTCGATCACGCAAGTACATTCAAATACTCACAGACCCCTTCTCGGTCTCATCAAAGCCTTTCATATGGGTGGGTCTACTCTTCTGAAATTACTTCATCCTGTTAAAAGTTTCGCCACCTTCAGCTATTTCACTAGAAGAGTCAAGCATAAAAATCCATTTTTTTCATGACTCATTCACTCACCACACTCCAAAACTGTGTGCATGAACGAATCTCGAGGGGGCATTTGTAGAGAGGGAAAATTCTTGACTTATCACAAGCTGATACATCATACCACCAAGTCCACAAAATACAACCAATTACAAAGCGCCACGTACTGCTGCTAGGTTTTGCCATCACTATTCAGAAACCAATAGAAATTTGCCAAGTGTCATTGAAATAAAGGCATAAAACTGCATCAGCATGCGTAAGCGATGACACAAGCAGCCTTGCACGTGTAAGTGATGACACAAGCAATCCAGCACGTGTAAGCGATGACATAAGCGGACCAATCAGGCTGTGACATGTATCACTAATCAAACTTCGCCATGTGTCGCTCACCCACCCCCAAACTCCTATAAATAGAAGCCTTCCTAAGACATTTAGAGATAGGACAGACAGAAAAAAATATCTTGAGTTCAGAAATCCAGAAGCTTTGGAAGGTCTGGTCTGGAAGGTCTTACACTTTCCTTTTTTTTTTTTTTTTTTTTTTTTTTTTTCTGCTCTGGAAGGTCTTGCACTTTCCTTTTTTGTCTGCTCTGGAAGGTCTTTTATCCATAGTAGTCTACAATTTGATTTTTGTAAAAAGATTATGTTTTGAAATAATGTTTTGAAAATAAATATTTTCTTGCAAAGCTTATTTCAAATTTATTTTTAAAATCTTTTGGCCAATATCTTTCTGTAAAATTCCTTTGAAATACTTTAAAAGAAAATCTTTTTTAAGGTTTAAAGCATATATAATAAAACAACAAACTTTCTGTACACTGTTATGCTCTAGCTGAGTAGTGGTAGTGGTATAAGAGTAGTCGTAGTGAAGTCTATCAATATTGGAGTAACTGGAATCCAGAAAATTCACAAAATCTGCCATGATTCTGTCCCTTTTATAAGTATTACTATATATCTCATTCTGCAGGAATATGTGACATAGAGCTTCTCCATAAAGCCTTTCATCAACTATTGTAATTGGAAAGTCTGTCAGAGGCTAACGATTAACTATGTCTAATAAAAGATCAAATCTGTCTTTATTCAAGAAATTACCACAATTAATTATTAATAAAGGAGTACCTGTCAAGACTTCTTTTATTAAGGCATCTGTTGCATGAGTATTTGAAAATACTGTAAATTTGCTTGGCACATTGGTCAAACTGTCAGTCCATTCATGTTGAATAAAGGAAATTGTAAGCATAGTTCTTTCTTTTTTATTAAATTCTTTCTCATAGGATAATTTTTTTATATGTTGGTGCTTATGCAAAAAAGTAATAGGAGAATAAGAACAAATCTCTGTCTCTATATGTAGTTTAAGCTGTTTTATGTCATTGTCTGTCGACTGGTTAACAAGTGATAATTTTGTTTGTAAGGGTACCAAATTTCTTTCTATTCTACATATTCTTTCTTTGTTAATATCTTTTAGGATAGTGACCTTTTTAAGAGAATAATATTCTTTTGGGAAAAGCAGAAGGAATATATCTTTTCTTACCTTATTAATTTTAATTCCTTCATCTATCGGTAAAAGCAAAGTCATAAAGGGATTGGTTAAAATGATTTTCAAAGAAAGGACAAAAACAATTTCAAAACATACTCCATCATTACATATGTGAACATTAGGTATTTTGTAATTAATTATAAGCGTTTCTCCATTAGCTTGAGTTAATCTTTCAGATGATTTTTCATAATACTTTAAAGGTATTAATCCTTCTTGTATACAATTCATGTCAACACCTAAATCTATTAAAGAAATTTATGTCAAAGAGAACACTTTATTAATTACCAAAGTGATTTCTGTGTGCCATTTTTGGAAAATAACTTTGTCAATTAAACTCAAGAAATTCTGTCTATTTTTATTATCTTTCTCTAGTGATGGAGGGTTTATCATGGGTTTAGAGAATTCTTTCAAATTTATTATTTCTGCAATATTTTGTCCATTTATGTTTGTCGAATCATCTACTTTAATTTCTTGTTTTATTGTTTTTGCTTCTGTCATTAAGTCTTGTAAGGTTACTGGTTTTGTATCTATCTTATCTTGCTTCAATTTTGTCTTTTCCTTCTTAGCCTTTTCTTTTTCTTTTTTAGCTTCTCTCCCACATTCCGTAACATGATGACCATATTTTTTACATTTGATGCAAGCTATGGGTATATCTATAGAATCTTTCAATTTCAGTAAATAGTCTTTTTTGTCTTTTAAATAACTAGGTAAATTGTCTATCAATTTCATTATTATGTCTTTTTGTTTCCTTTTTCTTTTCTTAACTTTAAGTGGGTTGGTTGATTTTAATTCTTCTTTTTCCCTTACTTGGTCTATCTCTCTGTGCTTAACATTAAATATTTCCATAAATTCATTTATTATGTCTTTCTCAAATTCTAATTTACTAATTTGTTTAACAATTTTATTATGTCTGTCACATTGTTTTTTAGTATGCCCATATTCTTTACATTTATGACAAATAATATTTCTAGTATGTCTATCATCTTTCTCATTGTCAGATAACTCAGTAGTATTTAAAATTGCTATGCTTCTTTTTCAGTCTATATCTAAAGATGAATTTAAAAGTTCTATCTTTTTAGCTAATTCTACTAAATTACTGTCTTGGGTATAGGTCATAGTTTTTTCAATTGATTTTAGTCTTTCATCAATTTCTTCTTTGAAACTATGATTATCATTTTCCCCTCTTTTGTTGACTTGTTCTAAACTATCAAGACTATCACTGTTATGTCTTTCTTTTCCTATTTCCTTTTTTGACATGTGTTTCCCTATGCCTCTTTCTATATGTACTTCTTCACGTGAAGTTCCTATGCCTTGTAGCTTTAGGGTGTTAGCATTTTGTCTTTCAATTATTTCTTTTACTATGTCTTCACCCATTATATCTAGTTTGTATTGTACTATTGTATTATGACTATCTTCTTTGTTTTCCATAAATCTTGGCTTTAAGTCTTTCAAATCTTGTTTTTTGTTATCTTTTTCATCCATCTTTTTACGTATAGGTTGTAATGAATTAGCTTCATTATTATTTTGCCTTTCCATTCTTTCTATCATTTCTTTTACTTGTCTTTCTCTTATTATACTCTTTTGTCTTTCTATGTCATCTCTTTCTTGTATTATTTCTATAGCACTTCTTTTGTTTATAATATTTTGTGTGATTCTTTCTGTTATTGGGCTACCTTGTTTTTCTATGCTATCTTTTCCATCAACTATTCTGTAGGTTGCTTTTAGTCTTTCCTCTATTAGTTGCATGTTACTACCATTTTCTATATCATCTTTCTTATGCCAAATTTCTTTTACCCTATGTCTATCATAATACCAATTATCTGTCAAAGGTGATCTATGGTGAGGTTCAAAAGCTTTAAGCCTTTCCAAAAAACTATCACTTTTCTTTTCTACTCTGGTATGTGTAACGGATCTTTCAACAATTTCTAAAGATTCTAATTTCCTATAAATCCTGTCTAAGAAACTATTATTGTGTCTATCAGTCTGTCTGTTAATTTAATCTCCTACTGATGTACTCCAATTATTAGTGTTATTATAGTTATAATTATCCATATCACTGTCAGAATTAGAATCTGTTTCATAATCCATATTATCATTTAACCAATTATTGTCTATATCTCTCATGCTATAATTTTCATCATAATCTGTATCATCATAGTCCATGTTTCTAATTAGTGTGTGCCTAACCTAAGTGTGAACAAGCATACAGATGATGAATTGATAAACGTATTTATTCTATTTCCAAGCAATTAATAATTACTAGCGGAACTATTACTAACCACTGGTTTCCTTGCTATTGGGACCACCTCCTCTGGAAACTCCATTGCGGGACCACCCAAACACACACCTGTCTGCTAGCTAACAAAACGGGCCGACCAACGCGAAACTATGGTTTGCCAACGAGTCTTGAGGCTGACCAATGCTACCAAGGAGTAAGTAGTGGCTATGCAGTAATATGTTCCTAGTAACTTCTTAATTGCAAAGAAATAAAACTCATACATCTACCGTCCATAGCTCTAATGCCATTAACTACCTAGGAGAGAGCACAACAGTAATATGGAAGCATAAACAATGGTAAAATAGATGATAAAGAAGAAAATAACAAAATAGATATATTAAAAATAAGGTTAAAACAGAATATGGAATATGAAAACAGAAACTAGTAAACTCTTACTTGAATAAAACTTCTGTCTTTGATTAAGTTAGAATGGAATAAATGAAATATACCGATAGAAAAAACTAATAAAATCTACCGACAGAGTTCATTTTCTAAATTATCCTTCTTGACAAATTACACTATAAAAACTATTGAAAGAACTTACTCTTTGTTTAATGAATATGAAAAAATTCATTTATTTGCAGTGGACTCAATTAACTGACATAGAGAGAAATATGCCTTTTTACATGTTGGTCTGGTTCAAGTGGCTATAAAACCATTAACAAGAGAAGCTTTAAATACAAGTGTTTTACTTTGCTTAAGGGATGACAGACATTTAAGATTTAATGACTCACTTCTTGGAATGATGGAAACAAGTTTACATAATGGACTAGTATATTTTAATTGTTATCCTAATTTTGCTTTAAGTCTACATGACAAAAATATAATGGATGCTTTAACATTGAATGTTAAAACAGATGGTTATTATATGAAAGAAGGCTCAGAACCTTTAGTTATTGTTTATAGGATTTATTATAAACTCATGAAAACAACCCTTGACCCTCAATCCATGGTGGAACCATCCCCCAAAGGACATACTCTCCTTCTTCAAGCCTCAACCTCAAATAGTAGACTTTGTGTACCCGACAGATAAAATGGAAAGACATAACCCTTCTTGAACAATGGCAAGTAGAGGCTATTGCTCCCACACCAAAGATAGAAAACACAGAACTAGATTTTATAGCTCAAAAGATAGACGGTACAGTTATTATTTCTTTCAATAATAACGACAGACATACTGATAGTCTTATTAGACCTAGTAGTTCTTCAGGAAGAAAAACTCCTATGATGTTTACTCTTAGAAGCTCCTTTTCCTCCAAGACACCTTTCTCTGATTCCAGACCTTTACCTCCCTAGAATCTTCCTCCAGTTATACACCTTCCACCTATAAACACCAAGTGAACCCCAATCCAGACAGAACCCGCCTATAATCCAACAGAAACCATACAACCAACCCCTAATGTTCATCAAGCCCTTTATGAGCCCCAACCTCAACCTTAACCTGATTCTCTTACCTAAATAGACATATTCGGATTCACTGATTATGATAAATGAATTAATGTTTTATCTAAGGAATTTGTTTTGGATAAAGAATTATTAAAACATGACTACTTAAAACCTGAAAACACTGACAGAAAAAACTGGTTTTTTAAAGAATATAATGAACAAGAAAGAAATAATTTGAGAACCAAATATTATGAAATGGTGATAGAATTACACACACACTTCAATTTCTTTGACTTTTTAGACTATCATAATAAAAAAATAAGTGTGATAGACAAAAATTTGTCATGGACAAAGACAGAGAATCATGAAAAGGTGTACCAAACTTATCCATCCTTTGAATCAGTTATACTGAACCAAAGTAGTGGAGTTCAGGTTTTGGCTACTCCTATCAAAAGACCTAGTCTAAGTGATGACAAAAAGAACTTAGATTACATAATTCAACAAAATAATTACATCAATATCTATGTAAAACCAATTGGTCGAAAGCTACAAGAGATAGAAGATAGAATCACACCCCCCGCCACTTCTATAGAAAAGGAAAATGAGTCTAAAACACCTTTATTTATTCCTCATGAAATACCTCCTCACCTTAGATCACCCTTAAAGAGACCCATGACAGAAAAGACGGATAATCTACTTGATGAAATAAATAAGATGTTAGATTTAATGAAATTGGAATCCCAAAAAGACATAGTGTCACTAAAAAACAAAGATATGAAGTCAAATACAATAGGAAGAACTAAGTCTTCGAATGATGAAGAATCAGAAGATAATCAATTGACAAACCTGACAGATTCATAAGATATAGATAATTTAGAAGCACAATTTATTGATAAATTACAAATTAATAAATTAACTTTATCATCTTCATCAGAAGACTGTAAAAAGGAAGAATTGAGGAAATATACCCCAAAGAGAATTGGTATCCTAAACCCACTCCCCTTGATTTACAGTTTGAAGAAAGGCATACTTTTGTTAATTCATCTTATTTGCCAGATTTCATTTATGAATGGAATATTGATGGAATGTCTAAATATGAAATAATAAACCTTTTACATGACATGACTGCTCGCTAATGTTTATGAGAATCATGGAAAGCGTGACCATCAGATAACTCATTTAATTGTCACTGGTATCACTGGCCGATTGAAAAGCTAGTGGGATCATTATTTAAATGATGATGACAGAAATGAAATATTGAAAGCAGTTAAAAAAGAAACGGATGGAAGTGTTATAATGACAAATAGACAGCCTTCACAAGATGCTGTTAATACTTTAATTTTGACCATAACTAAACATTTTGTTGGAGATCCTAATCAATATAAAGAAAGAACTTCAGACGTTTTAATTAATTTAAGATGCCCACAACTTTCAGATTTTAGATGGTATAAAGATGTTTTTATTTCAAAAGTCTTGAGTAGAAATGATTGCCAACAATCCTACTGGAAAGAAAAATTTATTGCTAGTTTTCCTTATTTCTTTGCGCAAAAAGTTAGACAGGATATAGCCAATAATAATGGCACAATAGACTATCCTAACTTGACTTATGGTGATATAATATCTTCTATCATTAAAACAGGTCTATGGTTGTGTAATGATCTAAGATTGAAAAATCAGATAGAGAAAGAAAAAAGATATGCCAAAAAGGAGCTAGAAACTTTTTGTTAGCAATATGGCTTCGACCCTTTTATTGTTCCCTCTGGGAAAAGACGGAAAGAAAGAAGAGATGTTGATCGATATACATATAATCATAGAAGATATAATAAAGGTAGGACTAAAGGAAAGAAAGAAGAGTCCAAAAGAAAGAAAAGTGAAAGATACAGAGAGAATGATGTTACTTGCTTCAAATGTGGAAAAAAGGGACATATTAGTAAATACTGCAATTTCCAAAGAAAGATAAATAAACTTGATATATCAAGAAAATTAAAGGATAAAATAATGAGTATAATAGAACTGACAGATAGTGATGAAACAGATAATGAAATTCACCAAATAGATAATTATGATACCACCTCATCATCATCTACAGATGTTTCTTCACATAATGAAAAGAGTAAATTGTGTGACTGTAATAATCTTGATAATTGTTATTGTAAAAGAAAATTAAAAATATGTGTCTTAACAAAACAAGAAGACATAATAATGGATTTGATAGACAGACTTTCAGATCTACAGTCTAAGAAAGATTATTTATCCAAATTAAAAGAATCTTTAACCCAAATTGATAGATTTGAGGTAGATCTAAAAAATTATAAGTCAACCTATAATTTTGCAGAAATTACTGATAGATTTAAACCCAATAAACCTATAACAGTGATAGATCTACAGACATATATTAATAATCTAAAAAATGAGCTGAAAGAATTAAAATCAGAGAATTTCATCTCAAAAGACATGGTCTATTAGATAGCTACACAAGTGATTAATATAAAAGATAGAATTAAATATTGCAATGAATCCTCAATAGATTCCCATTTCATTAATAAACATAATTATACTGGAGAAAGTTCTTATGAAGATGATTTTTTAAATATAATTGATAGAATGATATTCTAAAAATGGTATACCGAAGTAACTCTAGTTGTTCATAAAGAATTCTCATTAACAGTTATTGCCCTTGTTGATTCAGGTGCTAATATGAATTGTATACAAGAAGGATTAATACCTTCTAAGTATTATGGATCAACAACAGACAGATTAACTCAGGCTAATGGCGATAGACTCAAAATAAGTAATAAGCTAACAAAGACATACATATATAATAATGGAATCAATTTTAGAACACCTTGTATCCTAACAGATAAGTTGTCCTCTAAAGTTATTCTTGGAAATCCTTTTTTGGCCTTACTCTATCCATTTTCTACAACAAAAAATGGAATACATACTCATATTTTTGAGACAGAAATATTCTTTAAGTTCATCATACCCCCTGTTCTTAAAGAAATACAGCTATTAAAAGAAATTTCCATATTCCAAGATAAGATGAAATTGTGCGCAGATGATGCTATACTCTCTACTCAGCAGCAGTAGCACTTAAGTATATATACATATTATTTTCAAAAGAAAATATATTTCAAAAGTCTCCTTAAAATTTTGTTTTCAAAAAGATCTTTGCCAACTAAAAGTCTTTTCACAGATCTTCTCTAAAATATTTATGTCCCCTCCAAAAATAGACAGCTCTCAAAAAAGAATCCTTTGAAAGAACTCCACTACCAAAATTGAATCTTCAAATGCATGAAGGCCTTCAGTAAAGGCGTACTTGCACTAAATTAATTTCACTATATTACTTTGTTAATCTTAAAATTAACGGTCAATTGCCTGGCAAGCAAGATAGCCATCCTAAGGCTAATAAAAATTTAGACCGTATTCTACCAAAATAAAAACTTTCAATGAAGATTTAAAAAAAAACATGAATTCATCTCAATTGAGACAATATCCCTTCAAGTAGTGATTATCAAAAAGCCCAGATTAGACAGATATTTTGAAAGATCACAAGTATGCGGACAAACCATCCAGATAGATCATTAAGTCATTCTCAGCATGGCAGATTATTGTAACCATTTGACAAATTACTATTCTTTAGCACGCGAGAATGGCTTCAGACATATCCAAGACAGTCTAGACAGAAAAAGACAGACAAAAGTAGCAAATCACTATTTACAGATGACAAATCACTATTCACCAGCACGTGTAAATGGTTTAAGTCCAAGACAGTCCAGACAGATATTCATTCAAGATAGTCCAGACAGATACAGACAGATAGGCAGAGACAAACTAAACAGAAATTATGACATCTACAGATAGATGTATTACTGTTTACTAGCTTGTGTAAAAAGGAAAAGAGACCTGATAGATTCCCAGACAGACTACTGCTCATCAATAGTAGTAAAGATAAGCTTCTACTGACACTTTAACTTGAGTTAATTTTACAAACTCAGGTTAGTTTCCAAGACTTACCATGGTTCTTTTCATCTATAAAAGGGACAGACTTTGAAGACAGAAGACAAGCCTAAAATTTCAGAAAGAAAGCCTTTGTAATAGCCTTCCCTCTCCTTCAGAAAGACTCTTGTACTTCTTCCCCTCTTGTAATCTTGTAATCTTGTAACCTTCTCTTCAGACAGATTGTGCAATCTTGTAACTTTTTAGACAGCGTTTTATTTTCAAGCTTGTATCAAAGATAGAAGTTTTTCAGTTTTAGTCAAAGAGAGAAGTTTTTATTCAAGTAAGATTTTACTAGTTTTTGTTTTTATATTCCATATTTCGTTTTAACCTTATTTTGAATATATCTATTTTGCTATTTTCTTCTTTATCATCTATTTTATCATTGTTTATGCTTCCATATTATTGTTGTGCTCATCCTGAGGAGGTGGTCACGATAGCAAGAAAACCAGTGGTTAGTAATAGTTCCGCTAGTAATTATTAATTGCTTGGAAATAGAATAAATACGTTTATCAGTTCATCATCTGTTTGTGTTAGGTTCTAAGTACTTAGGAACTAATGTATTAGAACTCTAATGTGTATTGTTGGCAAACCATGATCAAAATAGGTGTTTAGTTTTGTTTTAGACTTGTTCAAAGTATGTCATTCATGTAAAGTTGGAATCAAGTTAACTGTAGAAGTTACTGTACATTTCTGCTTGGCTCGATCGATCGAGAATTAGACTCGACCGATCGAAAGTTGTGCAGATTGTTTTTTCTGCAGAATTTTCAACTCAGCCCTAAGCCCATATGACGTGTAGGGTTTTATGTTTTGCCCTAGGTATAAAAGGAAAACCCTAGTCACGTTTTTAATGCTGCTTATATTGTTATTTGTGTGAATCTCTTGTGAGATCTGAGAGGTGCTTGCCTTCACACAAGCTTAGGATTATTAAGGAGGAGATTTCTTCAAGAGCTTGATGATCATTCAGTTGCTGCCATAAGAGCTTAAAGATACACAAGTGGGAGTGCTTGTACTTGTTGGAGAATCCAAGAAAGAAGGAGTCGGTGGTCTCGGAGCTTGCACGTGGTCGTATCAGTAAGTTTTCTACTGGTGGGTAGCAATAGGATGTTAGTGGTATAAGTCGCTATTGTACAAACTTCGATTCTTTCATAGTGGATTCAGGTTTACCTTAAGGATAGCTAGGTTAAAGCCTCCCCAGGTTTTTTACCGGTTTGGTTTTCCTGGGTCATTATATCTTTGTGTTTTTTATATTCTGCACTTTATATTGATATGATTATATGATTGTTTTAACCTAGATATGGAATTTGGACTAAGTAATAACTTGGCTTGTTAACTAGGTTAATCCAATTGTGTTTTAAGGGGTCTAAATAACTTTACAGTTTGCTTGTTTGCACTTAGGTTAGGTACACACTAATTAGAAACATGGACTATGATGATATAGATTATGATGAATGTTATAGCATGAGAGATATAGACAATAATTGGTTAAATGAAAATATGGATTATGAAACAGATTCTGATTCTTATAGTGATATGGAGAATTATAATTATAATTATAACTATAACCATAACAACACTAATAATTGGAGTACATCAATAGGAGATAAAATTAACAGATAGACTGATAGACACAATAATAGTTTCTTCAATAGGATTAATAAGAAATTAGAATCTTTAGAAACTGTTGAAAGATCCGTTACACATACTAGAGTAGAAAAGAAAAGTGATAGTTTTTTGGAAAGGCTTAAAGCTTTTGAACCTCATCATAGATCACCTTTGACAGAACATACATAGGGTAAAAAAAATTTGGCATAAGAAAGATGATATAAAAAATGGTAGTAACATGCAACTAATTGAGGAAAGACTAAAAGCAACTGACAGAAAAGTTGACGGAAAAGATAGCATAGAAAAACAAGGTAGCCCAATAACAGAAAGAATCACACAGAATATTATAGACAAAAGAAGTGCTATAGAAATAATACAAGAAAGAGATGACATAGAAAGACAAAAGAGCATAATAAGAGAAAGAGAAGTAAAAGAAATGATAAAAAGAATTTAAAGGAAAAATAATAAAGAAGCTAATTCACTACGACCTATACGTAAAAAGGTGGATGAGAAAGATAGCAAAAAACAAGATTTGAAAGACTTAAAGCCAAGATTTATGGAAAACAAAGAAGATAGTCATAATAAAATAGTACAAGACAAACTAGATATAATGGATGAAGGCATAGTAAAAGAAATAATTGAAAGACAAAATGCTAACACCCTAAAGCTACAAGGCATAGGAATTTCACGTGAAGAACTACATATAGAAAGAGGTATAGGAAAACACATGTCAAAAAAGGAAATAGAAAAAGAAAGACATAATAGTGATAGTCTTGATAATTTAGAACAAGCCAACAAAAGAGGGAAAAATGATAATCATAGTTTCAAAGAAGAAATTGATGAAAGACTAAAATCAATTGAAAAAACTATGACCTATACCCAAGACAGTAATTTAGCAGAATTAGCTAAAAAGATAGAACTTTTAAATTCACCTTTAGATATAGACAGAAAAAGAGGCATAGCAGTTTTAAATACTACTAAGTTATCAGACAATGAGAAAGATGACAGACATACTAGAAATATTATTTGTCATAAATGTAAAGAATATAGGCATACCAAAAAACAATGTGACAGACATAAGAAAATTGTTAAACAAATTAGTAAATTAGAATTTGAGAAAGACATAATAAATGAATTAATGGAAATATTTAATGTTAAGCACAGAGAGATAGACCAAGTAAGGGAAAAAGAAGAATTAAAATAAACCAACCCACTTAAAGTTAATAAAAGAAAAAGGAAACAAAAAGACATAATAATGAAATTGATAGACAATTTACCTAGTTATTTAAAAGACAAAAAAGACTACTTACTGAAATTGAAAGATTCTATAGATATACTCGTAGCTTGCATCAAATTTAAAAAATATGGTCATCATGTTATAGAATGTGGGAAAGAAGCTAAAAAAGAAAAAGAAAAGGCTAAGAAGGAAAAGACAAAATTGAAGCAAGATAAGATAGATACAAAACCAACAACCTTACAAGACTTAATGACAGAATCAAAAAGAGTAAAACAAGAAATTAAAGAAGATAATTCGATAGACATAAATGAACAAAATATTGCAGAAATAATAAATTTGAATGAATTCTCTAAACCCATGATAAACCCTCCATCACTAGAGAAAGATAATAAAAATAGACAGAATTTCTTGAGTTTAATTGAAAAAGTAATTTTCCAAACATGGCACACAAAAATCACTTTGGTAATTAATAAAGAGTTCTCTTTGACAGAATTTGCTTTAATAGATTTAGGTGCTGACACGAATTGTATACAAGAAGAATTAGTACCTTTAAAGTATTATGAAAAATCATCTGAAAGATTTACTCAGGCTAATGGAGAAATGCTTATATTAATTACCAAATACCTAATGTTCACATATGTAATGATGGAGTATGTTTTGAAACTATTTTTGTCCTTTCTTTGAAAATCATTTTAACCAATCCCTTTATGACTTTGCTTTTATAGATAGATGAAGGAATTAAAATTAATAATGTAAGAAAAGACATATTCCTTCTACGTGTCCCAAAAGAATATTATTCTCTTAAAAAGGTCACCATCCTAAAAGATATTAACAAAGAAAGAATCTATAGAATAGAAAGAAATTTGGTACCCTTATAGATAGAATTATCACTTGTTAACCAGTCAACAGACAATGGCATAAAATAGCTTAAACAACATATAGAGACAATTTGTTCTTATTCTCCAATTACTTTTTTGCATAAGCACCGACATATAAAACAATAATCCTATGAGAAAGAATTTAATAGAAAAGAAAGAACTATGCTTACAATTTCCTTTAGTCAACATGAATGGATTGACAGTTTAACCGATGTGGCAAGCAAATTTACAGTATTTTCAAATACTCATGCAACAGATGCCTTAATAAAAGACGTCTTGACAGGTACTCCTTTATTAATCATTAATTGTGGTAATTTTTTAAGTAAAGATAGATTTGATATCTTATTAGACAGAGTAAATCATCAGTCTCTGACAGACTTTCCAATTACAGTAGTTGATGAAAGGCTTAATGGAGAAGCTTTATTTCACATATTCTCGTAGAATGAGATATATAGTAATACTTATAAAAGGGACAAAATTATGGTAGATTTTTTGAATTTTTTGGATTCCAGTTGCTCCAATATTGATAGACTTCACTACGACTACTTTTATACCATTACCACTACTCAGCAAGAGCATAACAGTGTACAGAAAGTTTGTTGTTTTATTATATTTTCTTTAAATCTTAAAAAAGATTTTCTTTTAAAGTATTTTAAAGGAATTTTATAGAAAGATATTGGCCAAAAGATTTTTAAAATAAATTTGAAAGAAGCTTTGCAAGAAAATATTTATTTTCAAAACATTATTTCCAAACATAATCTTTTTACAAAAATCCAATTGCAGAATACTATGGATAAAAGACCTTCTAGAGCAAACAGAAAAGGAAAGGGTAAGGCACCAATGGTGCAACCCAAAAGAAATCTCTGAGACAATATCCCTTCAGGATATGTTGCTAGTAGAAGCAATGTATTCATGTAGTGGCAAAAGTGAAATTTTGCAAGAAGTGCTCCACACTGATCTTACTTTTCAGGATGGAGAATATACAGACCTCCCTTTTCACATTAAAATACTTCTTGATAATTTACAGGTAGCCTTTACCCTCAGATAGAAATCCTTATTCCGAAAGACCCTTAAGGCTTTGGAATTACATCTTGTTAATACCGGTGCATTTATTGAAGCACTTGGTTGTTAACTCCATGGCAAGGAGGATGGAGATTCAAGTTCCACAAAGACAGAATCACAGTCTCTAAAAAGCTATCTTATGGGAACAAGCTTTTCAACGCTCCACCCTAAGATTCAGCAAAAAACGAGACTTGCCATTAGAACTTTACCCCTTAAGATCCAACAGAATATACTGACTCATAAAACCCTAACAAGTTCATACGACAGATGGATGCATCTTTTTAAAGTTTTAGTCTCTACAACATTGATCAGGACAAACATGCCAGATGACTTATGGCTAGCTCATAAAGCCATATGGTATGAAAATTTTGGAGAAACAGAAAGAGTTTATGATGGTCAACATCCCTACTCGGGATTACTTATTAACACGGAGACAGAGGATCCGGTGATCTGTGATCCTTCATGGTTATTTGAGATGCTAGAAGTAGGGTTTATCAGCAAGTTGATCCTAACTTCTGGAGATCAGATTAGTTTATTCCCCAGAGTTATCCAAGAGGCAACCAAACATATTGGAGGACTTAATTATATGAGAAGCTTACTGTTTGGAGTACTCTTCTAGCATGGGATACTAGCTACTATATGGAAGTCCAACCAGCACACATTTTGGTTCTTATCAGTGATTTTAGTTGCAGCCCTGATCTTTACTGGAATAGAGGGGAGACTTATTTATCGCTTGATGATCCATATGATCTAGCTAAAGAATGGTCTAATTTCATGAACAATAAGATCTATGATGTACAGAGAGAATTAGATAATGATTTCCATTTATATGGCTACACCAACTGGATAGCTGTTTATGGACCAAGACCTTCAGCAAGGAGGCTCATTGGGAAAAGGAAGATCATTAAGGATCATAGAATAATGACAAAGAATCATGCTCTTACCTTTCTTCCTATAGTATACTGTACTCTATGTGAAAATTATGGAGCATTCCATTAGCATACAACCAACTTTGACTCTGATCCATTAGATTATGATAATCACAAATACCAAACCCTTGTTGCATTTCCAATCAAGAACCATCCTCAATTGGCACCACTCCTAGGAACCCAAATCATATCTGAATTGGCCAGCCCCTAAACACTTAACCCTAGCCTTCAACTCACCAAAATCTTACATCAACATTAATTCTCTCTCATTTACAAGCCATAACCAAAACCTCAAGGTAATTCCCCCTCTTTTCTTATCAAGATTCCACTTAAAAATCCTTAAGAACACCAATTGACAATCGTGTTTCTTTCAATTACACCTGTACCCACATATCCTTACACCTTTTTTCATTCGAATTTTTAAATTTTCTTCAAAACTATGAATCAAATAATTGCGTACTTATTTTGTATTTTATACACTCCTTATATTACTACCTATGATTTGAATAAACTAATACTAGTAATTTTTAACACATGCCACGTGCATGTCCAATATTTCTTTTCTTAATAAAAGAATCATTGAAAAAAAACCAATATTTCTTTGCTAATATTGTTTTCTTTTTAGAGAGAGAGAGAGAGAGAGAGAGAGGGTTACCCACTTCTCATACAAACTCCAATTGAGAGATGACAATGGAGTCTTATTATATATTAATTATAAGATTTAAAAAAAAATCCATAAGAAAATGTTTGGATTTTTAAGTTCAAATTTTAAAGCGTTTTAGTTTTATAATAAATTTAAATTATTAAGAATTACAAATATATTTAAACATGGGGTATGAAACTATATATATGTGTGAGGACCCGAAGACCCAAAGACCTGAGGACTTAAGATGAATGACTGAGGATTAGCTATGAAGTATAAGAGGTAAAGGAGGATGGAAGTCAAGGGCCCGAGGAGCCGATAAGGCAGAAGTAGGATTACTTGGGGGAAATACAAAGGGTAAATCGGTGATGCACTAGAGAGGTATTGAAAACATCTGGATTGTGGGTAGGTAACTGTGAACGCCGCATTGAATGCTTTGCACCAAGCTTTCTGGCCGCATTGAATAAAGAACACCAGCTTTATCTGGTGCATTAATGTGGAGGTGACCTAAACAGTATAAGTAGCACTAGAGCTTCTTTCCATTACCGACTATAGGAAATGGACAAATGTCAGCAAATGAGGCTAGTAAGGTGAGAAATGAAGGGTTGAGATAGCAAGGGTAAGGGGTATAAATAAGAGAGGTAGAAACGAAGAAAGGGGGGAACTCTAGGGAGATAGAGTCTTAGAGAGTGTAGTTTTAATTTTGATAATGGGATCAGAGCGTCAATACCTTATTTATTTCATTCTCTCTCTACAAATTTATTGTTCTGGGCCTTGAATTATTAGTCCTTCTCTTGGTTGTGGTGTTGGTAGTTGATTTTTGGTCCTTACAATATGAATGTGTGTGTATATATAAAGAGGTTTTTTTTTTTTTTTTTTTCAATTTATTACCCCTTACTACCTTTTTATTTTTATTCCAATTACTCTTTATGTTTTTTTTTTTACTTTAATTTTTTTTTCACAATTCAGTGTTTATGGTTTAAAAAAAAAATCATAATTTTAAAAGAGTAATGTTAGATTCACAACGTTTGCATAACAAATCCTATGTGATAAGTTGTTGCTAGTTCTTATTTAGACCCATAACTAACACCACTTTTATATTCACAAATAACTATTTGTCAGCAAGAATTTGTTATAAAATTATTGTATACTATCTGCCACCAAGCATTTGTTATAAAATTTTCCAAGCACTCAAAATACCAAAAGAGTTTCTCTTGTTAAACCTTTATAAAATACCAAAAGAGTTTCTCTAGTTAAACCTCTATATAATATCAAATGGTCTATATCACAAGCTCTATTATTAAAATTCTACTGCTAAACTGTACTTTCAACGTCAATTTAAACGGGCACAATAATAGTGAAGTCAAACGAGTGAATAAAATATGCCATTGTTAAACAATTTATTCGAGAAAATCTCCTAGTCCTAAGGTGTTTTCGGACATATGTGAATTCCTCCAATTTCACATACAGATGACAATCACTAGATAACTTTTCAAAAAATAAAATTTTTTTTTACTGCGAAAAAGAATGTTTATTAATGAAAAAAAAAAGAACTTACAACATAGAATTTCCATAAATCTCTTTTCCAATAATAATAATAATAATACTAATAATAATAGCAATAATAATTTTGGATTCTAGTTAACTCAATTACTCAACGTGTAAAGTTTCATATTATCGAATAAAAGATTTGAGATTCAAATCCCATTTACACAAAAAAATCAATTAGTGTCAACCTGATGATAAAAAACAATCATCATGAAACAGACGGTCAAACGCCATACTTTGAAATTCTGAATATTTTTTTTTTGAAATTGAATAATTTCCAAGTGGCAAAACTTGTGAAAATGAAGTGTCTGTATTCTTAAGGTTTCGTAGATATACCTTTGACTTTTTTGGTTTCATATTCATATTTCCTAATGTTTGTAATTGAAAACCACCATTGAGATTCTAAAATGTCCTCTCAATATAACAAATTAACAATAATTTGAGAAAAATACAATCTTGAGCATCCAACGCCATACTCCAAGATTGCTCAAAATGTAGGAGAAAGTTAACCAATTGTGATCAAGTAAGCACTAAAACTTGCTTAGAATCTATAGGCTTTGGAACTTAAAAAAAAAAAAAAAATATATATATATATATATAGACAAAGTTTAGTTACAAAATTGGTTGTAGCCTAAGGTTACAAACTTGCTCAATAAAATAAATATTACTACTTATATTGAAAATCTATTTGTTGAATTGTATGTTCTTTATGCTCTTAATACACATAAAATTTTGTGTCAATCGAATATTTTTTATCATATGACCTATATGCTTATATTTTATGCATAATTTTAAATTATAAAAATTTGTAATTTAAACAATTTATTGATAATGTAGCTATTGATTTTTAGTTTTCTAGAAATTTTACAAGTATGGAGGATATAAGAAGAAGATGTAATCCAATGGTTGATACGTCAAAATTTATCTCCAATGGAGGATGCTGTAACTACACAAGAATTACACATTTTTATAATCATTGATTTTAATAAGATCTAAGGGTGAAAAAGACATCACTTAACATGTAATTAATATAGAGTCATTAATTACCAAATTAGCTAATTTTCCTTGAAAAACCCACCCACATTTATCGTTCTCAACACTTAATCATTTTTTTATCTCAAAAAAAAAAAAATTCCTTTTTTTTAAAACTTAAATTAATGATGGAAAATCATATTTTCATAATACCGTTTATACTTCCATAACTGCCTCTCACATATTGAATATATATATATATATATATCTTGTAGATTTTTGCTATTGAAGGAGGTTATTACTTATTACACAAATAATAATAAAAAATAGACCACCATGCACCTTTGGTGCGGTAGTCACTTTACAAGTATAAATGCTTGTGGGGTGTGGGGGGCAAGGGTCGGGTTCAAGTCTCCAAGAGGGAGCTTCACACACATATACACTTAGGTTAAGCTAGAGTAGAAATTCTATCTTATATAAAATAATAATAATAACAAAAAATAGAAAATTAATAATTATTTAGTAGTCACAATGATCTTCATTACTATCTCGGATCATAACAGTACCAATGGGTCAATCTCATTCTATGAAAAGGATTAAGTGTTGGGAACAGTGAATGTGTGTGGGCTTTTTACTTTTTTTTTAAAAAGGAAAATTAGCTAATGTGCGCAATTGATAACTCCATCTTAATGACATGTTAAGGGGTGTTTTTTTCACCCTTAGATCTTATGAAATCAATGGTTATAAAAAGATGTAACTCTTGTAGAGTTACATCAGGTGTAACTTGTATTGGTTATTATTACACAAAAAATTTACTTTTGTGTAAATTGTTGAATGCAGAATTATTGATATAAAATTGATAGGATAGTATTTGATACTATGTCCTTGATACATATTTCGCTCCTCACACTATCCAGTGATGCTTTGAGTCTTTCAGACATCTGCCTCCCAAGATACAATGATCAACAACACGCAGAAAAAGCACTACAATCTTCGTGCACAATGAACAAAATTCTCTCTCTCTCCTGTGAAAACTCTTATGAATGAATGAAAAAACTAACTTCCTAAAATGAAATGAGGGATGCCTCTTTATAGGCACATTGACACCGAACTGACAAGTGCAATTATGAATAAATATATTGTTACAAACTCACACAAGTTCAGAAAAGGTGCAATAACCAATAGATAGATTGGTTCAAAATTAAGTGCAATGTGAACAAAGAAACATTGAAATAAGCCCAACTCACTTGGGTTGACACTTACGGAATCAATTTCTCATTTACACCTTAATGGTTTTGGGTAAGCGTCCATGATATAATAAACCATATTTTTCCAACAAATTGAACCCAACTCATATATATATATTCAAAAAAAATTTATTTGTAAAAATCTAATAAATTCAAATATTGATAGAATAAATTTTATATTTACTAATATTTGTATTTGTAAAAAAAATGTTTTTTAGTAAAAATTATCTTTGTTTGTTTTTATGTTTATGTTTATGTTACTTTATTAAACTAGTGTGTAGCCTCATGCATATCCACGACTGTAATTAAAAATAATCACAATTATATGGTTTAAATCATACTTTTTTTTTTAAATATATATAGAAGAGATTTAAATTATACATAGTATTAGCTTACACTTTTTTAACCCATCATTTCTAAAATATGTAATGGTTTTTTGTTATATATATATATATTGTAGGGATAATAGGCCCAGTGATGTTATATTGGGCTGGGGGCTCGATTCGAGGACGCTTAATTGCTCGAGGACGGGGTCAATATTATTAGGGAGGTCAGCGTTGATGAATAAAGAAAGAGGTCAAGTTACAATGGTTCGAGGAGAGGTCTGAGGAGAGATGTCTCCTCGGCTGAACGAAGCAGAGGTCAAAAGGTATGGTCTGTCATCCGGAAGCAACATTCCAGGAGATTCTATTGATAAGGATATGCATCATGAGAATGCAGGACAAAATAAAGTTATGAAATATCTAAGAGAAAGCTGCTATCACCGCATTGAATGCTCTGTAGCTAATTCTTTGGTTGCATTAATGAGGAAGTGATACCTGAACAGTGATTTTTCAATCTTACAGCTACTCTCAAATATTTCAGGAAGGTGCTGATGGAACAATGATCAACACTAGCAATCTGATCTACACGTGGAACGTAGAGATAGAGGGAGAAGATAGTATAAAATAGTGGAAAAATCTAGAGGATGAGAGATTGGAGAAAATGAAGAGAAAAACACTGTAGAGTTAAGAACAATACTTGTAATTAGTCCCAAAAGAATCAAATCTAAGAATTTACCACCTCGGATTGTGTCCGAGGATGATTTTCTTTCGATAACATCAGTTCATCTTTATTCTATTGTCATTTTCTACTTACTATGATCATTGTCTAAGCCTACTAGAACCTAGTTTTCTAATCCACTCTTTAAAAATTCATTGTATTGGGCTCTTTGGGCCTGCAACCTTTCTTACTTTGGGCTTAGGTACAAAAATTGTGTCCTTACAATTGACACCGTCTGTGGGAAAACTTGTGTTCTAGTGAGTTTAATGTTTGATTATAGTAGGTTCAGGTCCAAACCAAGTAGAGTCTATGGGGTCCCAGTGTCAAGATCATTTTCTTAATCTTGAGCAGGGAAGGGACTTGAAAGGGAGTATGCACACCACCCATACCAGTAGGAGCCACTCTCGGGGTAGGAGCCATATTTCGCATGAGAAGAATGCCAGAGCCATGCAACTGGAGATAGATCATTTGAAAAGGAAGTTCCACCGCGAGCGACGGAGGCAGACTCCTTCCAATTCCGACTCTTCTTCTGGTGATAATGATGATAGCAATTACAGGCCCAAGTCAAGGACTCCCCCTAGTGAATCTTTCTCAAATGAAGAAGACAACCGTCATGATCGCAAGAATAGGAGTTCATCTTCCAAAGGCTTGGGAAACGACGCTATGAGCAGAGTGTTAAACCAGATTTTCAGGTCACCTTTTATGTGCAGAATTGAAGGAGGAAGACTTCCTCATCGGTTTACTCAGCCATCATTCACCATGTACAATGGTCGAACAAACCCTGTAGAGCATGTGAGCCACTTCAACTAGAGGATTGTTGTGCACTCCAAGAATAAGGCCTTGATGTGTAAGGTATTCCCAGGGGAGACCCCTTTTTCAATGACTTACGGGGCCGAGGCTGTAATTCCTCTCGAGACCGGATTCCCAACACTAAGGACAAGCTCTTTCACTCCGAGCAACAATGATGAGTTGTTAGAGAAGAGCTTAGATTTGATTGAAGAATGAAAGGAAAATGCCATGGTTCATTTAGCCAATTATCAACACAAGCTCAAGCAAGCGTATGATTCAAACGTGAGGTTAAGGCCACTAGCGCCTGGAGATTTGGTATTAAGAAAGGTTTTGAGTACTACTAAGAACCCAGCATGGGGAAAGTTGGGGCCCAACTGGAAGGGGCCATATCGCATTACTTCGGTAGCTGGAATAGGGGCATATTATCTTGAAAATCTATATGAAAATGTTGTACCACACCCCTGGAATGTAAATAATCTGCGAATTTGTTATTATTAATGAAATTCATTTATGTCATATATTATCTATTGCATTATGCGTTACATTCCTTATTTACTTAAGTATTAGATAGAACCTTGGTTATCCCTGGCTCCTCGGATCACATACCTTGGGTAAATTGATATTTGTTATCATTTTTCTAAGTGTTAAACAGAACCTTAGTTATGTCCGGTTCCTCAGACCATCTACTTTGGGCAAATTAATACTTCACATCATTTTTATTTGAGTATCAAACAGAACCTTGGTCATGTCTGGCTCTTCGAACCACATACCTTGGGTAAATTGATATTTGTTATCATTTTTCTAAGTGTTAAACAAAACCTTAGTTATGCCAGTTCCTCGAACCATCTACTTTGGGCTGATTAATACTTCACATTATCTTATTTAAGTATCAAATAGAACCTTGGTCATACTTGGCTCCTTGGACCATATACCTTGGGTAAATTGATACTTGTTATCATTTTTCTAAGTGTTAAACAGAATCTTAGTTATGCCTAGTTTCTCGGACCATCTACTTTGGGTAAATTAATACTTCACATTATCTTATTTAAGTATCAAACAGAACATTGGTCATGCCTGGCTCCTCGGACCACATACCTTGGGTAAATTGATATTTGTTATCATTTTTCTAAGGGTTAAACGGAACCTTAGTTATGTCTGGTTCCTCGGACCATCTACTTTGGGTAAATTAATACTTCACATTATCTTATTTAAGTATCGAACAGAACCTTGGTCATGCCTGGCTTCTTGGACCACATGCCTTGGGTAAATTGATACTTCATGTCATTTTACTTAGTGTCAAATAGAATCTCAGTTATGCATGGTTCCTCAAACTGCATGCTTTAGGCAAATTAGAACTTTCCATTATTTATTTAAGTCTTAAATAGAACCATCCATGCTGAATGGTAAGGATCCCCACAGTAGTGACTTAAACAAATGGATATTCATGAGCATTACTTAAAGCATTTGTAAGTATATCAAATATATTTGTTAGCTAATCAAGATTTGATTGTCCCCCTCCCAAGTCCTTTAAAATTATTGAGTCTGAGGTGGATGAAGGTTCTGTTATTGTGTATAATTTCTGAAATTAAAGGTATTCTTTGATGATGTTGTGGACTTAGTAGGTTTAACCTATTCTGTTGTTAATTAGGAAGGTGTGGTAACTGTACTACCACTTATGCAGATAACCAAATGGAGTTATATCTCATTGTCATGATTAGTTAAGTGTTAAATAAAATAGAAACTATGCTATGATAAATGCAAGTATCACAATTATGAAAGAAAAGCTTATAATTTTCATTGATTTAAGCCATAGAAAAAAGACAATTTTCTTACAAAGGATTAGTCTACATTACAAATTCAAGAAACAAAAAACAAACAGTTAAAAAAAAAAAGAAGAGGACAACTCATGGTTTCATCTTTATTACAAGCTTTTCCTTGGGAGTATTGGCAAGCTAGGTGGTTGTTGTTGTCGAGGATGCCACACCCTTGCCCTTTGGATCTTCCTTGATAGGGATAGGGAGGGTTACCAGGGTCAACTCATGGCTATGAGAAACCACCCCTCATTTGGAAGAATCCTTGGGTGCATTTAAAGGCATTGTCATCTCGGAGGGGGCTTCTTGCTCCTTCTTAAGTGCGCTAGTTTGCTTTGCCCCTTTTTGAGGACTGCGAGGAGGAAGAGGGTCCTTGGTCAGAACCTCTTTAATAAGGCTTGCAACGTTGGGTGTTGTATCCTTTTGAGAGGCTGAGGACCCTAGTGCCCGGATTGCAGGGGGTAGTATAATTTTTTTCCTTCCTAAGTGCAAAGGAGGCCTCAAACCCTACCTGGTTGAGGGCCTCGTTCCACACCTAGAGGTAGTATACTCTACATACCCCCGTAACCTCAAACCTGAAGGCCTCCTTGGTCTCAACTACCCTTAAATTGTAGCTGTCTTGTTCGGCTTGATCCTTGGCTTTCTTAGCCTTCTCTAGTTTTTTCTTTAGTAGCTTGATTTGCTCCCTAGCGGTAGCAAGATCACCCTCAGTTTGGCGAAGTTGCTTGCGCTGAGTCTTGGTCTGTCTCTCTGCCCCCTCTAGTGCCGTCTTGGCGCTTTTCTTCTCCCTCTCGACCTCTGTAAGCTGGGTATTCAACTCCTTTGCCCTATTTTTGGCCACATTGAAGGACTCAACAACAGCAATTCGCTGCCCTCCTTATCCTTATACTGCCAGTGAGAAAAGTCCACCAACTCCTTGGCCGTGAAAATGGCTTGAACAGCCTACAAAGGAAACTTAGCAAGTAAAGGCAAAGGTAAAATATATATATATATATATAAGTAATAATAACAAAAGTAAACAAAAATGAACAAATAAACATCAGATTTAGCTTGAACAACTTACCTTGGCGAGGTCTTTCTTCAGACTTAGAAACACTTTGTGTTTCCTTATAGTCCTTAGGTTGGCCATGTCATTGGGTAGTAGCAAGGCTTGCTTTACAGCATCTACCATGTACCTGACCTTCCCTTGCTGAGGGTCCCTGATGGAGGAGTTCATAGGGAAAGGGGACCCATCCAATACCAAGGGGGGATTCTAGCTTAGTACCCTGGTGCGGAGGTCATGTCCTCCGTCTCCGGGTAACCTATCACTTTGGGACCTTGTTTGGGTATTCTTGGCTACCTTGGCCCCCTTTTGAGGCTCGTCCTCCTTGGAAGGAGCGCCTCGGCCGACTTCTACCGTGTCTTTCCCCTTTTGTTCCCTTTTCCTTTTTTTCTTGCAGGTTCCTACTTAGGATCATGGAACGTGGGAAGAGGGGGGTGCTTAGCTTGCCTTGCCCCTCAGCTTGGGACTCATCATCTCCAAAAGGCTGCCCTTGGGTTTGCGTTGTATCCTCATTGCCTTAGGAATGGTTGTGTCTTCTTGAACGTTGCTTACTTTGGCTAAGGGAAGGTTGCAAGGGTCGCTAACTTGAGGCTCTAAATATTGAGGCTAGTCGAAGACGGCTAATTCGTTCTCAGAGTTAGTCACTTCAACTACCTCTGTTTCTTTTTCTTCTCTTTCCTCCTTTGAAGTGGCTGCCTGTGAAGGGGTTGCTTTGTCCTTAGCCTTGTATTGAAGGAGTGGTTCTACCTTTAGTAAATCTTGTGGTCCAGGACCTGGGTTGAGAAAACCAAGCATGGCAATATTGATTAGGGGCAGGCGCGGGTCCTTAGCCTTTATCATGTTCTTCATTGCTTGAAAGCTGAATGAGAGCGGAGTGTAGCCGAGGATCAAGTGCGCCACCCGTAGTTGATCATCTGTGTGGACAAACACCTTTGCTTGAAATATTCGATCTAGACTTTGCTTGTTGACGAGGCTTAGGTTCGGTTTAGCTGCGAGCTTATCTATGAAACCATTAAGAAAACAAAAATTGTTAGTAATAGAACAACACATATAAGGAAAGATGGATATAGAGTATGACAAAGAAAAAAAAAAGTCGATTTAAAAGTAGTAAAGCTAAACCTACAACCCCACCTGGTTTCCCTTCTTTCGTCGGACAGGGGAGGTCATCGTGCCACTCCCTAGAGATGATCAGAAAGTCTTTATTTATGCCTTTGTTGGATTCAGGGAGGCAAGAGATGAGTCTAAACTTAGGGTATCTAGTTTTTTGGTAGTATCCCTGCCCTGTTAAGTGGTGGAGGTTATAGACCCAATTGACATTGTGATGGGTAAGACCTAAGCCCATTTTCTCATTAAGGGTATCTACACTACCTAAAATTCTAAACATGTTTAGGGCACATTGGGTGGGAGCTAATCTAGGAGCCCTAAGGTAATCCCTAGTGACCGTGCCCATAGGGATTCTCATCCCTCCTTCTATAAAGGCGATCATCGAGATTATCACTTCTCCCTCCTGCCCTTTAGTGTGCCAATCCCCTTACTTACAATACCTAATGGAGACTCTTGGCAGGATTCTATATTGGGCTTTGAAGCTCTCTATATGCTTAGCGGAGTTTACCAAGTATGTGAATCTACCCATGTTTGAAAGAGGGTTGAAGGTACTATGATGGTGAAGAGAAATTGAGGGTGCTGAGGAGAAAAAGGTACTGTATAAAGAAAAATAGAAAGAAAATTAAGTAGAAAGGGAGGAAAAGACTTACGAGTGCAAAGAAAATCTCCTTAGATTAGCTCTTGATATTTATGAGTTCAAAAATGAAGAAAATGAAGGGTTTAAGCAATATTTGTATTAGGGAGAGAGATTAGCGAGAAAATTCCCACTCGAAGTCCAAGAAAATCCCTGACCGTTGGATCTGAATCACACTGTAGAACGTGGGGAGCATGAAGCCACATAAATTTAATGAAGGCGCATCTCGGATGTCAAAGCGTCAGGAGCGTGCATTGGGCAGTTAAAAAGGTACCTACGCAGACAGGACTAATATACGATGAGAACAAGATATTTAGGGTAGTATCGAAATCCCCCTTTTCGTCATGAGGAGCTAAAACGGAGTATTTCGAGGGGCTATTGTAGGGATAATAGGCCCAATGATGTTATATTAGGCCGGGGGTCAGATCCGAGGATGCCTAATTGTTCGAGGACTGGGTAAACATTGTTAGGGAGGTCAGCGTTGATGAATAAAGAACGAGGTCAAGTTACAATGGTCCAAGGAGATATGTCTCCTTAGCTGAACGAAGCAGAGGTCAGAAGGTATGGTCTGCCACCCAGAAGCAACATTCCAGGAGATTCTGTTGATAAGGATATGCATCGTGAGAATGTAGGGCAAAATTAAGCTATGAAATATCTAAGAGAAAGCTGCTACCACCGCATTGAATGCTCTGTAGCTAACTCTATGGTTGCATTAATGAAGAAATGATACTTGAATGGTCGTTTTTTAGCCTTACAACTACTCTTAAAGACTTCAGGAAGGTATTGATGGGACAAGGATCAACACCAGCAATATGATCTACATGTGGAGGGTAGAGATAGAGGGGGAAGATAGTATAAAATAGAGGGAAAATCCAAAGGATGAGAGATCGGAGAAAAAGAAGAAAAAAACACTGTAGAGGTCAGAACAATACTTGTAATCAGTCCCAAAAGAATCAAATATAAGAATTAGCCACCTCGGATTGTGTCCGAGGACGATTTTATTTAGATAACATCAATTCATCTTTATTCTATTGTCATTTTCTACACTATGATCATTGTCTAAGCCTACTAGAACCTAGTTTTCTAATCCACTCTTTACAAATTCATTGTATTGGGTTCTTTGCTCCTGCTCCCTTTCTTACTTTAGGCTTAGGTACATAAATTGTGTCCTTACAAATATGTTTTAGAATTTAATTTGTTTTAAACTCTTCGGTTTTTGCACCCAATAATTCACGTGCCACAAAAATAAAAAACTTAGATAGACACATGGCGGAAAAATAGAGTCCAATTGAAATCCAATTTCAAATTTAATTGGATTTGGACTCTTTGCTTTTTACACTCAATAATTCACCTAGCACAAAATTAAAAATAAAATGGTACACATGGGGAAAAATTGAGAATCTAATTAATATTTAGCGCATATATATATATATATATAAATATATATATATATATGCGCTAAATATTATAATTAAAAAACATTTACAAAAGATGAAGTATACAAAAGAATGTTGGCATGTGTATCATAAATCTTTACAAGCTACTTTGTATTATATTGATGAGGTTGAAAAAATCACCAATAAGTTGCAAGCACTCTCCAACTCGAGTCAACCCCTGCAAAGAGAAAACAAAGAGACCTAAAAGAGAGCACCGGTGTAGTGCCGGCCAAAAACCCTCCAAAGGTCAAGTTAGAACTTCTTTACAACCCTAGAGTGCCAGAGTTGAGTCAATTGTGCGTACCTTGATATCTAGAGTTTCTGGGGTATTTATATTGGCGTAGAATTTCCTTTCCTTTTTGAGTTCTTTTCCATATAGGAATCTTTTCAAATGTGTGACGCAAGAAGTTCAAGTGTACACGCTTGCGTGGAGATAAAGCAAAAGTCGACTTAAACATATCAAGTGACATACAACCTAGAATCTATAACTAATTCATATATGACGGATACTCAATAAAATTCAACTGTCCTATTCGTGTCACCTACGGTGTCAATCCGTCTTCTTCCTCTCCGTCCCTTCAAGTTCAATGGAGATATCCGTCACCTATTTTTATCCCCTTCAGTTGCCCCCTTCAGTCCTTAGACCCGTCTTTGAAACCTGACGGATTCATGGAATGATTCATAAAGCAATATATTGAGATAGGACGGTCTTAGCGTACCATGACGGGGGACACGTGGCCTGTATTTCTGGCGAAGGACACGTGGTCCTTATGGATTGGCTATTTCCCCAAAACAAGGCGTTGCTTCGTATTCCGTGCCCTTCATTCTATAAAAGCCTGCTATTTCTCCCTTCATTTTCTCTTCCTATCAAAAATTTGTGAGCAGAGCGCCACCATCATTACTACCGTGCATTCTTGTCGTTCAGCTAATCTATCCGTCGTCTCGCATTGGAAGCCATCTCGATTCGGTATGTACTCCAAACCCTTCTCCCGTCTTTTTCTTTATTTTATTGTTTATATATATGCGCTTTCTTTAGATTCGTCGGTGTCTTAGGTTATACCGTCATAAATGTAGGTAATGTCTAGTGCGTCAAGTAATCAGTCGTTTGTCCGCGACGGGGCGGGCTATGATGAGAGATTCCTGTCAGGTCAAAGAGATCCTGACACTTCAAGTGAAGAAAGGAATCTGTCCAGTACCTCTTCTTCCCTAGATGAAGGTATGGCGACGGAGAGTTCAGAGTCGTCAAGTAGTAGCTTAGACGGTGTGGATCCCCCCGTTCAATCAGTGATTGGCCCAGACGGTCTTAGGGAGTTCGTCATGCTACCCCTTTGGATGGCAAACGATTTTAGGTCGTCAATGACTGAATCCCATCTCAACACACTTAGGAAAAAGTATCAAATACCTGATAACATCCGTCTGCGTCTCCCCCATAAGTCTGAGAAATGTTACTACAGGGAGATCGACGGTGTTGGGATTTATGAGCAAGCCCTAAAGGCAGGGCTTAGGTTCCCTTTGAGCTCTCTCCACCGTCAACTACTTCAATACCTTGGCCTATCCATCACTCAGATCTCCCCAAATGCCTGGAGAGTATTCATAGGCGTAGAAGTTTTGTATGGGGCCATGTCTGACGGTTCTAGAAGGTTAACGGTGGAAGAATTCTTCCACTGTTATCGTCCGACGGAGATCGTCAAATCAAAAGGGATGTACAGTTTTGTAGCCAGGAGCCCGTTGTTGAGGCTCGTCAGTGATACGCCGGACTCGAATAGAGACTGGAAGAGTAAGTACTTCTTTTTGGAAGGGGATGAATGGATGTGTTGTCCAGGGGACAACACATATATGCCCGTTGACACTACATGGGGCATTATGCCTCCGTCGGGTATGCCATCGCTTTAGTTTCTGTCTAATTGATCTTTGAAAGTCATTTTATTTCTTAAAGTCTAACCATCTTTTTCGCAGCTTGGGACCGTCCACAAGTTTCCTTAGAGCAGTGGAGTTTCCTGGAGAGGATTTTCAACAAGACAAAGCTCCAGGAGAGGACGTGGGCACAACTCGTCACCCTCGACACTCTCCACTGGTACTGTGACGGTCCTAATCCTTCGTCCTCCGCCCGTCGTTACGATACCAGAGTTAGAAAACGTAAGTTAGCTGTAATTCTCTCCGTCTTATTTTAACGTCATCATTTTTGCTTCTATTCACACCCGTCTTTGATCTGCAGAGATGGACGCTGCCAAGAGAAGAGCCTTCATCAAACAACAGGCAGCGAAGAAAAAACAAGAGGGTGGCCAAGCTAAGGGGACGGTTCCATCTCTTCCATCAAAACGTAACCAACAAGAGAAGGTGGACTGTCCTCCTAAGAAGCAGAGGACCACACCAGAGCCCGTTGTGGCGTTAGAGGCTGAGAAGGCACCCGTCAGGCACAGAAAGGGCAAGGGCTTGATGAAGGGTCCAGCTCCCACAGCTACGCCCTGGGAAAACTCTCGTCCATCCTGACGGCTGACTACTATGAAGACCTCGGCAATCACGCGACGGAGGCGATGGGAGAGACGGGTCTCTTTAACATTGCGTAGTTATTTTTAAATCCGTCTAACTTTGTTATGCCTATGCTTATCCTTCATTTACATGGTGTTGTACTTTGCTTTCAGGCCATGCTGATGATGAAAGGATTAATGGGCCGTTGCGTCAATCACGAGACAACAATGGACCGTCTAAGGAAGAAAAATAAGACGATGGAGGATGAGCTTCACGAGCTGAAGACCTACAAGATCAACATGGACAGAAAGCTCAAATGTTCGGAGCAGGTCAGAGGTGAGGTGGAAAAGGAGAATGAGCACTTGCGCGAAATTTTGAAGGACAAGGAGAAGGAGTTGAAGGAGACAAAGACTAAACTCCACAATGCGAAAGAGATAGCCGTCCAGGAATATCGCGACTCCAACCTCCTTCTGACAGAGCTTGGGAGCTCCTTTGCTAACGGATTCGACGACGCTATCCGTCAGGTGAAGTCGTCGTATCCTGATCTGGACGTATGCCACATTTCAATTGAAGCTCAAAGGCAAACACTTGCACAATCCGTCCGGTCAGAAAGCACAAACGAAGTGTTTGCTGTCACTGCTCTAGCTAACGAAGGTCAAGCTCTTCCTCCAAGTCAACCAGACGATGGTCAGATGATTGAGAACTCTTCACCGAAGAATGAGTAGTACTATTTTTTTTTTATTTGTAAAAATTCTTACCGTTGTAAGCGAACTTGTTGAACCGTCGTTTGTAATCATACAATTTAACTTAACGAATCTTTTATTGCCTATTTGCTTGCTTATTCTCCGTCGCACATTATATGTACGTTTGTCCCTTTTAGATAATCCCGTCTACTGTGAGGAAATTTAGATGTCCGTCCTTTATTTGGGCTGGACTTTCATATGTATTTTTTGAGACCCGTCCACTTTGTGGACCAGGTTTTTATCCCTTTGGGATGATCCGTCCATTTTGTGGACCAGGTTTTTATCCCTTTGGGATGATCCGTCCACTTTGTGGACTTGTAGGTTTTTATCCCTTTGGGATGATCCGTCCACTTTGTGGACTTGTAGGTTTTTATCCCTTTGGGATGAGCCGTCCACTGTGGAATTGTAGGTTTTTATCCCTTTGAGATGATCCGTCCACTTTGTGGACTTGTAGGTTTTTATCCCTTTGGGATGATCCGTCCACTTTATGGACATGTATGTTTTTCATCATTTGGATGATCCGTCCACTTTGTGGACTTGTAGAATTTCCATCATTTGGATGATCCGTCCACTTTGTGGACTTGTAGAATTTCAACACCATGCATTTCATATTTTCTAAATAAAAATTCCTCTCATTATATCAGTTCAACAGACCATATTGTTAATGGAAAAGAAAACTTGGGTTCTAATAAGTAAAAATTATGACTATTTAAAATTAAACTGAAAATAAGGCAGTAGACATTGTCATATGCTTGCTGCACTACTGGTAGTACTTCTTCAGGTGCTCCGTGTTCCAGGGATGACCCAATCTCCTTCCGTCTAACGTCTCCAAGTAGTACGTTCCTTTCCTATGCCATGAGATAATTCTGTACGGGCCTTCCTAGTTAGGACCCAGCTTTCCCAGGGATGCATCCTTCGTAGCACCAAGCACTTTTCGTAATACCAAATCTCCCACCTGGAAGTCCCGGTGCCGGACCTTGGAGTTGTAGTGTTTTGCCATCATGTCTTGGTACTGCGCCAGTCTCTATGCTACTGCTGCCCTGACTTCATCTACAAGGTCAAGTTCTAGACGCAATGCTTCATTATTCTTGCTCTCGTCATAGCTTTCCACGCGGTAGCTTGTTAATCCTACTTCTGCCGGTATGAGAGCCTCAGTACCATACGCCAATCGAAATGGTGTCTTTCCTGTTGGCGTTCTTGCCGTTGTCCTGTACGCCCATAGAACACTTGGTAGTTCGTCCGACCATATGCCCTTTGCCCCCTCGAGCCAGGTCTTGATAATCTTTAACAAGGACCGGTTCGTGACTTCAACTTATCCGTTGGCCTGTGGGTGCGGGTGACGAGTAGTGATTCTTGATTCCCAGCAGAGAACAAAAGTCCCGGAATGCATCGTTGTCGAATTGCTTCCCATTGTCTGAAACGAGCACTCTTGGGATCCCATATCTCCAAATAATACTTCTCCATACAAAGCTGTGAATGTTTTTCTCCGTGATAGTAGCAAGAGCTTCTGCTTCCACCCACTTGGTGAAGTAGTCAATACCAACCACCAAGAACTTCAGTTGTCTTACCGCTATTGAGAATGGACCTATGATGTCCAATCCCCATTGTGCGAATGGCCATGGAGCCGTCATAGGTGTGAGTTCCTCGGTTGGCTGTCTAATGAGATTGCCAAACCGTTGACACTTGTCGCAGGCTCTAACGTACATATGGGCATCTTTTTGCATTGTCGGCCAGTAGTATCCTGTTCGGAGTAGCTTGTGCATCAGAGACCTTGATCCAGAGTGGTTCCCACAAATTCCTTCATGAATCTCCCTCATCACGTAGTCTGCTTCCTCACGGCCAAGGCATCTTAGGTATGGTCGGGAGAATCCTCTTTTGTAGAGGACGTCTTTAATCAGGATGAATCGGGCAGCCTTAACCTTCAATTTCCTTGCGTCTTCTTTGCTATCTGGCAGCTTGCCGTTTTTGAGGTACATCATAATTGGAACCGTCTAATCGTCTTTAGTGCTTACTTCCTGCATTCTAACGTTATCTAATAGCGATGAATGTTGGACGAAGGACAATACCTGTTCTGGGGCGATCATAGGTTCTGCCGAGGCAGCCTTTGCGAGTCAATCCGCCTCTTGGTTCTCTTCTCTTGGGATCTGAACTATCGTGAATTGGAGGTCACTTGTTCGACCCTTCACTTCCCTGAGGTACCTTCTCATTCGTTCATTCCTACAATCATAGCTCCCATTAACTTGACTGGCTACGATTTGAGAATCAGAGTAGACTACCGCCTTCCTGGCCTCAGCCACTATTGCAAGCTCCAATCCTGCCACCAGGGCCTCATACTCTGCTTCGTTATTTGTTGTGGTGAATTCCAGACGGATCATGCATTCAATCTTATCTCCTTCCAGGGTGTTGAGTACGACCTTGATTCCTCCCGCATGCTTGTTGGAAGATCCGTCTGTGTGAATTCTCCATGTGGGCGTCTCTTCTGCCCCCTACTCCTCAATTGTAGTGAATTCCGAAATGAATATCGTACTGGATATTGGATATCGTACTCACTCAGCTCGATAGCCCACAAAGCCATCCGTCCTACAGTTTCAGGATTGCTCATTGCTCTCCGCAAGGGCTGATCCGTCAGGACTTTTATGGTATGTGCTTGAAAATAGGGCTTGAGTTTTTGATCTGCAGTTACAAGAGCGAAAGCGAGTTTCTCCATCTGTGGGTATCTTTCCTCTGCTCCTCTTAGCGCCTGGCTAATAAAGTACACGGGCTTTTGTATCTTCCCTTCCTCTCTGATGAAAGCTGCACTTACCGCTGCTGATGAGACGGCAAGGTACAGGAACAATTCCTCCCCAGGCATGGACGGACTAAGCAATGGCGGGGTAGAGAGATATGCCTTTAATTCTTCAAATGCCCTTTGGCATTCGTCTGTCCACTCGAAAGATCTCCTTAGTGTTCTGAAGAAAGGGAGACACTTATCCGTCGCTCTCGATACGAACCTGTTTAAGGCTGTTATCTTCCCTGTCAAGCTTTGCACTTCCTTCACCGTCCTCGGAGGAGATAGTTCCATAATCGCTTTTACTTTCTCTGGGTTGACTTCAATGCCCCGCTGGGACACCATGAATCCTAAGAACTTTCCAGCGGTAACTCTGAATGCGCATTTGCTTGGATTCAGCTTCATTTTATACGCCTGAAGAGTGTTGAAAGTCTCCTGGAGGTCCCTCAGATGATCAGACACCTTTGCACTTTTCACTAGCATATCATCTACATAAACCTGGACGTTTCTGCCAATTTGGTGCGCGAACATTTTGTTCATTAATCGTTGATACGTGGCTCCTGCGTTCTTAAGCTCGAACGGCATCACCTTGTAGCAAAAAAGCCCTTGGCTTGTCACAAATGATGTTTTCTCTTGATCAGTTTTATCCAATTTAATTTGATTATACCCTGAGAAGGCGTCCATGAAGCTCAACATTTCATGTCTTGCGGTGGAGTCTACTAAGGTGTCAATGCGCGGGAGTGGGTAACTATCTTTAGGGCATGCTCTATTCAGATCCGTGAAGTCAACACACATTCTCCACTTCCCGTTTGATTTCTTGACCATTACCACATTTGCAAGCCAATCAGGGTAGTAGACCTCCCTTATGAAGTTTGCTTCTCGTAGCTTCTGCATTTCCTCAGCTACGGCTCGATCCCGTTCGGGGGCGAACACGCGCTTCTTTTGTCGAACTGAAGAGAAAGAAGGTGACACGTTCAATTTGTGAACTATGATTGTCGGATCTATTCCCGGCATGTCGTCATGGCTCCATGCAAACATGTCTTGGTTCTCTTTGAGGAATAACAAGAGCGCATGTCGAACCGTTTGGTCGACTAAGGTTCCGATCCTGGTGGTTCGGTCGGGCCTAGAATCATCCAGTCGTACCTCCTCCAATTCTTCCACGGGTTCTGCTACTGTTCTCTGTTCCTCGATGTTCATTGCCTGTACATGGTCATCCATCTCCATCATGGCAACGTAACATTCCCGCGCAGCTACCTGATTTCCGCGCAGTTCTCCAACTCCATATTCAGTGGGGAACTTGATCATCAGATGGTAGGTAGAGGTGACGGCCTTCCACGCATTGAGAGTGGGTCGTCCGAGTATGGCATTATATGCTGAGGAGCAATCAACCATGAGAAAAGAAACATCCTTGGTTATTTGCTGCGGGTAATCTCCTACCGTCACTGCCAACGTGACAGATCCTAAAGGATAGACCTGGGTTCCTCCAAAACCAACAAGGGGGGCGCTTGTTGGGATCAGGCGCTCTTTAGCAATCCCCATTTGCTGGAATGCGGGGTAGTAAAGGATATCAGCCGAGCTCGCGTTGTCCACTAATACTCGGTGGATGTTGAAGTCCCCTGCTTGTATGCTAACCATGAGTGCGTCGTCATGTGGGTGGTGAAGGCGTCGTGCCTCTTCTTCCGAAAACCTGATGTTGGGGCTATCTTGTCGTGTTCCTCCTAGCGAGGAACCTGTCGATTGGACGTTATGCACTGTCCGTAAGTAGGTCCTTCGGGCCTTTTTGGACGACCCTGCTGAAGTAGTGCCCTTATTATCATTCGTATGTCCGCTACTGGCGGTCTGGGACGTTCATGTTCCCGTCTGGGGTTCACCTCCTGGTTTTGATCCGTTCTCTCCTTCCTCACGAACCTCTGCAACCTTCCCTGCCTAATGAGGGCTTCAATTTGCTGCTTCAAGTTATAACAGTCCGCCGTATCGTGACCATAATCGCCATGAAAGCGGCAATACCTGTCTCTTGGCCTCTTATTAGGATCTCCCTTTAGCTTGCCAGGGAACGTCAAGGTTCTTTCGTCTTTAATCTGCATCAACACCTGGTCAATTGGGGCTGTGAGGGGGGTGAAGTTTGTAAACCTTCCTGTAGGCGGCTTGGGTCGCAGATCCTCCCGTCGTTCTATGGTTCTTGCCCTTTTGTGCCCCTTGTCTGATTGCATATCTTCCAGCCTTTCCCTCTTTCTGGGCTTGTCTTCTCTAGAGAGCAAGGCGTCCTCTGCGTTCATATACTTTGTCGCCCTGTAGAACACGTCGGACATAGTCTTTGGGTCATTCTTGTATAAAGAGAACAGGAATTTACCCTTCCGTAGCCCATTCGTGAATGCTGCCACGAGTATCTTGTCATCGGCCTCATATATCTGGAGGGATTCCCTGTTGAATTGGTCGAGGTATGATCTCAAGGTCTCGCCTTCTCGCTGCCTGATGTTCAACAAACACACAGTGGACTTCTTATGCCGGTGACTCCCGATGAAGTGGGATACAAACTGCGCGCCTAATTCCTTAAAAGTGCTGATGGAGTTAGGCGCTAGCCTACTGTACCAGTCCCTTGCAGGTCCTTTCAACGTGGTGAGAAAAGCCCTGCACATGATTTCGTCTGGCACGCCCTGAAGATGCATCAGGGTCTTGAAAGATTCCAAGTGATCCAAAGGGTCCTTGGATCCGTCATAGTTCTCGATGTGTGGTATGCGAAATTTTGGAGGAAGGGGGCACGAAGTCACGGGCGTTGTGAAGGGCGAATATGTTCTGTGGACTAGGTTGTCCAAGTCGCTCGATATTCGTCCCCTCAAGGCACTCATCATCACGTCCATACGTTCCCTCATCTGCTGCATCTTAGCTGCGATGTGAGGTGGTAGGGAGTCCGAGACGGACGGCGGGTTTGTCTCCGGCCGCTCCGGTCTAGTCAGTGTAGTGCTACCTTCGGGCCCAACGGTGTTCCTCCCCTCCGGGCTAGCGACTTCCTGGTCTTCCTCCGGTGCACTTTGGTGTGCATTCCTCTGTCGTAGTTGCTCTTCTAAATCATGATTCTGCTTAGTGAGGCGCTCAACAGCCGCATAAAGCGTTTGGACTTGCCTTTCTAGCGCTGTAGCATGCGGTTCTTCGCCTTGATTGTTGATTGTCGCCATCGATCTGGTGAGTACCATGCAACTTTTTGTCTTAGGAATAGAGCAAAGGCTAAATAGTCTTCCCTACGCTCTCGAATTCCCACAGACGGCGCCAACTGATGAGGTCGAAAAAATCACCAATAAGTTGCAAGCACTCTCCAACTCGAGTCAAACCCTGCAAAGAGAAAACAAAGAGACCTAAAAGAGAGCACCGGTGTAGTGCCGGCCAAAAACCCTCCGAAGGTCAAGTTAGAACTTCTTTACAACCCTAGAGTGCCAGAGTTGAGTCAATTGTGCGTACCTTGATATCTAGGGTTTCTGGGGTATTTATATTGGCGTAGAATTGCCTTTTCTTTTTGAGTTCTTTTCCATATAGGAGTCTTTTCAAACATGTGACGCAAGAAGTTCAACTGTACACGCTTGCGTGGAGATAAAGCAAAAGTCGACTCAAACATATCAAGTGAGATACAACCTAGAATCTATAACTAATTCATATATGACGGATACTCAATAAAATTCAACCGTCCTATTCGCGTCACCTACGGTGTCAATCCGTCTTCTTCCTCTCCGTCCCTTCAAGTTCAATGGAGATATCCGTCACCTATTTTTATCCCCTTCATATATATTCTTAGTTATTTGCAATTAAAAAAAAATTTTGGCATGTGTATCGTAAATCTTCTCTGTTAAAGAAATAGACAAAACATTTACAAAAGAATTTATAATACAAAGTAGTTTGTGTCACAAATTTAATTTATGAAGTATACAAAATAATTAGCAACTAAATATATGATTATATAACAATATTAAAAACCACCATTGTCATATTGAGTGTACTTTTAATAAAAATAAATTTGGGAAAGAGTGACGTAAATCCTATTTGAAGCATCCTTCACTATACTTCAAGCATGCTCACAATATAAAGAGAATTTGTCAAATTGTTACATAGGAATACTAAAAATTACTTAGAGCTTTAAAAGTCTAAAACTTAAGCGCTTCTTACATATATATTCAATATATTTGACTTGTAAAAGTCTCATGAATTCAAGTATTGCTAAAATAATTTTTATAGTCTCTTATTTATGTTTCAAAAAACAACATATGTTTATGAATATAAAATTAGACTGCATCGTTTATTTACTAATTTTTATTTTTATATTCAAGATTCATTACACTTTCGATGACCGAACAACGTCACTTAACCTAGATGGTGACCAAGAACACCCTCATTCTTCAGTTGTAGAGTGACTTTTGACTTGTGAGGTACCATTACGAGCTCAATATATACGAGTGTTATTCCATGAAATAAATCATTCACTAGCTTTAACTACTCATGCTATGGATGTGGGAGCATCAACTCCGTTCTTGAGCGCTATTGAGGAGCGGGAAAAATTATTAGATTTTTATGAGGGAGTCTTAGGAGCCAGGGTGCAAGCCAGTTTCATATGACTAGGATTGACACAAGATCTGCCTCTTGGCTTATGTCAAGATATTGATTGCTTCACACAACAATTTGCTTCGACTTTATCTTTGATAATAGGGATTTTGTTAAGCTTGTTGTCAAATTCAAATAGGTTGAGGCAGAAAACAACGTCTTATTAGTAGACTAATGCGCTATTCCAAATTACATTTGTCATCGCTGCCTCAAGATTTCATTGAACACTATGTATAAGCAGATTAGTTATTGAAATGAGGAAGGAATTGCTTGAACAATATTTCCGTTCATTGTTTTTCTTTCTCAGTCTGCTCCAGTAGAAGACACTAGATGTATACAAAGCACTCAGCTATAAACGACCATTCGCCCCCCCCACCCTCCTTTCTCCCAAATTAAAGCGACATCAGCCTTCATAGACTTCATTTTTTTTTTCCCTTTAAGCGAGGTAATTAGGATATTTGAATAGAAATCCTTAATCTCAAATTTGTATTATTATTTTGCTATATATAATTTGTCACTCAATTTGATATTTTAATTAATTACTAAACGTTAATATATTTTTTTGTTGAAAAAATGAGAGTGGAATTGAATTAAGGTGGCAATACATTCCATTGTAGCGCTTGTAGTTATGCTTGTCATTTTGTTCTTGTCTTTGTGTTTACACATATGTTTAAACATACTATCAACTAAATTAATTTTTCTCAACTCATTTCATATAATTTTTTTTATCTATCATAAGAGAATGAGAAAGTTTAAGAATCAAAATTTGCTATGGGAATAGTTGTTACTTATATTTTTATTGGAATTCCTAGGGCCTTATACCTTTTTGTATAATACTCGAAACTCACAATCCTTGGAAGGGTTCCTGGACTGGGTGAATATACTAACATGTACAAAAGTATGACACTCAACAATCTAAACTTGTTAAGACACCTTGTGTTATACCATAGCTTTCCTCCATGCACATGAAAAACTCTTTCCTTATGTGAATATGCTAAGTAGATGCCTAGAGAACAATTCTGCACATAAAGAATAAACAATAATATACAAAAATTAAGGTTAACAGGTAAATGACAAAAACAAATAGATGTTTTTCTCTTCTAAAATAAAAAATGTTGTAAATAAATGTAAATAAGTTATACCACAATATAATCCTAAAAGAATTAACTCAATTTATTTAGCAAAAAAAAACTTACATCATTCACTTTTGAAGTACAAAACTCTTTTTTTTTTTCGAACAGTTTGTGCACGATCAAGAGGACGTATTTGATGCTAAAACATAATTATCTTACAAAACATTGGTCGGAACTTGAAGAAAGCATGGATGGTCTATTTATTGAGTAACAAAATATGGGGCACAACCGCACAACTTAGTTATAACACATATTAAGAATACTCTATAAAAAATATATATTAAAAAAAACCATAACACCCAACTACACATACAAAAATTGGCATTTCCTTAGCTTAAATAGTTTTTGAATTTTGAAACACTAACACCTTAAACCTGTTTTTTTATTTTTTTATTTACATTTTGGAATTAGAAGAATATTTATACTATGTTCCCTTTTATTTGGTTTTTCCTCTTGATAGAAGTCTTTATTTTTACATTTTAAATTTCAAAAAAAAAAAAAATTGTAGCTCAAATTTTGATTCTCCATAAAAGGTCTCTACATTTTCTCTTTTATGTGCATGTATAGCATAGTACAAAAATATGTGCAAATGGAATAGACATTAAAAAATGTGTATCATTTTTTTCACGTGTTACATGTTTATCTATAAAAATATGTTTATTTTTAGCGAAATGGTTGTTAAATTCACAACATAATAAATAAATATTATTGTATTCGATAAGACATTAGTTTGTTAAAATGCAAACTGGAACCCCATAAAAATTATGTGTGTTGTTTCTTAAAAAAATGCAAATTAGTAAAATATTTTGTCATTAAAAGATTTGGGGTTTAGACTACGTTTACACCAAAAACCAAGTATTGTCTTAACTTGATGATAAAAAGTAATCATTATAGAGTAAATGCCATAGGTTTAAATTCTATTGTATCCATAAATAAAAAAAAATTATAGGAGAGAGAGAGAGAGAGAGAGATGCAAAAATTGGTTGAATATTGAGCATAAGATAATTTTCATTTTTTTTTTCGTTTCCTTGTTGATTAGGACTTTATTTTATGGTCTTTCCCTTTCCCTAGTTGAATTAGGATTTCATGTTTTTTTTAATAAATATTTTCCTAATTAAGTTGTTTTCCTCTCTCTAGTAGAAGTAGGACTGGTATATCATCGTATCAAAGAAGCACGAGAATATTTCTTTCTATAAATACTCTTTATAGGAGGTGGTGATTAATATTAAGTTGTGATTAATAAAAGTTTGTTTTGAGAGGTTTTCTATATTTTTTTGCCAACTAATCTAGTGTACTTTTAGAACTTAATTGGTAAAGTTGTAGTTATTGTGTGTTATCAACTTTGCTTTTACATGTGGGTTCTAGTTAGCTTAACTGGTAAAGTCTTTGATGGTTGAATAAGATATCTAGGGATCAATCCCCGTCTACACCAAAAACTGACTGGTGTCTTGGTCTGATAATAAAAGAAATGTTATCAGTAGTGGACGCTATAGATTGAAACTCTCCAAAAAAAAAAAAAACTCTGCTTCTACATGACTATGTACGCTGCATTAGTTTATATAATAAAATTGTAGTTTTTCCCTAACTAGTATCAGTGGTGAGAATAAAATCATCACAACTACAATAGGAGAATTTTCTGACTACGCATATTATGCTCACTATTTAGTAATTTTACCAATCTAGACATAATTTTATATATATTTCTTATTTCACTTGTCACATGAACAATTTTTTTTCCAATTATCTTACACACTTATTACCATTTCTCCAGACTAATAAAAGAATTCTCACCCTACCAAAAAATGCATTTCCTTTTTATAATAACCAAAAAGTACATTTAATAATTAAGTTAAGTATACCTGACATGAAACTCTATTACTAAAGTATTAAAAAGTTTAAATCAATATTTTGAATAAATTTCTATTACTAAAAATTTGAAAAAATAAAATAAATTTTTTGACCATGTTAATATTTTTAACTAGCTGTCATAAATTTTAGTTTTGAAATCAATAAATAAAACATAAATAGAAAATTGATCTTACATTACAGTCTGCCACCATATAAGTTATGGTAGTTTTTCCTTTTATTTTTATTAGCCATCTCATTCTTCAATTTTGATGATATTTGTGAAATCATTTTCTTTACTTTCTATATGAATTTTAATCAAATTATGCATTACTTGGTTATATTATTAGAGAAATTTTATGTCCATAATATTTTACAATACTTTCACAACAAATTTTAAAATGGCAGGTTGTTTTAGGTTATTATTGGCGGTCGAAATAGTAATTTCAATGGTAGGCTGAAAGTAAGACTAATAACAACTTATCACGTATGATTTGTTGTAAAAGTATTATGCAAATGTTATGGACATAGAATTCTTACTGTTAAGTGCCGTCAAATTTGTGTTCCTTCTAACATAATTTATATGGATTTTTGTCTATTTAGTTTTTAGACTGGTTTCCAAATGTTTTTTTTGTTTGGTTATGATAACTCACCCTTGGACTGAGGATTATGAGTGCAACATGTATCATAATATTAAACAATTTATTATCTATTTTTAGTAATAATTTGATAGTTACATTGGAATAAGCTTTGAACCCTAGTTCTCATTGTAAAAATAAACCAATCAAAATGATATTATTTTGTTTAGCATGCATCACCACAATATTAAGTGGATTTGTTTTTATTATTACTAAACCCTTAATCTTATCTATCGTATGTTCTTCACATAACCCATTACAAATACAATAAGATATATATCATGCCTTTTCCACGTATATTATTTAGTGGTGGCTCCAAGAATTTATTTTAAGGTGGTCATTAAAAAATTTAATAAAAAAAAACTTGAATATAGTGACAATACAAAAAAACAAAAAAAACATGCAAATACATTAAATTTTTAAATTTTCTTTTATGAGTTTTCGTATTTTGAAATTGTTGTACAATAACTTTATTATCAATACTATTAGCTACATCTTTTTCAATATTCAAAACCGAGCAATCATTAAACTACTAATCTCCTATGTAATTACCAACATCTTGTCTAAATAAGTAACAATATAAACACTACAACAAAATGTATTTTTAGTGACGAAAATTAGTGAGGAAATATTTTTCGTCACTAAAAATATAGCTTTAGTGACAAAATATAAATTTCGTCACTAATAATGAAAAAAATTATAACATTTAGTGACGAAAAATGAATTTCGTCACTATTGTGATCTGAAAAATGGGCGCCAATGGAGGGAAACTTTGGCGCGAGTTTAATTAGTCTATAGTGACGAAATATTTCGTCACTATAGGTATTGCTGTGGATAGTATTAGTGACGAACATTTTTTCGTCACTATAAAGAAGAATTAGCGACGAAAAATATTCCTCACTAAAAATAATAATAGTTTTGCACTTATATGTTTTTAGTGACGAAATCACAATTCGTCACTAAAAATATAATTTAGTGACGAAATATGAATTTCGTCTCTAAAAATCTTAACAAAGCCCGGTCTTTAGTGACGAAACTGAAATTCGTCACTAAAACCTTAAAAGCCTAATTTCAAAACTCAGCTAAACCACAAAACATTTCACTACCCAAGAGCCATTTCTGTCAAAAAAAAAAAAAAAAAAAACTAGAGCCATTTCAGTCAAAAACCAAAAAAACCCAAACCACATGTGAAGCCACTGTCGCCGATCAAGCTCAACGGTGACGCTTCAGGTCGCCGGCGATCGGCGACGCTTCAGGTCGCCGATTGTTGGCGACGCTTCAGCGTCGAGATCTGCGATGCTTTAGCGTCGCCGATCGCGACGCTGAAGGTCGCCGATCGTTGGCGACGCTTCAGCGTCGCGATCTGCGACCTTGAGCATCGCTATCGGCGACGCTTCAGGTCGCAGATCGCGACGCTGAAGGTCGCCGATCGTTGGCGACCTTGAGCGTCGCGATCGACGACGCTTCAGCGTCGCAATCGCGACGCTGCAGGTCGCAGATCGCGACGCTGAAGCGTCGCCAACGATCGGCGACCTGAAGCGTTGCGATCTGTGACCTGAAGGGTCGCCGATCGCGACACTGAAGCGTCACCAACGATCGTTGGTGATGCTTCAGCTCGCCGGCGACGCTTTATCTTTCATCCGGCGATGCTTCATCCTTCATCCGGCGACGCTTCAGTTTGTGACGCTTCCGGCGACTCTTCGCCTTCCACCCAGCCGGCGACCTTTCGCCTCCCACCCCCAAGCCTGGGTATTTTTTTTCCCCTTTTGAGTTAATTTTTTTGTTAATTTTTGTTTAATGATTCTAGTTCCTTTGGGTATTTCTTTGTTTGATACAGTAATGGGTATATGCATTTTTGTTTAGTTTGGGTATTTGATATTTACTGTGTAATGGTTGTGAAGAAAGTTTCTTATATATGTACTTATCAATTGCTGTAATTCTTTTTTATTTCTATGGTTCTTATTGTTTGGATGATTCTAGTTTTGGATCCTCACTCTCTTGGTTTGGTTTCCACATTGATACCAGTGTTAGATATATGTAGTGTACAAGTTCCTATACATTAGGTGTAATGTATGAACTCAAAATGAGATTACCCATCTTCTAAATTTTCTTGTGTTGATTATTGCTTAGGTAATGATACTCTGATTTCACAATGGGATTGTGTCCTTTGATTGTTATTTGACTTGATTTAATGGGGGATTGTTCTCTAGATTATGTTTTAGATACGTTGTGCTACTCTATTAATATTTCTTGCAAGACAAATGATGAGATTTTTTTCCCTAATTGCTAGTTTTTTCTATCATCCATTTTGATGATAAAATGAGTGTTCAATCTGAGAAAGGAATATTAGGATGGCATTGTCTCTAAAACCAGGTTGATGAAGGTTGTTTTTTTTGGGGGGTGGGGTCCTTTGTTATCAATTATCATAAGATTAAATTCAAATCTTTTAAGTCAAATTAATGCTTAATACTTTAGGAATGGACATGGTGACATAAATGAATTGTTTTTGGAGTTTATCTCTCTGTGCACTTTGTTGATACTATTAGTTTGTTGGCTATATGGGTTTGGTTAATAGGAGACCCATCAATTGAATTTTCTTTGTATATAGTTTGTAAAGGCTTTTGATGAATGCCCATTGGTGACATAATCTGAGGGCTTTTTTTTTTTTTTTTTTTTTAGTATTGGTGACAAGGTTTTTGGTTGAATGTGATGACAAGATTAGTGATTGTTTGGGTTGCTGTGGGGGAATAGAAAGAGGCTTAGATCTGTGAAAGTCAAAGACCAAAGCTTAGCCAAAATCTATATTTGCACATGAAAATAGAGCTATGGGGGAATAGAGCTAGTGTTGTCAACTAATTGTATTATATTACACATGAAAATCTATATTTGCTTTCTACAACTTATACATTAGGAGTTGTGATTTTAATTTATTGGTGTGACTACTCTTAATGCATTGTTAGAAATGTTTCTTATAACATAGTTAATGTTTTTACTTTACGATTTTAATGTAGTATTGTTTTTATATTTGTGCAGATTTCTTATTGGTGGCTTTTAGGGGATTTACTTTTGGCATTACTTGAAGACATATGAGAACATCTTCCGTTAGTTTTAATTATATTATGCTAACATTTTTGTATTGTTATAAAATATGACGAATTATTGTATGTATTGCAAACAATTATTGTATGGAAGGAGTTTGAATTGGATACTTGTTTTATTTTTTACTTGTGGAATGTATGGATCTTTTTTTTATAAATGTGTTGAAATAAATGTATTATTCAAATGTGAGGTTTTAGTAATGTAATAACGGAGTTACGGTGTTAATATCAAAGCCATGAAAAAAATAAAAACAGAAAATAAGTTTTAGTGACGAAATATTTCGTCACTAAATGTAGCAAAATTTTGTAAGAAATGGTTTTAGTGATGAAAATTTTCGTCACTATATATGCATGGATTTTCTTAAAAATAGTTTTAGTGACGAACTTTTTCGTCACTATATGTATCCGAAAATAGTTTTAATGATGAAATTATTCGTCACTAAATATGATTTAATAAACTAAAATGTTTTTAGTGACGAAATATTTTCGTCACTGAATGGTGTTTTTAGTGAGGAAAACATTTAGTGACGAAACGTTTTCGTCTCTAAAAGTTTTTTTTTTAAAAATCAAATCGGACTTTTAGTGACGAAATTTTTCGTCACCGGGACTTTTAGTGACGGGGTTTCAGCGACGAAATGAATTTCGTCACTAAAAGTCCGATTTCGTCACTAAAGGTTCTTAGTGACGAAAAACTAGACTTTTAGTGACGAATTTTTTCGTTACTGAAAATACATTTTGTTGTAGTGAAATAAAATGCATTATCTTTTTTTATGGCTCGTTTCAACCAATTATTGTATTTTTCAAACTAATTAGGATTAAATTGATGCAATGCTCTACTAATTTCTTTTTTAGGAAAATCATGGTCAAGAGGTTGACAAGAACCTCTTTGTGAATATGCTCTTCTTATTTCATCCTAATCATTTGGATTAAAAGATGAGAAATGTTTTCATAGCTTAGTATCTAAAAGAATATTATTCAAGTAAATACGAATGTGCTTAGAAGATGAATTTTGCAATACAAGTGATTTCCTTATAAGAAATTTGTCCATATTCTAGCAAAAAAATAAAGGGTAAACTATAAGTTCATTCAATATTTTCAACTTAGGCATTCAATCGTTACATTAATCATGTTCAATAAAGTAGTTAGACATTACTTTAGTGTTTATGCTAATGTACAAAATGTATCACATAAATCCAACAAATTCTGGTAAAGTTTAAAGCAAGCACTAACAAACTAGTTATTTGAAAATGTGTGTTTATTAGAAGAAAAAAAAAAGTGATTTTAAAATATGCTTTTTGAAAACACAATTTTAAAATAATCACATTTAGACATTTGATTTGGTTTTTGGGCTAATTTGTATTTGCTTGGGCAATTTTTGAGAAGTGTTATGACCACAACACTTTCATAATAAATCCTAGATGGTAAGTTGTCACCGATTCTAATTTGAACTACTACTGAAATTATTTTTTTGTCTATTAATAATAGCTGGTAACAAACTGCCACTTAAGATTGATTAGTGAAAAGTCATGTAAAAATATTGTGAACAAAGCATTTCCCATTTTTTTGCTTCAACCTTCAATGAACCAAAATTTTAGAGAAGTCAAATTTTATTTTTAATGGGCTCAAATTTTTATTTAGGGTGATCAAGTTTTTATTTTTATTTTTTATGGTGGTCAAGATTTTTTTATAAGGTGGTCAACAACCCATATTAATTTAAAATTAAATTTTTCTAAGGTATATAAAAAAAAAAAATTCAAGTTAGGGTGGCCACAGTAGAGCCGCCCCTTGATACTATCTCATTCTAAACATTATAGGCTTTTTCATTTACCACCGTATCTACTACCCACCCCCAAATTAATTGAAATATTTTCTTTAGATGATACCCATGACTAAAAGGCTATTATGAACAAACTCTATTATTAAAAGTTCTAAATACAAATTTCATAGTTCATTTTTAAAAATATATTAAAGTAGTTTTTTATTATAATTTTTTTTTCCTTTTTATTTGAAAGTTCACTTAGTGTATAAAACACTTGTGAATGTTTAGACCCCAAATTCAAATTTTACTTCACAAGCTTATATTCAAACAATATGTGTGCAGAAAGATAAATATGAGCAATACCCAAATACGCAAACTACTCTAAGCCATATTTTAATCACAACTCAGTAGTAATTAAAAGCAAAGAGTAAAGGATAAAGAGAAACAAACGCAAGATAACATCGGCACGTGTTATCGAAGAGGAAACCGAAGTACTCAGTGAAAAACCTCTCTGCCGCTCTCCAAGTGGTAAAATGATCCACTAGAAAATCAGTTAGGATACATAAATAGCAATAGACTCTCTAAGCCTAATCTACTCGATGCACCTAATCCCTTCAAGCTTCTTGCTCCAATAGGGTTACGTTTAACATTGTCTTCTCTAGCTTACCGGATCCCAAAATCAGCCCATTGCATCAACCAAATGAATTGGTTCTCTCTTGAATTGCTTCCCAAGCATCAAAAACCTTCTCACAGCTATGAATGTGGTGAGGTAAGGATTTGGCTAAAGATCATCTCAAGGGTATGACAATGGAGAGGGTGAGAGTAGAGGAATTTGGAGAATCAAATGTGTAAGATTGTGGATGAGTCAATCTTGTTTTTCTCTAGAATTTCTCTCTCAAAATTCTCTCTGGAAGCTCTCTACATTTCGTGGGTATAAGGGTATTTATAGTAGGGAATGAGAAGGAATGTGAGAAGTCATTTTTCTGCAAAATAGGGTGTTCTGGCGAGTCATTTGTGACTGGGATGAGTCGCGAGTTCCAATTACCAGAAAATAAAATAGCCAAACTGTACTTATTGTCCTATAGTGATCCAGCTATCTTGAACCTTCAACTTCCTGCATACTTCACACATGTGCCTGATTTTGGCGGGTGGCCAGTTGCAAGCTCCAGTCGCAAGTTGCCTCTTTGATGCACACTCTTGATCAATTTTTTACACTCTCTCACACACAACCCTTACATAATTCCTACATAAATACAGGGTTTCTAAATGCTGAATTACAAGCAAATTTGGCTCGGAATAAAGCCAACACATAGTTGAGTGATCCAGCTATCTTGAACCTTCAACTTCCTGCATGCTTCACACGTGTGCCTGATTTTGGCGGGTGGCCAGTTGCGAGCACCAGTCGCAAGTTGCCTCTTTGATGCACACTCTTGATCAATTTTTTACACTCTCTCACACACAACCCTTACATAATTCCTACATAAATACAGGGTTTCTAAATGCTGAATTACAAGCAAATTTGGCTCGGAAAACCAACACATAGTTGAAATAATTCAACCTTACGTTATTAATTATAAAAAATCAGGGTATAGATATAGATTGCCATCATTACATGTCCAATTCTTTAGAAGGAAACAAAAATTTCAAGTGAACTACAAGAGAAGTCGACTACAAGCTATTTATGCACAAAATTTTCACGCACCTATGTATCTCCTCAAGAGAAGCCGACTGCTTATTTTCAATACATGAAACCTAAAACATGCCTCAAAATCAATCAAAAAGAACTATTCCCAGCGTACCATTCAATTGTACTTTGTCAGAGCAATGTTATGAATGTGAGTCAAGAACTTGGTATTAAGTTCAATGGCATTGTGATTTTGCTGCCACTCGAAAACACCATCATCAATAACCTTCAATCCACTCTGCAGCAATTCCACTCTCTCACTAATGCGATCTAACAGCTTCCTTTTCTTGTTGAGTTTCTCCCCATCAATCTCCAAGCTTTCACTTTCACATCCCATAGCCTTTACATCAATTTCTGGAAACTTTCGTACCACTTCTTACAGCATTAAATCGTCCCTAACGAACAATAACCCAAGCTAGCAGCAGAGAAGCTCAACAAAACCAAAAGCAGCTGTAATGTCAATATTTCATGGCAATAAGGTGGTTGAGACATGTTGGTGTGGTGCATGTTCCAAACACTAATATTGTTATTTAGTTTTTAGCCGTTGGAAATTTATGAGTAAAATAGTTGTTTACAATTATAAGAAAAATAGTCGTTGGGCAATAATGGATAATATAGCTGTTGGGCTTTTATGGGTATTAGTCACCAATAACTATATGTTATTATTGTCATAAATAGCCTATATACTACAATAATCACACCCTTTCTTATGGAAAATTTTTGAATACTCCGGGAGTACCATAAATACGTACTCTCCCCTCTCACATAAATTATGGGTCCCACTATAAATCTAATTAGTGAGACCCACAATTATGTGAGAGGAAGGAGTACACATTTATGGTATTTTGAGAATACCCAGTAATTACCCCTTTCTTATACATTATATTTTACTACTCTATATTTAGATAGACACAATCCTTCTATATGTCTCTCCCACATATTTTTCTACAATTTATATTTGTTCTAAGGAAAGACAATAGAGGGTTGTTCTTGAACCTTTGCGAGTGGAAGTGTGTCCATCACAAAGGTTGACGCTATAGTCTAATCTTAGGGGGTTGTTTAGCCAAGAGACCTAGTCGCACCGAGTTTTACTCCAGGTGGCACGAATAAACTTTTAAGGATAATGCTTTCGCAACGTGATTCTATAGCATTGTGAGATCGTTCTAAACTCCTTTTCACTTTACGTTCTTGCTAATTCCTTGAGATTTTAATTTTGTATCAAAACTTGTTTATTCACTGAAATATTTCCAACAGCACATAACATCAACTGAGAGTTTATCAAACCAATGAGTCATGACAGGACTTGGTAAAGTTTAAAGAATCAAATGAAACATGGTATCCATGTAGAGATATGATACACTGAGAAAAATCTAAAAAACAATGACATTGGGGATAGTGATTTTAGCCCGGTTCAAGAAAAGTCGACCCCATTAAAATTCTGATCGTTCCACTCCTTCAAAATAGTCGACATGACAAAGCAAGATAGCACTTCAAATATAAATGATTCTGTCTATTATATTAATTAAATTTTACAAACAATTACAGGAAAATCTCGAATAATAAAATTGATTTTTTGAGCTGGAAGACACAAAAACAAATATAAGCAGTTAAATGAAATACTAAAAGAAGTAAAATGATTAATATATGCGTGTGTGTGTTGAGAAACTAAGATAGAACAGATGATAATCAATCAATCTTGATGGGACCTCACCCATTTTTAACTAGGTGAAATTCTAAATCTGTAATTTGTTTAGGATATTCAATGTGTTAAAGATTCTTTACAAGAGAGCTCGGCTATAAGAGCATCCGTAGTAGGTGTGCCATATGCCAAATTTTTGGCATTTGGCACACCAAACCTCAAAATATGAGCTTCACAAGGTGTTTCAAATGCCAAAACTTTTGGAACACCGCTACAATACCATCTCAAATATGAGATGGTACGAACAACAATTGCAAAAATAAATATTCTTATTTTATTGCATTTTCTCTCTCCTCATCATAGATATCTCTCTCTCTCCGTCTTCTCATCTCTGTCTTCTCTCTCATCTCTGTCTTCTCTATTCCTCTTCCACGGCACGCTGATCACCAAAGGCCACCACTCGACGCCGTCGATCTCACCAAAGCCACCATTCGATGCCGCCGATCATCTGTCTACTCTCTCTCTGTCACTCTCTATCTCTTCCCTCTCCTCCTTGCTCAAGAAAGTTCCTCAAGATCACTCTCCAGTCCTCACCGCAATCTTGCCACCTCACTCTCGAGTCCTCACCGCCGATCTTGCCGCCTCATTCTCCAACCCTCGCCACCGACATCCACAGCCCTCACCATCGACCTTCAAATCTCTCTTAATCAGGTTGTGTGTGTGAGATTTGGAATGGGTTTCAATGTGGGTTTTGGGTTGGCATTTTGGATCGACGTTGTGTGGGTTGTGGGTAGAGGTTTTGGGTTGGTTGGGCTAGGGTTTTAGGCCGATCGTTGGTTAAGTTTGGTTGGTTGGTTAAGTTTAGGTCGGCGTTTTATTCTCTGGTTTGTTGGTTGGTTGAGTTTTTTTTTTTTCCTCTTTTGTTGAGGTTTTTGGATTTGGAATTGTTGGAGGTTTTTCTGGTTGTGTTTTTTTTTTTAAGGTGGCGTTGATGGATGTGGGTTTGTGCCGGTGGTGGTTATCAGTATTGTTGCGGCGATGGATATTGGTGGCTGGTGGTTGTGCCGTTAATGTTGTTATTGTTGTTGATGATAATGGGGAGGAGTTAATATATTATTCTAATTTGTTGTAAATATTATTTTAATGTATAGAATTGAAATATAAAACATGTGATGAATGAGTTATTATAAAATGATGTGGTAAAATAATAAAGTAGGCTCTTGGTGTGTCAAAATGACATTTTTTTTTAACAGCTGATGGTGATGCTCTAAAGGTGGCTTCAGGGTTCCATCATGTTAAGTGTGGCTGCACTCTTTTTTTTTTTGTGCGTCTAGAATTTTATTTAATTAGTCAATAATTCAAGTAATCCATGTAATGTACAAGAAATTGAAACTAAGGGTCTGTTTAGATACCACTTATTTTGCTGAAAGTGAAAATTTATTGCTGAAAGTACTGTAAATAAAGGTAAAAGTTAGTTGGAATAGTACAATAGGACCCATTAATAGTACCAAAAAGTGCAATGGGGCCATGAATAGTAGCAAAAATAAGCTGAATAGTAAAATAGTTTTTTTTTTTTCAATCCAAATACACACTAAATATGATATTTACTATTTTTTTCTAAATATAAATTTAATTATTATGATAGTTATTAATAGATAATTATTATCACTATATTTGTATGGGAAACTATTTATTTGATCAATTAATAAAAAAATTAAGAATAAGAGGAACTTACTAACTGAAAGATACTTGTGGAAACTAAACAAAGGTAGAAAATGTAAAGTTATGACTAACTATGTTTTATGTTGGTTTTATTTCATGACAAAAAGTGTTGTATTTGCTTTAATTTGTTCCTTGTATTTTGTGGGATTTTATTGTATTGGGTTTAGTATTAAGTTGGTGAAGAATCGAGTATAAAATGAAGAATTAGTGGATTTTGCGATTGTCTTGCTAGAAGCTAACCCACGAAAAAGTCACGCAAGAAGTACATGCTAGAAGCTGAAGAGTCATGCCAGCTTGGAGGATTTCGCGAGTGTCTCGCGGGTAAGGCCTTCCCGCGAGATACCAACGAAACTCTCTGCCTGGAGGTTTTTTAAGTATGACTTTCTTACCCTTCACCCATACTATATATACTCTCATTACCCACAAAAGTATGAGAGGTCATTCAGAGAAAAAAACCCTAGATAGGTTTTCAACAACACACACACACGCCCATCTTTTATAGAGAGAGCTACCCATCCTTAGTGAGAAATCATTGTAGCGTCTTCTCCTTCCCTCTCCCATTGTCATACCTTAAGAGGAGATTTATACCCAAACATAACCCACACCTTTTCAGAGTGTAGAGAGAGTTTTGGAGATTGGGAAGCTTTGGGGATTTTCCAAAAGAAGCCGGTGAGGCTTGGCTGATGCAATCGGGTATATTGCGGGATCCGAAAAGCTAGACAAAACACAGTTCCGAGAAGCCTTGTTGGAGTAGGAGCTTAGAGGGCTTAGGTGCACTAGGTAGACTAGGCTTGGAGGTCTTTTGCTATTTGTGTATCCCAACTTATTGTCTAGTGGATCGATTTACCGCTTGGAGGGCGGATGAGAGGTTTTTCGCCGAGTTCTTCGGTTTCCTCTTAGATAACACATCGGAGTGTTATCTTGTGTTTTCATCTCTCTTTCTTACTCTTTTAGCTCTCTTTTTACTGTTGTGCTTTAATGAACATGGCTTAGAGTAGTTGTTTTGTTTGTTCGCTCACATTTACTCTATTCCGCACTTAGTTTAAGTTAGAGTAAAATCAACTAAGTCATAATATTTTTATTTGGGGTCTAAATAGCTCTTGTGTTATTAACACAAATCCGAGCTTTCATTTGGTATCAGAGCGGGTACACTTGTATTGGTTTCATTACCTAAGTGTAATCCTTGACCCCTTGTGTGTTTTGCCATGGATAGTGTTTTGTATACTTCTATGGATGTTGTTGATTGTAACATGCTATGTGTTTGTGAAAATGCCTCTATGAGTGTTAATCCTCAAAATTATGATGACATGTTACATGAATCTATTGTTGTTGTTGATATTCCAAACATCAAACTCTTGAAGAAAGAAGCTAAGAAATTTCATAAGAATTTGAGCAAGTTTCATTGTGAAAAGGATGATTTGATTGCTAAGCTTAATGAATCCAATAAATTGGTTGAAAAGTATAAGAAGCTTGCTGAAAAGTCTCTTGAAAAGTTGAAAGAGTTTGAATGTTTGAATATGGACTTGGATGCTAAATTTGTTTTGTCTAACAAACTTGTTGATGATCTTAAATGTGAAAATAAATCCCTTAAAATGCATGCCAAGTGTTTGATTGCTGAACCTTTTGCTAAAAATGATGAAAATATTTGTTACAATCATGTTGTGGTACCCGATTTTGTGCCCAATGTGAGCTCTAACTCTAAAGGCAAATCGGTGTATATTCCTCCACACAAAAGAAACCAAAAGGTGGAGAGAAAGGCTCTTAAGCCAAAGCCTCCATTTAGGTCTCAATCTAAGGTTTTGGATGGATCTAAATTTGTTTCAACTCGCCACCATTGCGGTGTGATCGGTCATATAAAACCTCAATGTCCCAAGTTGAAGAGAGAGCAAAACCATGTTGCTAGATCCATCCCTAAAAAACCTAGTGGACCTAAACCCATTGTTTGTCACCATTGTGGTGTCTTTGGTCATCTTGGACCTTATTACTCTAAATTTCAAGCTCTTAAAAGAGTCAAAAGAAAAGAAAAACGTGAGCTTTTTGGAAGTTGTGCTTTAAAAGCTAAACCGGTTTTGGGAAAAAATGGTAAGTTGTTGAAGAAAGTTTTTAATGTTCTTACCTTCTTGTTTATGTGCATCTCCGGTTCTCATTCTTTCAACCCTTGTCTCACTTCTCATGAGACACTCATTCCAAACAATTGTTCTGTTTGGATGAGGAAGGGTTCCTATGGTTGAGCCTTTACTCTTTTGATCATTTATCTGATTCTTCCGATCTTTGTAGGACCCTTCATGCATTAGATGCTTTATTTTCATGCATTTGTGCATCATGCATCTCTTTATATGCATTGTTTTTTTTGTTTTTGCATTTGATCTTACTTTTATGTCTTTGTTTTGTGTGTGTAAAAATCCAAAACTACATAAAAAATGAGAAATTCAAAAAGTTCGATCGTATATGTTTGAGCACATATCACATATGAGTTTGGCCTAATACCTTCGTACTAATGGCGCAGTGCATTTACGAGCTTAGATTATTTTGTATGCACATCTATCTTTGTGAAAAAATCTTAAAATCTATGTATGATTGTTGTAAATCGATCTTCAAGCTTGTTATGAATGATTAGTCAACAGTCTTGTTGGTCTTGATACATGCATAGACTTGCGCTTATATTTTTTCCCATGTCCTTATGTTTTTGCTTAAAGAGCTCATCAAATGTAAATCTTAAAATAAAAAGAGATATAAAGCTGCAAAAGCCGTCGCACATACTAGTATTTGACTAGGAAAAAGGGAAAGCGACTTGAATTGAAATGTATGGTGCCTCAAAAAGCCAAAGGCTTACTCACAAAGTTGAAATATCAAAAGTTCAAGCATCGATCTCAAAATGAGATTTATTTTGTTAAAAAATGATCAAATGTTATGATTTGTAAAGAAGCCAAATGAAAAGCTTCAAAGTTATGTAATCATTTTTCTTGTGGGAGATCATATATGTTTATTTCTATAGTTGAGATAGTCTACTTGACTTAGTACTAGTTGTGTATGACTTGATTGAATTGATTATTGAAGCTTCACTCTAGACTAAGGACCATTCCTCACTTGATCCACACACACAACACACAAGTCTAATGTTCAATGAATGCCTATTTCATTTGTGTGTTTGTATATGTTCAAATGTGATGTGTGTGTGCTCAACTATATGTGGATCAAACCAAAAAGATTTTTGCTCCTTTTGTTTGCTTTTGGAAGTGATTCGTATCACTCTTGTTTTTCAAAGTTTTTCAAGTTATTTTTATGTGAAGAACATGTTTTCTAGGTGTTTTCGTGACCTATGTGTAAGCTCAACTAGGAGTTAAATGGTCCAATTCTTAAGTTTTTCAACCTTGGATAGAGAGTTTTGTGATTGTTTCACGAGTAACTTGTGAGTAAGGCTTACCCGCGAAAAATTTCGCGAGTAAGGCTTACTCGCAAAACATCCCGCGAAAATTCTCAGATCAGCTTTTTAAAGGGCATTTCGTGCGACATTTGTTTTTAACTTCTCCCATCTTCTCCCAAACCCTTATTTTAATGCTTTAACATCAAAACTCAACTAATTTCAAGTGTTTTTCATTCCATTAACATCTCAAAGGTAATCTTTAACTCTTTTCATTGATTTTATCCTTAGATTATGTTTTTGGGGGGTTTTATGTTCATAGTTGGGATTTTCTCTAATGGGAGTTAGAAAACTTAATTTTTGTCAATCTTTTTGATTGGGTTTGGTTTAAATGTTGATATGCTTTGGATGTTGGCCCCTTGTGGTAAAAATAACATGTATTTAGGCAAGATTTTCATATGTTCTTGTATTGTTTAATATACATGTGTAGTGTGTGTACTCTAAGTGTTTAATAAAATTTCCAAATGACATTTTCTTGTTATTTTGGACTTCGATGAGTACCAAACTTTGGGGACCACCATAATTCATGTTTATCATGTTTTGATCATTGGTGGTATGGTTTATACACTTTGCCCCGTGAGTTCTTATTCATGCATTGGTCATGCATCTCACATGCACACTAGATGCACACTAGATGCACCTTTGCTGCACACACTCTAACACTTAACATGTTTTGCATTCACTCATGCTAGTTAAGTCTTTTTAGACCTTTTAGCTCATATAACATGTTCTTGTGTCTATATCCTGCCTAGGTCTATATCTTATTCCACATCCATAGCATGTCATGTTTACTTTATGCTTTGTAGCATTGTGTCTTTAAAATGTTTTATCTTTTGTTTGAGCTTCATTTTTTTCATTTATCTTGCACCCCTCATGCATCATACCCTGGTTTATATCTTCTTTTCTTTCCCTCCTTCTTATTGCTTTACATGTCTATTTGTGACAAAAATGGGGAGAGTATACTAAAGAGCACACAGATGTGTTTTGTCATTTTTATATGACTCATGTGCACATTCTTAAGGGGAGAAATTATACCTCGTGCACATTCGTAGGAGGAGAAAGCCATAGGGGAAATGCATATACCAATGGGGAGAAGACAACTTTTATGAGAAAACCTTGTTTTGTCTTTGTTTTACTTTATGCTTATTTTCTCGTTGCTTTATAGTGTTTTGAGTTACTTTTAGTATCTATACTTTGTTGCTCTCATTGCATCGTGTTTTTGTGTTGGAACACACTTGTGCCTTTGTTGGATCTTGTATCCTTAATGCAAATATCTTTTGTGTTTTGCATTGGTTGTGTTTTCTTGTGCCCTTGTTGGATATTATATCCTTAATACAAATATTTTGGTGTTTTGCATTAGTTAAGTGTTGGACATGCATTCTTCCTTATGTTATTGTGCTTTTTTTGGTTGCATGTTTGGATGATCATTTGCTTACTTATATGATCATTGTAGTCATTTTCAAATGATTGTTTTGGTGTATGATCAAGTTACTTATATATTTCATGTCATGTTTACTTGATCGCATTTTACTTGTTACATTATACTTGTCCTTTTATTACTTGCTTTACCTTGAGGGTCTAATGTGTTTTGTGCAAGTGTTTCAGGTTACAAGTATATATGTTCCAAGTGCTTCACAGCTTCTAGATTTAGGTGTGAGTGAGTTTTGCCATTATTCTCAAACTCAAGTTTAAGTTTAGAGTCTGTTATAGGATGTTTTGTCATGGAATAGCCAAAGGGGTATATTGTAAAGTTGTGATTTACAGCTATGTTTTATGTTGGCTTTATTCCATGACAAAAAGTGTTGTATTTGCTTTAATTTGTTCCTTACATTTTGTGGGATTTTATTGTATTGGGTTTAGTATTAAGTTGGTGAAGAATTGAGCATAAAATGAAGAATCAGTGGATTTTGCGACTGTCTCGCTAGAAGCTAACCCGCGAAAGGGCCACGTGAGAAGCACATATTGGAAGCTGAAGAGTCGTGCCAGCCTAGAAGATTTTGCGAGTGTCTCGCGAGTAAGGCCTTCCCGTGAAATACTTGCGAAACTCTCTACCTGGAGGCTTTTTAATTGTGACTTTCTTACCATTCACCCATACTATATGTACACTCATTACCCACAAAAGTATGAGAGGCCATTCAAAGAGAAAAACCCTAGATAGGTTCTCAACAACACAAACACACCCATCTTTTAGAGAGAGAGCTATCCATTCTTAGTGAGAATTCATTGTAGTCTCTTCTTCTTCCCTCTCCCATTGTCATACCTTGAGAGGAGATTTGTACTCAAACACAACCTACACCTTTTCAGAGTGTAGAGAATGTTTTGGAGATTGGGAAGCTTTGAGAATTTGCCAAAAGAAGCCGGTCAGGCTTGGCGGATGCAATCGGGCGTATTGCGAGATCCAAAAAGCTAGACAAGACACGGTTCCAAGAAGCCTTGTTGGAGTAGGAGCTTGGAGGACTTAGGTGCATTGGGTAGACTAGGCTTAGAGGGTCTTTTGTTATTCGTGTATCCCAACTTATTGTTTAGTGGATCGATTTACCGCTTGAAGGGCGGCAGAGAGGTTTTTCGCCGAGTTCTTCAGTTTCCTCTTCGATAACACATCAGAGTGTTATATTGTGTTTGCATCTCTCTTCTCTACTCTTTTAGCTCTCTTTTTACTACTATGCTTTAATGAATATGGCTTAGAGTAGTTGTTTTGTTTGTTTGCTCGCATTTACTCTATTCCGCACTTAGTTTAAGTTAGTGTAAAATCAACCGAGTCGTAATCTTTTTATTTGGGGTCTAAACAGCTCTTGTGTTTTTAACACAAATCCGAGCTTTCAGAATACAATAGAAATTTCAATGACTTTATCATAGACCTCAATGCTCAATAAAAACTCGGAATAGCAGAATTTGTTTCATTTTCTACTTCCAAAGTCAATCGTCTTCGCCCATAACCTTTCTCGCTAGAGCATCCACAATAGATCCACAAACCAACGAAAAGGTAACTCCATACTTTGTTAAGAATAGAAAATGTTGTTTTCGTGTGACAAAAGCTAAACATAGCAAGCAGTTCTTGTCTTGAGATTGACTTATGCTTATTGTGCTTTTGTTGGTTATTTTGATAGATAACATGGAAAAATGTTGTGTACATGCATGTAATACTTGATTAGATGGATACGAAATTATACTAAGATAATATAAGTATTCTACTAAATTGAAATATAATAACCCTTCAAAATAATTTGAAATATATAATCAAACAAATAATTTGACATATGTAGCGATATTTTAGTTATTCAAATCAATGTTGTTGGTAGGAACGTAGGAAAAGGCAAAAATAACTAGAGTTTAGGGGAAGTGTCCATTGTCAAATTCGTTTGAAATTCACGTGGTGGCTCCCTCTCACTCCCATACACAAAATTCAACCCTGAGGTGGCAGCTAGGAGCTATGTGATTTTAAGGTTTGCACATTTTAGGGCTAGTTAGTTTAAAGTTAATTACTAGGAGTTATATTAGCTTAAGTTAGAGTTTAAGCACATGTATCAATTAAGAGAATGCTATAAACACAACGTTTTTATAACAAATCTTAGCTCACAGGTAGTTATTGGATGTTATTGATGGGTAAAAGAGTAATCAAGTGGTGAGTTCAAATTTGAATCAATAATAACTTATCACTTATGATTTGTTGTGAAAATGTTGTGGACGTAACACTTCTCATCAATTAATCTTTTTTTTTTGAGAAACCAATTAATCACATATGTAAATCTATAGGATCACATGGAGGATTGGTAAACCAATAATCTAGAGCATGCGGGTCAATTAGATTAGGGCTATTATTGTATAAATAAGGTCATATGACTCTCATTTCTTATTGAATATAAAATACTCTATTGTTTTCTTTTTTGTTTAGTCTTGTTTCTCTCTTGTTAATTGTCTTTGGAGGTAGAGATTCCGTTGCAACAATCTTGGAGAAGATGACTCTCGAAGAAGTCACAACCATTTCCATCATTTACCAATTACATGCAATCCATCCATTAAATCCATCATTACTGATTTTCATTCTCACAAATACCAAATCCTAGTTGCATTTACAATCAATAATCCTCCTCAATCGTCACCACTCCTGGGAAGCCAACTCGTACCTCAATTGGCCGGCCCTTAAACACATAATCGTAGCCTTCAACTCACCAAAATCACACATCAAACATCAATTCTCTTTCAATTACAAGCCATACCCCCAAACATCCTGTTAGTAAGACCCTAAACCCTATCTTTCAAGATTCCACTTGAATATCTTTAGGAATACCAACCCACAATTGTGTTCCTTTCAATTGAATCTGTACGCACATCTCTCTCTCTCTTGAATGCATATTTATTTTGTATTATATATATATATATATATATATATATATATATATATATATATATATATATATATATATATATATATATTGCTAACAATGATGTGAATAAACTAATTGTCAGACCGTGAGCTATGTCATTCCACCTTAAAACCAATTGGTGATGAGGAAAATACATTCAAATCTTTTATGGCTTTCGACATCACACTACGCGGGCCTGTTTTTAGAGTGGTTGTAGGGAGTCAAATAATGGTCCCCCCAACAATCCCTCCCTCATAGTGACATTCCCGTGACTCGAACCTATGACATTGGCTCTGATACCATTTGTCGGACTGTGAGATATGCCATTTCACCTCAATGCCAATTGGTGATGGGGAGAACACACTCAAATCTTTTATGGCTTTCGACATCACACCACGCGAGCCTGTTTTTAGAGTGGTTATAGGGAGTCAAATTGTGATCCCCCCAACACTAATATACTAGTAACACTAATATACTAGTATTTTTAAGTTTTAATACTTGCTAGGCCCATGTCCAATGATTCTTCTCTTCTTAATCAAAGAATCATAAAAAAACAAAACAAAACAAAAAAACAAAATCAATTTTTTTTTTCATTTGCTAATGTTTTATTTATATATGAAAAGAGAGAGATACATGTTGCATATTAATTGTGAGTTTTTTTTTAATTAACAAAAAGATATTGTTAGTTGATTAAAAAAAAACTGCCTGCATTTGTAAGTTCAAAATTTCAATAGTTTTAGTTTTATAATCAAATTTAAATTGTTTCAAATTAAATATAGATAAACGTGAGGTATGAAATTAGATAGTATGATCGGATTTTTTTCAATTTTATTAATTTTCCCCTTACCTTTATATTTTTTTTTCCAATTACTCTTTTTATCAATGACTAGATGCATTTTTTTATACTTAATTTATGTTATTTTTAAATCAACCTAATTAAACAGATAGTTTTGAAAATAGAGAAAAATAGATACCAAACAACCCTTTTTAATTTTACATACTAGTAGTTATTAGACCCTCGAAAACATTGATTGTTTAACCTAATATAATAGCCAAGTTGTTACTTAGGTCAATTATGTAGATCTAGGTTAAACATGCAACAAACATATCATGCAGCAGAATATGTAAATAACACAAGATATGATGACCTACGAAAACCAATGAAACAAACCAATTTCAAAGTAAAAACCTGGAAAGGAACAATCTTAAGAGAACAATCTACTATATCAAATAGAAGTTTACTGTTAAGAATATACCATTTGTAGTAAACTTAACTAAGATTATCCAATCTAGCTCTGAACCCCACAAACTTCTTTGATATGGATCTGCTCCAACATGAACCTCCAGTTCACATCTTTGATCTCCAATACACTTCATAGTTGAAACTTGGCTGCAACTTTACTCCACAAGTTCTAGCAATATAATTGTGATTTCTAGTAGGTTCTTGAAAGAGTAGAAGGTACAATAACCTCACAAATCTCAAAAGAGTAGCTCTCTAAGACTTGAAAAATGTGCTTTAGGGTTTTCCTTATATACCCAGTAGGTTTTGACTAAAACCCTAAACGTTTTGTGGGCTATTAGGCTAAATTAAAATTTTGCAGATCTGTGTCTTGATCGATCGAAGCTTTCTTAATCGATTGGTAGAGCTAGTTAGTTTTTCAATTTTTCTTTCTGTAGCTTGTATATTCTTGAATCTTGGCTTGTAGCACTTTGAGCAGTGTCTAAAACACTTCATAAACATTAAGATCTATTCATAGACAAGTTTATGTTCTCGGTTTCCAAACAAATAAAGTATTTAAAACATAAACATTTATATCTAAATATTTAGAACCTATTGAGGACTCTTTTTTCGCCCCACATGACACTACTTCATTGGCAGCCCATGCCACATCAATATATTATTGATTTTTTGGGTAAATCTCTTTAAAACCCAAAATAAGCTTACATCTCATGGATTGAGCTCACATGGCCCACAAGATCCTTACCTCAAGAGGCGGATTCATGGTCCACATTTCCTCTTCATCAATTGGGATCATAACCCCACAACATCATCAACATCAACATATGGATTGGGCTCAAACAATAAATCAAAGCTCACGGCCCATATTATCTCTTTTACACTCATAGAAAGCGGCTTCTCCAACAAAAGCCCGTATTTACACAAAATGACAACAAAGCTCAAGGTATGTCATCTCATCTTCGGCTTATGATCCAAGCTCATGAGTCTCTTTAGAGAAACTTTGGGAGTCGTGGTTTGGAGGGCCAAGAGATATGTTCAATAAAGCTCTAGCGGTTTAAAGTTGATAAAAGAAACATGTTGCTTGGCATGTCTTTTTCAACTCTCTAAACTCTGAAGAGTCTATGTGTAGCGGGTAACATATGGTAAGCATCTCTTATCACATAGCACTTAAAATGATAAAACTCCTCATTGCTCTTTTCCTAAAACTTAGGCCCTATTTGGTTTATGCCTCATCCATATCTCATAATTCATATCTCAATTCTCATAACTCACATCTCATAACTCATAACTCATTCTCATAACTCATAATTCCTCATTTTTTGTTAACTCAATTTCAAGTCATGTTTGGCACCCATATCTCATTAGTTTTTGGTTTTTAAAAAGCAAAAAAATCACTCAGTTGGTAGGGCCCTGGTATAGTACCCTTCCTCTAGTAGTCCAATAATTTTGTCTAGTGTTCTTTTCATCTGGGTTTTCAGAGGAATTTATATTAAAGCAATATCCATATCCATACAAAACTAGAGGTGTAACGATAAAATAAAATAAATTAAACAAAAAAATGGAGGTCTAAACTGGAGGCAAAAACTAGAGGGAGATGTAAACATAAAACCAAACAATTTCACATCAAGAACCCAGTAACAAAGAGATGGAGGGTAGATCCAACGAAGATGAAGAGGAATAAGGTTGTGTATACTGGGAGCGGTTGTGCCTTGTAGCGGATTGGAGTGGCAGAGCTGAAAATGTTCAGAGGTCGAAGCTGGAGCTTTAAGGGTCGGGAAGGGTGTGCAAGACCGGAGGTTGGAGCTTGCTTCACCGTGTGGTTTTGCTATGGGTTTGGAAGAAAGAAAGAAAAATTGAAAGAAAGAGTGAATTAGGCTTGAAGAGAAGAAGAAAAAAAGAAAAAAGAGAGAAAAGAAGAAATAAAGGAGCAGATGTGAAGAGAAGAAGAAAAAAAGAAATAAATGTTAACTTAGTTTACCAAAATCCAAACAAGGCCTCAATATTCATCATATGACAAATATTCAATATCTCAGCCATCCAAATGTTGACAAAATAACTATTCATTCAACCTCTAGCTGATCCTATACAAATTTAGAAACTTCATTATATTATTCTACATAAACTACATTACTACTTTCAACTAAAATCCAACTCAAACACATGGCCTAATCTAATTGGTTATTTTTAATCTCCAAATATATAGAATATTCATGATATCTCTCATGCCTAACTGCTGTTTGCCACAATCAAACCAAATATTCCTCTGCCAGCTACCAAAGCCAAGCATTAAATACTCTTCTTGCTCACCAAGATTAAGTCACAACACAATAAGACCTTAACTAGATCTCTAAAGCTTCATTAGCTATCAACCAATCATTCTATTTTTTACTAAAAATGTGTTGTAATAGAACCTTAGACCAAAAACATATAAACACCCAAAAAAGGAAACATTTCCAGCAGAACACTAGCAATGTGTTCAGCACTTGACACTTGGCTGAAACTTATATCATCAGCCATTTAATGCTGAAATCCCAGCAGCCTGACATCTGACCTCATCTACTTCTGCCCCAAGCAACAACTGTCTTATGACAGTTGTGACAGCTTTTTCTGGCATCTAGGACAGTGTTGAGGACATATTTTATGTAATTAGCTAATCCTTTGATAAAATGCACTTTTTTTGTAATTGGATAGATTTAGGATGGGTTCAGTACTTCAAGAAACATGTTATTCAAATCAAGTATTAAAGCCATGAAAATTGGACCAAAAAACAAGTGAAGAAAAGCTGTTCATTAAAGCTGGACAGATTCTTGATAGCTACTAACAAATAATATCTATCGAGGATTAATGAATCTCGACAGATATATCTATCGAGGTCTCAACAGATAGCTCGACAATTGTATCTATCGAGAATTACAAAATTCAGATTTTCAAATCTGATTTTCGGCTCATGTTGACATGTATGTGTAGGGTTTCTTTTCTTACAACCCTAAACATATAAAAAACTTATTTTAAAGGCCATCACATATGAGAATACAAGGTAAACACATGCAAAAAGTGACCGAATGCTTATTCTCTCTAGAAGAAGCTGCTGCGTCTTTGCGCCTTAGGGTTTTGTAACCAAATGTTTCTTGATCTTCATTGATAATGAAGTAAATAACTTTGCAGCCAACATCTTTTTCAAGTTGGTGAGTTAGTCACGTACTGGGAGTCGTGCATCATTGGTTAGTCATGTATTGGGATCCGTGCAAAAAGGTGGCGTTCATATGTTGAAGAGTTCAGAGGTTTTGAAGTGGTAGAAGGTTTTTGTTGCAAGTTTATCTACAGAGATTGTAGAGTCTAGGGACAAAGGTTTTGTACTAGATTTGAAACTTCTCTTTACTATAGTGAATTATTTTTCAAGAAGATTTCCCCTAGGTTTTTTTTACTGTGAAACTAGTTTGTTTCATTGGTTTTCCTAGGTCATCATATCTTGTCTTATTTACTTTTCCGCTATGCATGATATTGACATGATATTGATGTTTGTTTGTTTGTTTGTTTTAACAAGTTTTATACACAATAAATTTAATTAACAACTTGAGTTTAAAACTTGTTAATTCTATCAACAGTGATCTAAATTTCCCAACAGACAGCTATTTTAGAACAACTGTGACAGCTGACCCAACAGCCTTAAGATTACTGATTTTCCCTTATTTGGCTAAAAACCAAAACCAACTAAAGTAACTATCTCTTTCTTGCTAAAATACTTTCCTTTTCTGCTACCCTTTCCTCCAGCAGCTATTGCCCAAAATAGCAAGAATATCTTAAAGCTAAACATACCATTTTTGGCCAAATCTTAAGATGAAATTTCTGAATATTCATTGCTAATTGGGAAAAATTTTGGCTAAGATTATTTGCTAAACCCCCCCCCCCCCTTAAACTCAGCTATAAATAGAGTCCCTCATCAACACAACAAAACACACCAATAAAGAAGAACAACTCTCTCATAAACTTCTCTGTTTTCTCTCCCTCTAATTATCTTCTTAAACTCTTAATGAAGTTCTGAGTTTTTGAGTTTTTAGTTTCAAAATTAGGAACCAAACTCTTCAGCTCTTAACTCATAAATGCCATTCATAAGTCCTCATACATCCTCCAGCAAAAAATCTCAACAGCTTTGCTAAACACACTACAACATCATTACTCTCTTATACTCATTCTCTCACTTTGCATATTTTGAAAATATCAAAGTTTTCAGACCCAAACCGTTCATTGAACCGTAAAAGGGAGAGGTTCAAGGTTTTTGAGGTCCAACCAAGGTCGAACTGGGGTCGAATTGTGATGACGACATAATTAATTTAATAATTAATTAAAGCTTAAATATAGATATTAAATTTATAAAACTAGCAAAATTGACTAATATATCTATATATGCGAGGAAAATTTAATGATTTTCAAGCATATATTTAATAATTAAATAAAAAAGTTAATAAAATAAAATAATAACCATGAAAACATTAAAATTTATGATTAATTTTTTGAAGTAAAGTTGAATATCTTTGAAGGATTTTAATTATAATTTTGTTTTATTCTTTGTAAGAGATGGATAATTTAATTAAATAGAATAAAATTGTATTAAGTTGTTTTTATTTTAAAAAAAATTGCTAAGGGGTTGGACCGTGTGGTCCAACCCCCGTTTTAGGGGTTCAATCTCGGTTTTAGGGGTTCACAAAATTGCCACATATGCCCGGTTTTCTATGCTTAAAAAACCAAATTTCCATCCGATTCCCAGTTTTCACGATTTGACCTCCCGATCCAGTTTGGGTCTGAAACCTTGGAAAATACACCTATCTTGGTGCCTATATCCCTAAAACATCTCTTTCTCCACTTCTCTTACACAATCTCATACACATTTACTACACCATTACATACAACACACCACAACTCTTCTAAGCTCCACTGTCATACTCTTTCACTATGAAATTTTACTGTTTCGCTGCCCATAAACAAATCTCAATACACTTCTCCACCTCTCTTATAAAAACTTTTCCCATGGAAGGCATCAACTTCTAATACTAAAACCCTTCTCCTAGAAGGCACCATGGCCTCATATCAAAGCCCTTCTCATGGAAGACATAAATTTATTTTACATGAAACCCTTCTCTTAGAAGACACAAATATATCTTACAAAAGCCCTTCCCATGGAAGACAATCCTACTCATAGTTTCACAACAACTAAAAGAGCATTGTCAAGGGGAAACTCATTTAAGTGCATGATAAAATGGACAAGCTTAACCAGCCTCTACACACAACTGGACATACTCTCTCTCCCTCCAGTTGCACCCATTTTTCCCCTTCAATCTTGAAGTTATTATGGCAAACTGTCTCTCCACCACTGGAGTTATTTTGCTAGAATCCTATTAGCTCACTAAAGCTATACAGCTAGAGCTACAAACCATACAAAGATAAATGACTTTGCTTCCATATCTTTAAATATACATCATAGAGTACATGATTACTTCACATTTAAATACACATTACTTTATTCCAACTACTATTACAACTATTAATCAAAGCTATTATATCAAACACATATTACATATTTATTCAACCATTATCGTGATTCTTAGACTTTGGCTTTAATGGCTTTGTAGGCTTAAAAGTATGCCAGTAGTCATTGGACCATGTGGCCCAATGTTGAGTTCCGGACACAACTCTCCAAATACAACCTAGACCTAGCAAGGTTATCCCTCCAACTGACCACACGTGGCCGAGCACCGAAGAAAGGCTCTCGAACAGAACCTAACACTAGTCTTATTGTGCCTTAGTGTAACCATAAAATAGTTTTAACTTACTAGACTTTGAATTTGCAAATAGCTTTAAGCATAAAGTTGAAATTTAAAAAAGAAGAAAAAGAAAAGAAAAGAAACCCTACAATATAGTGTTTATGCTTTAAAAATCTATAATTTTAAAATAGTAATGTTATACACACATTTTCATAATAAATTTTAGGTGGTAAGTTGTTATTAGTTTTTATCTACATCTATCACTTTTTTATTCACCAGTAACAATTTATCACTTATAATTTGTTATGAAAACATTGTGGACATAGTGTTACTTATTTTAAAATACTACTCTTTATAAAGTTAAGCACCTCAAACACCAAAATACTGTGAATAGCGTTGCTCATTTTAAAATACTACTCTCTATAAAGTCAAGCACTCCAAACACCAAAGAGTTTCTCTAGCTACACCTCAATAGTACTAGTATATATCAAGTAAGCTCTATTATTGAAATTCTAGTTAAACCTCTATAGTATTAGTATATATCAAGTAAGCTCTGTCCTTTCTAAAAAAAAAGGGGTAAGCTCTGTTATTGAAATTCTACTGTTAAACTCTACTTACAACATCAATTCAAACTGGCACAATACCAGTGAAGTCAAAGTGAGGACCGGCCCTAGGCCTAGCCACTTAGGCCATGGCCTAGGGCCCAATAGAGAAAGGTTTCGCCCCAAATGTTGGGGTCTTATATATGTGATTTTTTTTTCTTTTATTTACAAAAAAAAAAAAAATGTAAGTTGTACGTTTCTTTTTCTCCACTCGGCACAAAAAAAAATTGAGTAACGCTAAAATTATCACAAATTTTGCTATATAGATCTTATAAATTGTTATTTCACCAATGGCACAAAGCAATTAAAAAAATTCATTTATTTTCTTGTTGAAGACATTTGTTGCCATTTGCCACATCTATTTTTATAAGCATTTTATGGTAAAATTTATAGTGTACTTTAGCATTTTCCCCAAAAAAATTATGGATTAATAGAAATACAACCAAATTATTATTAAATGAATAAAAAAATACAAAAATTATTATAAATTTTACTACAAAAAACTTACAAATCGGTGTGACAAGAATATAATTTGTGCCTCTTAAACAATACAATAAATGGAGGTTTGATTCACTTTTTTTTTTCCTTAATGGTGATACCCATAGTTGTCAAAATCGAGATCCGGATCGTAAAATCGCACGATTTTACGATCCCACTTCACCAAAAAATTTTAAATTGTAACAAAATCGCAAAAATTTTAGGATCGTAGGTAGGATCGTGTAGGATCGTATAGGATTGTAGGATCCTATGGGATCCTACCGATCCTACCATTTGGCTTGAATTTTTTTTTAAGTGGGATTCATTTGGGTAAACCTAAACCCACAAGCCCAACGGGTTTTAGAAGCCCAATAATGAATTGAAGTCACAAATTTACCCCTATGTCAACATAAAATCTCAAAAAAACATATGGTATAAGTTTAACATTTTCAAAAACAAAACCTAAACTATTTAGAAACACAAAACTCCAGCACGCACCTCTGTCTCCCGCCTCCTTAACCCTCTGTCAAAAACACAGCACCTCTCAACCCTATCAATGGTGAGCCATCACTGCCTTTAAGCTTTCTTAACTTAAGTTTAACGTTTTTTTAAATAAAAAAAAACCTAGTCAAAAACCCAACACCTCAGTCCTATGCCTCCTCACTCCTCTGTCAAAACCCCAGTACCTCTCAGCCCTCTTAATGATGTTGTCATGAGCCATCGCTGCCTTTAAGTTTTCTGGTAATTTGTTTTGGTAGTTAGTACTTAGTAGTTTATCATTTATTTGTACTTTGATAGCTTGATTCCATATTGTTGTGTTGTGTATATGATTTTGACAAAGCTTTTAAGGTTTTTATTTTTCTATTTTGTTAACTAAATTAAGTAAAATTTGAAAAATTATGAAACAGGATCTTCATTCTTTAATTAGCTAGTTTACCTTAGATTGAGAATTCTCTTTTGGATTACATATTGTAAATTTGTAGTTAGCTAGTTTTTATATGCTAGCTAGCCTAACTTATTTTGGATTTGGAACTTAGAATTGGGAAAACATTTTCCATATGTGTAAATAATATTGTGGTACTTAGTTGCTAATTAAACATGTACTGAACTTTTTAGATACATTATGTCAAAAGTTAAATATATTTTGCTTCGTTAAAATGACATAAGAATGATGTAGTGCGTGCAAATTACATTTTATGATGCAATTTTTTTTTAATGGATGGATTCATATTTTAAGTGATTATATAACATACAAAGTCACTATCAATAGGTTTTTTGCTTAAATTTTGAAAATAGATAGGATTTTACGATCCACGATCCGATCCTACAATCTCCGATCCTACCTACTTCCTACGATCCTACGTAGGATTCTCATTTTGACAACCTTGGTGATACCTCAGTTTGTAATGGCCTAAGCAATAAAATTTGTAGTATCCCTAGCACTACTCAAGTGTATTAATCATATTAAAAAATAAGAATAATAGATTTTAAATTAAAAAAATTGTAATATAAAACATTTACTAAATTGGTGATTTATAAACTATATATTTTTAAGTGATATCTGACTATGAAAAGGCCTATTTAAAATTACTGCATTAAGACTCAAATTGAATTAAGCCGACCATATCAAACGAGTGAATAAAATATGCCACTGTTAAACAATTTATAGGAGAAAATCTCCTAATCCTAAAGTGTTTTCGGACATACGTGGACTCTCCCTATTTCACGTACAGATAATAATCACTGGATAACTTTTCAAAAAAAAAAATTTCCTGTTATTTCTGCCAAAAAGAATGCTTGTTAAAAAAAATAAATAAATAAAACTTTTTTTTTTGAGGAGGAAAAAAAAGTAACATACAACACACAATTTCCACAAAGGTGTTTAGCAAATCATTGTGGGTTTGAGTTAACTTAATTAGTCAAGCTTCTTATTGTCGAATAAGAATCCGAGGTTCGAACTTCAAATCCCATTTATACAAAAAATTGATTAGTACTTTAACTTGATTATAAGAATAATCATCTTGCAACAAACGCTATACATTGAAATTCTATAACATTCTAATTATGTGAATTTTCAATAAGTGGCACACTTTCGATTTCTTAATATGGTGTAAGGCCTTCCACTTGACAATGGATGATACCAGCTAAGAAATACTTTAGGTCGATGGTATTACTAAGAAGGAAAATATTAAAATTACTACAAATTTTACTATAAAATATTTGGTGCACTTATTGATAAGAATGTAAGCCAATTAAGTATCCTTTTTTTTTTCCTTTCTTCCCTTAAAATTTTTCCTATGTTGCTTAAATGTTGTTTATATCCATTGCATGGTTAAAATTCTTTCGGTTGAATGACTTCATCATTCAATTTGTGTTTTATTTCATCTATATAAACTTGCAAATTTCATTGGGCTTTATAGGAACTGCTTTTTTTCAAGTGTTAAGATTGCGATAGGTTTGAGGTTTACACCACCCAATATTTTGATAAATCCACCACTGGATTACATTATTTTCATATATTCTTCATGCTTACAAAATTTAAAGATGATCAAAAATAAATAGTCATGTCATCAATCAATTTTTTAAATTCAAGTGTTTTAGTTTAAAATAATGCATAAAAGATAAGTTTATGGATTGAATAATAAATTACATCCAATTAGCATGAAAATTGGCATGCATGTTAAGAACATATAGAATATGTAATTCAACGGTTGGATTTTCAAACTATGAATTCAAGAATAAATTATTGGGTAGTGTAACATTGCTTAAAGTTACACCACCCAATAACTTATATTTGAATTCATATTTTGAAAATCCTACCGTTGAATTAGATGGTCTATATGTTCTTAACATTCATGCCAATTTTCATGTCAATTTAATTTTATTTACTATTGGATCCATAAACTAATATTTTATGCATTATTTAAACTACAAAAACTTAAATTTAAATAATTGATTGATGACATGGTTATTAATCTTTGATCACCTTGAAATTTTGCAAGCATAGAGAATATACAAAGATAATGTAATATACAGTGAATTTGTCAAATATCGCGTTTAATTAAAAAAATATTGAGTAATGTAACATTGCTTAGAGTTACACCAGGTGTAACTTGAATTTAACCTTATATATATATATATATATATATATATATATATATATATATATATATTATTTTTTGGCTTCTTATTTATATTTTCTATTGTTATAAATTATAATTGAAAACTACCATTCCAATTCTGAATATCCTTTCAATATAACAAATTAAAGAAAGTTTGACAAAAATCCTATCTTGAGCATCTAACACCATACTCTAGGTTTGCTCAAAATTTAGGAGAAAGTTATCCTAGTGTGATCAAGTAAGCACTAAAACTTCCTTAGAATCTAAGGCTTTGAAACTTAAGAGTCTATAAATATATTCAATAAAATGATTTGTAAAAACCCTAATAAATTCAAATATTGATAGAACACATTCCATATTTGTTTGTATTTTTTTATTTGTAAAAAAGTATTATCTTGTATGTCGTTTTGTTTATGTTATTTTATTTAAATGTTATCTATAGAAAAATAATTCTTTTTTAAGAGAGTTTCAACTTATGACATTCACTCTTGATGATGAATTTTTATCATTGGACCAAGACACTAATTGGTTTTTTTGTGTAAGCAAAAATTGAATCTTAGATCTTAGAAAAATAATTCAAAACATTATATACCTATAAAATTTTTATAGTTTTTATATTGTATATGGAAAGAACACTAGTTATAATATAACTTAGGCAAAGATTAATTTAGCCAATTACTTATAGTACTCTTTTTAGTATCTACAATTATAACACAATAATGAAAGTAATTAGGTTCAATCACGAGATCCAAAATTCTAATCATATAATAAAAATTTAAGAAGTTATTAATAATTATTTAATTTAAAAAATGTTGGCGTGTGTATCATAAATCTTCTCTCTCTTAAAGAAATAAGCAAACCATTTTACGAAAAAATTTATGATACAAAGTACTTTGTATCACAAATTTAATTTGGAATTTTGGAATTAAATACATTCTTCTTTCTCTCAAAGATTGGTAAGAACAGTTTTTTTATAAATTTTTCACTTCATATTGTTAGAGATCACGGTAACAGCAGTTAGGAGTTATACTGATTGCAGTATTAGGAATAATTATCGAATAACATGCAATTTCGGTCTGCATGGACTTTCTATATTCATTATAAATAAGATATATGAATAGATATCCTTAATCACAATATTTTTTTATTATGTTCTAACTCATTTGATACTTTAATTAATAAATATTAATAATTTTTTTTGAAAAAAAAGTAGTGGAATTGAATTAACTGTCAATTCATTCCGTTGCAATGCTTAGAGTTACATTAATCATTTTATTGTTGTATTTGCATTTAAACATATGTTTGTTCAATTATTCAATGAAATCTAAGTGTTTAATTCAGTTATGGTTTCTTTTTATTTTTATTTTTTTGTAAATAGAATAAGTAACAACTCCATTGTACACACTCAATTTAGGGGGAAAATAAGTTTTGTGTGGGCTTTCTACTATAGGGGGGTTATCACGATCTCGTCAAAGTTGCGGTCTTTCACATCATTATGTGAATATGCAAAGTTGACGCCCAGAGAATGATGTTGCATATGAAGGACAAATAATAATATACACAATTGAATATTAACAGGTAAATAGAAAAGACAAATAGATGCCATAAAAAAATATATGTTTAACAGCATGTTAATGTATACAGATATGATTAAATAAAGTATTCTATTGTAATTGTTAACCCATCAGTTTGTGAAAATGCATATTGGTACCTAAAAAAAAAGTGTATGTACGTCTTAGGGTTTGTGCCTAAAATCCAATTTATTGACATGTCATAATTAATTAAATTGTTTAATTATATGAGACTATTTATAAATAAACTAATGGGACATTATCATAGTCCATGAGATGCATTGTATGTGATTTATGTGATTTAGTCATAAAAGATATAAATCAAAAGTTCCTTGTAAACTCAAAATGTAGTTCGTAGTCGGTAATGAAATTGAACGTTTCATCTGCGAAAACTATAACACATCAACTAAGATGATTTGTCTTGATCATGGAAGAGGAGACTTCTAGTTGATATGTTGATGTGTCTTAAGATTTAAGATATATTGAACTGAACCACTGTGAGATTAATTATTCAATCAACAACTGTCACTCGAATAATTAATCTCATGACTTCTAATTTCATAGACTCTCAATCCTGAGAGGGTAGTAAACCCAATCATAAAATGTAGGTTACTTTGATATATCAGGAGTGAGATCTAATATTTACGGTCAAAACCTCAGTATGTTGGGTAACCGCACGTAGTGTTGAGGGAACACATATTCTCAAGATGGAATCCATAATCTCTTTTAGTAGAGACATGAAATATCCATTTGAAATAAGTTTAATGGGAATTGGTTATTCAGGGCACCCACTTTAATAAGGAGTTACTAAAACTTATATTTATTGAAATTGGATTTCAATTGATAGGCCAAAAACGTATTAACCCTTTGTGATGGATTAATTAATTAATTAGCCAAGTTTAATTAATTAACCAACTTAACATGCAAACGCGTGGTAGCACAAACAAATCACCAATAAACTAAAGTGCAACAGAAAATAAATTGACACGGTGATTTGTTTACGAATGGGGAAAACCTCCAACGGAAAAACTCCACCAGGTGATTTTAAGGTCACCACTCCTGAGAATCTACTATTATCACAACAAGCGGTTACAAATAAAGGAATCTCAATACCTTATACCAACCTACAGTTGAACCCTTACTCCAATACCCAATTGGACTTGTTCTATAGTGACAATCTCTCATTTTGATGCACAGCTCCCAGGACGTGACTAACCAATTTTGCGGATCCCAGTACGCGGCTTATTCCTTTGTACGAATCCCAGTACGTGACTAACTCCACAACAACTCTTTGATTGTTGTTGTTGATTTGCAAAAGCTTCATATAGAAACACCAATTAGATCTTCAATGTTGGTGCAAGAGACTTTGCTTGGTTACAAAATCCAAAGGCGTACAAGAAACGCAGCAAGAACTCTTTCTTCTGTAGGAGGAGGCTAGGATTTTAAAAAAGAAAACCTTATGAAGCTCTCTAGGGTTAGGTTTTTCTTTTTCCACCTCCTTTAAATAGGAGCTTAATGGGCTCTTCCATTCCAAATAGGTTTACACAAACCTTGGGCTTTCCTAATCCAATAAGAATTATACAAACTCATAAACAAATAGCCTTTTAGACTAAAAACATTGCTTACTATAGTCTAAATCCTGTAAGCTCAATTGATCGAGACATTTGTCGAGCTTTAATGAATCTTGGCAAATCGAGCATTTGTCGAGGAGGTATCGAGACCTCACTTTTCTTGAGCAATTCTCGAGTAATCTTCATGTCTTCAATTTAACCACTTGTAATGATCATCTTGAACCTACTTAGATTTACTCAAATACAAGTAAAATGGGTTTTGTCAAAGGCTATGCCAATTACATAAAAATATGTCCCCAACATCATTAAATGTGAATAACTAAAACATTAAACTGGGTACTCAAGGATAAAATAACTGTTTACAAAGTTACAGTTTATTATGACTTTGTTCACTATGGATATTTTATGGAGGAGTCAAATGATATTATTAGAGTATTGAGATATAATTTATTAATAAGGCCTAGAGTGCAATTATATTTATATAGTGATATTAAATATAATTAATGATAATTTTGGACTTGTTACGAGTTGACAAAAAAGCCCAAGGCCCATTGGAGCTAGTGTCTTATTGGTCCCTTTTGGTCCCACTCCAAGCCACACACTAAAGCCCAATTGGAAAGGCCCAATAGGCCAGCCCAATTAGATAATCAGTTAGTTATAAAGGGAGAAACATACAGAATTTTGTGTTTAGTATGGAATGGTGTGTATGTGAGTGTGAGACACTCTCTAATTCTCTCCTTGAAAACTGATTAAGAAACCACACTTCTTGGGCGTAAAGTGAAATTGGAGTTGTGGGGGGTAAAAAGATCTTAATAGGGATATGGGCCGTTGGGCCTTGCTAAGGAAGGCCGACCTGCTCTTGGGTTTAGGGCTTGTTGGTACTTTAGGTCGGCTCATGCGCCGAGGATCCGAGGATCCAGCCGAGGATGTTTTTCCTCTCGGACTGACACCAGAGAACCCGGGACTTCATGATACAGGTTAGGGAATGGCACGGTCAAGACCAATGGTTAAAGGGGGTGAACCCTTGAATGTCCTAGAAGCACCGATATTGGGAAAGTGACAAAAGTCAAGGCTGCTACCTCCACATTAAAGACCCTGCACCTACCACCCTGGCCGCATTAATGGGGAGGTGACACTTGAACAGTGGAAGGGAAACTTCTAGTTACTGTTCAAAGGCACTAAGAAAAGAAATATCTAGGCTAAGGGAGGAGTTGGGGTAACACGTGTATAAAGTACTAAAAAGAAGAGTATTTAAGGGGGAATCTGGAACAAAAATGGGGATGGACTTTTTGTAACCTAAAAAGAAAAAGACAGAGAGAAGGATATAATATAAGAACAGCTCTCGGCTTACGTCCGAGGAGTCCCAGTTACAATATTCCTTGTTGTTTTCAATTACTTGCAATCTTTAGTTTTTCATTTAATCCTCACAAACTTCTAATCTGGGTTTTAAGCCCACACTCTACAAATTATTATTGTTTAAGGCTCATTGGGCCTGAGCCCATAACTGTTCTTGGGTCCAGGTGCAATTGTGCACTTACAATTGGCGCCGTCTGTGGGAACCTAGTCTAGAAGTAGTAGGGATATTATGGCAGGTTTAGGCTCTCACCATGCAGAGTCACAAGGATCACAACCGGAAGATCATTTCGAACGTCTTGAACATCTTAGGGATCGTGAGGGAAGCGTCCATACGAATACCCGGGGGCTAGCCATACTCGAGGAGGGTAGCACTACCCACGATGAGGGCTCTAAATCCATGCAGAAAGAAATTAATCGTTTGAAGAGGAAGTTACGCCGTGCTAAACGTAAGGTTTCCCCGTCCTCATCTAGTTCTTCCTCGGAGAAGGATAGGGGAGTTGGCTACAGTTCAAGGTCATATTCCCCCACTAGCGCAACATCCTCCGGCGAGGAGGACGACCAATCAATTCGCAGACGTAAGAAGCTTCGTTCTAGGGGCTTAGGCAACGATACCATGAGTAGAGCGTTGCGCCAACTCTCTAAATCTCCGTTTTCACGGAGGATTGAGAAGGGGAGGCTTCCCAGGAGGTTCACCCAGCCCACCTTTACCATCTATAATGGCCGGACTGATCCGGTAGAGCACGTGAGTCACTTCAACCAAAGGATGGCAGTGCACTCTCACAACGAGACTCTGATGTGTAAAGTATTCCCCTCTAGCTTGGGACCTGTGGCTATGAGATGGTTCAACGGTCTCAAATCGGGGTCTGTAGGCTCGTTTGGGGAACTAACTAGGGCATTTGCTTCGCGGTTCATTACGTGTAGCAGAGTCCCTCGGCCATTGGACTCGTTGCTATCCATGGTCATGAAGGAAGGGGAGACACTGAAAGCATACTCCGACAGATACTGGGAGATGTTTAATGAAATAGACGGCGACTTTGATGAGGTGGCGCTTAATACCTTTAAGGTAGGCCTCCCTACTGATCACGACCTAAGAAAGTCCTTGACGAAAAAGCCCATCCGGGCGTACGGCCGTCTTATGGATCGTATTGATGAATATAAAAGGGTAGAGGAAGACCGGCGAGGCAAGGAAAAGGAAAGGAGAAGGTTATCCCGCAGAGAGAAGGGATTTCGGGTCGGACGGATATCACAACAACAAACCGAGGAGGGATTACTTCGGACAATCCGGCTCGGCAAAGCACCGAGGCTATAAATGCGTGATTCCGAGAACCAGCATCGATTATTAGAAAAAGTTCGTAAAGAACCCTTTTCGAGGATGGCCGCAAGATGGCGAGGGGACCTGCGAGAAGAAATCAAAACCTTTTCTGTCGTACCATCAGGATGTGGGCCACACTACCGAGAACCGTCGGACTTCGTGGAACCATTTAGAGCAGGCTCGTCGGTGAGGGAAAGTTGAAGCAAAGCATTTTGTCGGTCTGCGGGCGGGTCGGTCAAGTTGGTTCAAACAACCGGAGGAACGGTTCATCTCGGCCAAAGATTGGGAACAATTAATGTTATCTTTGCCGCACCTGGTAGGACCGGCTCGAGTCCCACTAGGGTCATGGCGGTTTCCCAACCTCGGGCCGAGGATGTGGGTGGCAGGCCGAAGAGATTAAAGAGCACTTTCTTTGTCTTGGGTTTCTCCGAGGAGGATAAAATAGGGACTATCCGACCCATGACCGATGCTCTTGTGGTTACCTCGGGATAGGGAATTATGATGTGAGAAGGGTGATGATAGATCAAGGCGGCGGTGGCAGATATCATGTACCCCGATCTATTTAAAGGACCGAGGTTGGAGTTGGAAGATTTAACTCCTTATGATTCTCCACTTATAAGCTTTGAAGGAAGGGCCGTTGTGCCGAAGGGACAAATCCGTCTACCCGTTCAATCCGGCACGAGAAACGGTTGAGGTAGATTTCATTGTGGTTGACGCGTACTCTCCATATACGACCATCCTTGCCGAGGCCATGGCTGCACGCTTTGGGAGCTGTTTCTTCCACCTTACATGTTAAAGTGAAATTCCCCTCGGGGAGCATGTTGAGGAAATCCTCGACGAGCCGGGTGCAGTTGCTAGGCAATGCATATCGGCTACGGTGCTTCGTCGATCAGAAATGGAGTCATCAACCTTGCCCATCCAGAGTCATAGCAATTAACGGCTCTAGAGGCACCTGGAGCGATGACGAGAAGATGAGGTCTGCGAGGAGTTAGAGAAGTTTGTAATAGCGGAGATGATCCGGAGAGGTTCTTCCAAGTTGGCATACTTTTGCCATACCAAGAGAAGATGGAGTTGTTGGAATTCCCGAAGGACAATATAGATGTCTTTGCGTGGGACCCTTATGAGGCTCCGGCGTAGATCCGAGCTTTATTTGTCATCGTTTAAACGTCAATCCGGCCATCGTTCCGAGGAGGCAGCCCACCTCGGCGATCATCCCGAGAACATTGAGGCGTGAAGGAAGAGGTTCTTAAACTCAAAAGGGCGGGGGCTATCAAAGAAGTTTTCTACCCGAATGGTTGGCTCATACCGTTGTCGTTAAGAAGAAGAACGGCAAGTGGAGAGTATGCGTAGACTTTACGATCCGAACAAGGCTGTCCTAAAGATTCGTTCCCGATGCCACGGATTGATCGAGTGGTAGATGCTAACGTCGGACATCCTCGGATGAGTTTTTTGGATGCCTTCCGGGGTTACCACCAAATTCCCTTGGCGCTCGAAGATCGAGGAGAATTTGCTTTCATTACACCAACCGGGAACTATCATTATAAGGTCATGCCATTTGGGTTAAAAAATGCGGGGGCTACTTACCAAAGAATGATGACCCGAATGTTTGAGCAAAGAATCGGGGGAAAAATATAGAAGTATACGTGGATGATATGGTGGTGAAGAGTAAGACGGTACCTTCGCACATGATGATTTGGCCGACACCTTCCGGATGCCGAGGAAGTATAAGTTGCGCCTTAACGCCTCCAAGTGTTCTTTTGGCGTGGGATCCGGAAAGTTCCTAGGATATATGATCACTCATAGGGGCATAGAGGTGAACCCGGTGCGGTGTTAAGGCTATTCGAGATTTGCCAGGCCGCCTCGGAACCCAAAGGAGATTCAGAAATTGACCGGAATGATTCTTTGCGTTGAACGAGATTATTTCTCGATCAGCGGCCGGTGCCGTCCTTTCTTTCGCCTTGTTGAACAAGTGGAAAGGGGTTTCAATGGACCGAGGATTGTGAGTCGGCCTTTCCAACGGCTTAAAGCAATATCTTTCTCGGCCACCCATTTTTTCTCGCCACTGAGGTGGACGAGGTTTTATTTGCTTATGCGGCCGTGGCTATTCATGCGGTGAGTCTAGTTCTTATAAGGAATGAAAATGGAGTGCGAGAGGCCGGTCTACTATGTTAGTAAGTCCTTGAATGAGGCCGAGGTGCGTATACGCCCTTGGAAAAAGCGCTTCGCGGTAGTCCACGCCACGCGTAAACTCCATCACTATTTCCGGCCTCATACTTGTGGTTGTTTTGACCCGGTTGCCTCTGTTGTGTTGCGCAGGTCATGATTATTCTAGCGAGTGGCAAAATGGGGAACCATTTTGGGAGCCTTTGATGTTAAATACAAGCCTCGCACCTCGGGGAAAGGTCAGGTCCTCGCTGATTTGGTGGCAGAGTTTGCTGAACCAGTGTGAGAAGATACTTCAAAGGAAGCACACATGGGTGAAAAATCGGTTGGTGTGATCACAGCCGTATCGCCCTCGGCTTGGAAAGTTTATGTGGATGGGGCTGCTAATCATAAAGGGTATTGGGTTGGACTTGTTCTAAAGTCCCCTAAGGGATTGTCTTTGAAAAATCTTTGAGATTGGCCTTCTCGGCTACTAATAATGAGGCCGAGTATGAAGCGATCTTGGTAGGCATGCGAATGGTACATAAGATGGGTGGCAAGGAAATCCATGTGTTCTCGGACTCTGCGGTTAGTCGTCGGTCAAGTCATGGGGACCATGGAGGCTAGCGACCCAGAATGCGGGACTATTTGGCCCAGGGTTAAACGTCGGCAAGTGAATTCGACTCCTTTGTCTTAGCTCATGTCTCTCAGGAGTGGAAACACTCATGCGATTCCTTGGCTACATTGGCCACATCCTCGGCTCAAGGTCTACCAAGGGTTATTCTCGTTGAGGATGCGGTAGAACCTTCTCTTGTAATTGCTAATGCACCTCGCATCCATCTAATAAGGCCTGGTCCTACTGGATGGATTCAATCATATCTTTTCTTAAAAATGACATCCTTCCGAAGACAAGGTCGAAGCGAGAAAGGTACGTCGAAAGGCGCCGCGTTTCCGGTTGTCGAGGACCGAAGTTATACAAACGATCCTTTTCGGGACCGTATTTGTTGTGTGTACACCCCGAATCGACGGAGATCATTCTTTGGAGGAATTGCATGAAGGAATTTGTGGGAGTCACACTAGGGGAAGGTCCTTAGCCCATAGAGCCACGACTCGGGGTTATTGGTGGCCTAATATGTAGAGGGGAGGCTCGGGACTATGCCGAGAAAATGTGATCAATGTCGAGGAGATTCGCCCCTAATATCCACCAACCCTTTGGAGGGGTTCTTAACCTCTCTCCAGCCCTTGGCCTTTCGCGCAATGGGGCTTGGACATTGTAGGGCCATTCCCGAGAGCTGCTGGAAACAAAAGATGGCTGCTCGTAGGGACAGACTACTTCACTAAATGGGTCGAAGCTGAGCCCTTAGCCAATATCCGAGATGTTGATTCCAAGAAGTTTATTTGGAAGAATATTGTTACTAGATTTGGTATACCACATACTCTTATCTCGGACAATGGCGTTCAATTTGACAGCAACGCCTTTAGGCAGTACTGTGGTGACATGGGCATCACAAATAGATACTCTACCCTAGCTTATCCTCGAGGAAATGGACAGGCCGAGGCCGTTAACAAGGTCATAGTCAACGGGCTCAAGAAGAGGTTGGATGATGCGAAAGGCAGATGGGTAGAATAGCTCCCTCATGTCCTGTGGACGTATCGGACCACACCGCGTATCCCTTTGGAGAAACGCCATTCTCCATGACTTATGGAGCCGAGGCGGTGATACCTTTGGAATCTGGTTTTCCTACTCTGAAGACAAGTTCGTTTAGCCTAGAGAATAACGAGGGACTTCTAGGGAGAGATCTTGATTTACTTGAAGAACGGCGTGAGGCAGCTATGGTCCAAATGGCTTATTATCGGCGAAGCTAAAACAAGGACATGATGCCCACGTGAAGCTAAGGCCACTTGCGCGGTGATCTTGTATTAAGGAAAGTTGCAGGCACTTAAGAACCCGGCGTGGGGTAAGCTAGGACCTAACTGGGAAGGCCCCTACCGCATTGTTTCAATAGCAGGCATAGGGTCGTATAGGCTAGTTGACCTGGATGAACGAGTTGTACCACGTCCATGGAATGTAAATAATCTTAGAAGGTATTATTACTAATCAAATAAGCTTTTGTCAAGTAATGTTTCAAAGTTATGGCTAGCTCTCGCATTTGAAGTTACAATTTTTAAGAATCAAACAGAAACTTGGTTAAGTGCAGTCCTCGGACCACAAACCTTGTGGAAATTGATGTCTTGTCATTTGTTAAACATAACCTTAGTTATGCCGGGTCTTCGGACCTCCTACTTTGGGAAAATTAACATTTGAAGTTACAATTTTTAAGAATCAAACAGAAACTTGGTTAAGTGCAGTCCTCGGACCACAAACCTTGTGGAAATTGATGTCTTGTCATTTGTTAAACAGAACCTTAGTTATGCCGGGTCTTCGGACCTCCTACTTTGGGAAAATTAACATTTGAAGTTACAATTTTTAAGAATCAAACAGAAACTTGGTTAAGTGCAGTCCTCGGACCACAAACCTTGTGGAAATTGATGTCTTGTCATTTGTTAAAAAGAACCTTAGTTATGCCGGGTCTTCGGACCTCCTACTTTGGGAAAATTAACATTTGAAGTTAAAATTTTTAAGAATCAAACGAAACTTGGTTAAGTGCAGTCCTCGGACCACAGCCTTGTGGAAATTGATGTCTTGTCATTTGTTAAATGAACCTTAGTTATGTCGGGTCTTCGGACCTCCTACTTTGGGAAAATTAACATTTGAAGTTACAATTTTTAAGAATCAAAACGAAACTTGGTTAAGTGCAGTCCTCGGACCACAAACCTTGTGGAAATTGATGTCTTGTCATTTGTTAAACGAGAACCTTAGTTATGCGGGTCTTCGGACCTCCTACTTTGGGAAAATTAACATTTGAAGTTACAATTTTTAAGAATCAAACAGAAACTTGGTTAAGTGCCGTACTCGGACCAGAAACCTTGTGGAAATTGATGTCTTGTCATTTGTTAAACAGAACCTTAGTTATGCCGGGTCTTCGGACCTCCTACTTTGGGAAAATAAACATTTGAAGTTACAATTTTTAAGAATCAAACGAAACTTGGTTAAGTGCGGTCCTCGGACCACAAACCTTGTGGAAATTGATGTCTTGTCATTTGTTAAACGAGAACCTTAGTTATGCCGGGTCTTCGGACCTCCTACTTTGGGAAAATTAACATTTGAAGTTACAATTTTTAAGAATCAAACGAAACTTGGTTAAGTGCAGTCCTCGGACCACAAACCTTGTGGAAATTGATGTCTTGTCATTTACGATTACAATTTTGAAGAATTAAACGAAAGATTGCTTAAGATTTATCTTCGGACTATGACTTTGATTAAACTTAACTTCTGATTGTGTCTGGATGTTAATACCTTACTGTTTATTAATTCGGATCTTACGTTTTATATCTTTAAGTATTGAGTAAATTTGTGTAAGGAATGGTCCTCGGATCTTACATCCTACTAGAAACAGTGTTATGCATTATAAGGGCTTAATCGTTATATGAAGTCCTCTTTCCTTTTTAATCAAGGAATTGTTCAAACGTATTAACTATGTCATCTTGTATTAAATCTTTAGTGATATACGCGTGATTATGTGGAAGTTATGGTTGTGCAAGCCTTGGAGTTAGATTTTTATACTCTGAGAAACTTTTGATATAACTTAATGGGAAACTTTTGTAATAAGTACAAAAAAAGAGTAAAGTAGAAACAGAGGCAATCCAAGTGAAAAGTAAACGAAATCGTTCTTCATTAATCAATTGAGTATGTATTACATATAATTCAAAAAATGGAAAAAGAGAAGCCCTAAGCTAAAGTCCTAAGTTTGTTGGAGGGAGGATCTTCATTGAGGTACTAGTGCCCTCGGTCTTTTCTCAACTCCGGCTCAAAAGGAGTCATAATGCGCTTTCCTTTATCCACCTGTCGTTGTTGAAAGGACGATGGGTTCCACTGCCCGCTCAAGTCCTTCTCTGCATCCACTCCTCCTTCCTTCTCTTTATTGGAACCGGAAGGTCTCCGTAGGATCGGGGAATTTGCGTGGACTATCGGAGGTAGGGCGGGAAGAGTTGTCTCGAGGGTAGGAGTAGCACGGGAGCCTCTTCAATCTCCCGTATTTCTAGGGGAAGCCAAACGTTCTCGGACTTCCTCAAATCCGAAGATTGAGGAACTCTGCTACGTTTAAAGCTTCCTCCATACTTTTGACGGTATTCGCGGCATAAAGCCGCGAACTCCTCTTCCCAAGCTCTCGATGGTGGCTACCCCTTCATCGAAACTTGCAGCCGTGCGAAGAGAGAGTTGGAAGGAGGCCGGCTTCTTCCTTCATCGAGCCAGTTGCTTCTTCGGATCCGAGCACTCCCTTTGAGCTTGGGAGAGCTCATCATCTCTTCAGAAGGAGTTTGCGGCGTCCTTCTATCCGGGTCTTCATGGTTCTCAAGTTTGACTTGACCCCATTCTTCTCTCTCCTCGGCTCGCTATCTCCGAGGTCGGCTTCTCGTTCTCGGCAAGTGGGCATGCCTAAGGTTTTCTATCTCACCTTATTTCGAGCTCGGTTCGGCTACTTTCCGAGTATCTTCAATAAACTTTTCAGCTACAAAGACCTCTGAATAGCCCTCCGTAACGAAGTACGATGGAGTTAGGAATAATAAAAAAACAAACTTGCCCGTAAATATTATTAAAGGTGGAATCTTCCTAAAAAGGAGAAAAACTTACCAGCGCTAAGTCTCTTTTTAGAGAGGAATAGTTGTGGCTGGCCCATCTTTTCCAAGGTCTCCATGTCCTGGGCGGCGAGAAGAGGACGTTCCAAGACCTCGGCCGGGTGGTGGGCATGGCCTTGTTGAACCGCCTTATCCGGGCCGCGGCAGGAGATGGGAGCGCCGTCAAGCCTTAGATCGGGGGACCAGGTGGTCGGTGCTCGGCGCACCATAGCCTCATCCCACGATTTCCCCGAGTTCGAGGAACGGGCTCTACCCTTGCCTTTGTCCGGCTTCGCTGCCTGGGCCGGTGGGAGTTGTTGGCGTGGTTTCTTGGGGTCTTTAGTAGTCGTCCCCTCATCATCCCCCTTCCTTCTTCTCGGGATCCTCGGGCGAGTTTGGCTCAGCGGGGAGGAGGAGGAGGAGGTAAGGCGGGGGAACTTGGGACGTTCCCGTTTTCTTTTTCGGCGCAACTTTGGCAGCCCCGTTGGTAAGGAGACCCTCCATTCGTCCCATGTCTTCTTCTTTGTCGTCCTCGGAAGGGGCAACTACAAACCCTGCAATTCCAGAGGTCTCGGTGGCTTCTTCTTACTCGTCGGAAAGTACCACAAACTGGTTCCCGCGAGGTCTTTCGGTGTCTTCGAGATGGAATTGATCTATCTCGTCGTCAAGTGTGTGTGAAGAAGACACCTGCTCTTCTGGAATGACATTTGTTTGTGAGTGCACGGCAAGGGGTGCAGCTATCGTCCGGTTGTACAAAATGGTGTTAGGAGCGTCGGGAGGTCACGGTCGTCCAAAAAGTGGGGCCGAGCTACGTTTATCCTCTTTCGTCTTCGGTCGCCTGCAATAATGGCGTCCTCTATCTCCTGGAAGTCTTTGGAAAGGGGAGTGTATCCGAGAATGAGGTGAGCAGCCCGGAGTTGTAAGTCTTCGCTAACGAACACCTCGGAGCGAAGTACTCGGTTTAGATCGGCAACGTTACAGTGACTCAGACGAGGACGTACGTGTTGCTTATCCGCAAAAAAAGACGCCAAAACAAACAAACACAGTCGACACTCGCACAAATATTTAACAAATTTAAGTAAATACGAATACGCATTTCGTGTGTGTGTTGGGAGAAGTTGTGTTGTGGGGAGATTAATCCTATGGTGTCGCACCTGGATCCCCCCACCGAACCGGGCGATGGAAGCCATCGTGCCGGTTCCGGACACGATCAAGTAGTCGTCCTTCATGCCTTTGTTTGATTTGGGCGGAACGGAGATTAGCCTAACGGTACGGGATGAGATTTCATGTAATAACCTACCTTAGAGAGTTTGTGGGACTCATATAGGAACACGACATCGTGCCATGTGAGGTTTAAACCCATCGCTCGTTTAGAGCATCTACACTACCTAGAACTCTAAAAACGTTTGGAAGGCATTGGTCGGGGCACAACCAGGTGGTTGCGAAGATACTCCCTCATTACGGGTTTCATTGGTAGGGTCATCCCACCCTCTGAAGGCGATCCGAGGAATGATAACCTCTCCCTCTTTCCTAGAACCAGCCACGGCTGTTGCCGGGCAGTATTCTAACCCTACGTCGCTGGGAATATGGTATTTGGCTCTAAAGCCCTCCATCCCAGCGGCGGTATCCACTAGACACTTGAATTTTCCCATTACAGAAAGACGATAAACTAAACTCTGGAAGGGAGAGTGTTTGAAGTGATAGCCGAGGACAAATATCGAGGAGAAAAGGTTAAGAATAGGAGCAAGAACTTACAAGGTTGAAGGTGTGCAAATCTCCACGGTTTTCTGCAAAGTAAGGTATGATGGTTGATGTCTTGATGGGATTACCCCCTGAGGAATTAAATGAAGGCGCGGGTTCCCGAAGCGTCACGACGTGCGAAAAGGCGGCCTCGAAATTATGTCTGTCCCGCCTAAAATTTCGTAGAGTAATGAGAGCCGTTGGATGCCCATCTCACCGTTGAACGTGGGAGACAAAGAGTAACTTACAGTAATAAATGCGCGCGTTTTTGAAAATAAAACCGCCAAGTGTCATCTTCTGGGACGCGAGATGATTTCCACACGTGCCATCACTTATAAAGTGTGTGGAGAGGCTCCTCGTCAGATCAAAACCCTATTTTTTCTCCTCGGATGTCGAAAATTAGAGTTTTGAGGGGCTATTGTGGGGGGTAAAAAGATCTTAATAGGGATATGGGCCGTTGGGCCTTGCTAAGGAAGGCCGACCTGCTCTTCCGGGTTTAGGGCTTGTTGGTACTTTAGGTCCCGGCTCATGCGCGAGGATCCGAGGATCCAGCCGAGGATGTTTTTCCTCTCGGAGTGACACCGCAGAAGGTAGGGACTTCATGATACAAAGGTTAGGGAATGGCACGGTCAAGACCAATGGTTAAAGTGGGGTGAACCCTTGAATGTCCTAGAAGCACCGATATTGGGAAAGTGACAAAAGTCAGGGACTCTACCTCCACATTAAAGACTGCACCTACCACCCTGGCCGCATTAATGGGGAGGTGACACTTGAACAGTGGAAGGGAAACTTCTGAATTCTTGTTCAAAGGCACTAAGAAAAGAAATATCTAGGCTAAGGGAGGAGTTGGGGTAACACGTGTATAAAGTACTAAAAAGAAGAGTATTTAAGGGGGAATCTGGAACAGAAATGGGGATGGACTTTTTGTAACCTAAAAAGAAAAAGACAGAGAGAAGGATATAATATAAGAACAGCTCTCGGCTTACGTCCGAGGAGTCCCAGTTACAATATTCCTTGTTGTTTTCAATTACTTGCAATCTTTAGTTTTTCATTTAATCCTCACAAACTTCTAATCTGGGTTTTAAGCCCACACTCTACAAATTATTATTGTTTAAGGCTCATTGGGCCTGAGCCCATAACTGTTCTTGGGTCCAGGTGCAATTGTGCACTTACAGGAGTGAAGATTAAAAGTGTTCCCAAGTATTTCTAATCTTTATTTTTGGAATTTACTACACCAAGGTACGCTCTCTTGTTCTTTAATTCTGAAATTTACATAGTGCATGTTATCAATTGCGAGTGAAGTAGATCCGTTAAATTTCTGCTGCGTATGTTTTGTATGCGATACAAACATGTATTTTTCCAACAATTGGTATCAGAGCAGTCTTCATTTTCGAATCTGTATGACATGTGTAGTGAGTTTTAGAATCTAAGAAAACTATTTCATAGTTGTGAAAATTTTGCAGTCATTTTTCTGCATATTATAGTTTTTGAAACTATTGTTTGATTAAAACTAATTTTGATGTTATGATGTTGTTTAAGTTTGATTTTAACCATGCAAAATTGAATTTTAACACTTTAACATCAATGAAATTCTAGTTTTAATCTTAATCTCATCGTTTTATTATCATAAAGAATGTGTTTTGTTCATTGGAAACATCAAAAACGGTTAAAAGAAAAACAGTTGTTTCTGGGCATTTTCGCGACTGGCGAGTCGCAAGAGCTTATGGATGAACTCGCAACTAAGCGAGTCACCAACATGAGTAGCCAAAACTCGCTACTCACGAGAGTAGCCAAAATGAGTAGCCAAAAATTCTCACACCTGTTTTTCAACTCAGAACATGTTTAAACAATGAAAAACAAGGTAAGCACTAAACATGAACACAAAGAGTGATAATATATATATATATATATATATGTGTGTGTGTGTGTGTGTGTGTGTGTGTGTGTGTGTGTGGGTGTGGGTTTATTTGAAAATTGTTTATAAAGGATTCATCATATTGTTCCTTGCCTTGAATTATATATATTCTTATGATCAAACAGTATGTTAATGCTAGAATTGAAGTATTTTTGTTACTGGTTAAAAAGTCTTTAATGATATTTATTCCTAATGGGATTAGGATTATGTTTTCAAGGGTTTCTAGCATTATTAGGGTTCTTGATAATAATCTTGAAAACCTTAATGTTTGATCCGTGAATCTTCAATCATAAAATCAAAAGGTGTTTTTGATGGAAGAACAATGAAGAGGTCAAAATCGGTTACTTGAAAATTCTAAAAAATTCAGTTTTGCGTTTTTCGATCGATCGAGAAATAGGTTCAACCAATCAAAGGTACTGAATTTTGAATTTTCACTTGTTTTGACTAAGTGTTAAAACTTTGATAAAAAGTAAGGCTATGTGATTAATTTTACAGTCCTATAAAGTTAAGGACATATATTAATCATTCTCTAACTAAAAGACCTAATGAGATCAAAGATGTTAGTTAAATAGAACTCTTAGTCCTAAATTGTTTTATGATTAAAAGTCCTTAATTTATTTTAATTATAAGGTTTCAATGAGATTAAAATTCTAATTAAAAGGTATATAGTTTCTAATGAGATTAGAATATTTTATTTAGTAAATTAAGGATAGAGTTCTATATAACTAGTTTTTAATCCATTAGAGTTTAAGGAGTCCTAAAAAGTTTAGGATTTCCATTTTAGTTAGTGATTCTAATGAGATTAGAGTCTTCAATAAGTGCAAGGTTATTAGTTGTGATGGGATCACAATTATTTAAGAAAAACCCAAATAACAAGTGGGAGTACTGAAATAACCATTTTGTTAAGTTTATTGTAATGTGAATAGATACCTTGTCTTGACTCCGAGTCTTACATTCCATGCGGAGGGTATTTACTTCATGGATTACAAGATTAAACTTCTTTGTGATTGCGCAAATGTTCGTTACGCTATTGCGTCGTGACTTAATAACATCACATCGAATTTAAACAATTAAACACATTTGATGTGTAGGGTTATAATTGTGATGAGATCACAATGATTTCAGGACAATCCACTTGTTTAAAATTTCTAGTGGGAGAGAGATTCAAGGGTTGATTCTCACAACCTCCATTGCCGGCTTATAGTAGTGTGATTAGATACCTCGCCTTGGCGTATATGCCTTGCTCCCTTCGGAAGGTGTTTAATTCATGGTACTACAAATTAAACTTCTTAATGATGGAAGAAGTGCGTTTTTACATTGAGAACGATCACGCGTCCGTGGAGTTACTTGGTGACTCACATAGAGTCTAGGCAATGCTGTACACTAGACTAAGTTTAATGTTAACCTCCCTATGGAGCAATGTCATTATTACTTAGAGGCTAAAGAAAAAATGGCAAATTATTTTTGTTTGGTAAAAGTTACCATGATAGCATTAATAATGAGAATAATTCTCGTCTAATCATAGTGATTGGTATGACCACACTTCCGAGGAATATTAATTGCGGGATTAGGTTGTCATTGCACCTAGTATAGTATGGTTTTCAGGTTCCATATTAAATGGTTATGGTTGCAAAATATAATGTCCTAGTATTTAAGTTCATAGTCTCAAATTGAAGTTGCAATAAATTTTTGTTCTCTAACTACTATTTTAACTAAATCACATTAACTAAGAAATCATTTAGGACATGGTGCTTAAAGGAGTTGAAGTACATATATATGTTTTGATTCAGCATTGTCATAATTTCCTATACATGACGCATTTATGGAAGATAGCTTATGATGTAATCATAGTCTCAATGGTGCTACAGTATGAGGTGCAAGAGTTAGTACTAGATTTAGACTTTATATTAAGTCTAAATGAGATGTTTGGAATGAATCATATTGAGTGCTGAGAAAGGCTTAAGGAGTTCCAATTCTATATCATTTTATGAAAACGTTTTCTTTTAAAATGAATTGAAATTCTTGGATGTAGAGATTAAATGTTAATCTCATATGGATATGATCCACAAGTCCTTGTTAGAATCATTTTATCAATTTAGATTGTATTGAAAATAAATAAATTTTTTTTATATTATCCGAATTAATGAGTGAATTCTGTGCAATGGAAGACATCCTAAAAGCTAAGGCTAGGATCAATATGATTTAATTCAAATTCTTAGTCTGAATCGAAAGGTAAGGGTGGTAAGAATAGGAATTATAATACCAAACAGTTGGACAAGCGAGTTGTCCTAGAAGTTGCCAAAAGGAAATTAGACTCAAAAGTAAAACCAAAAGGAAAGGGTTTCCATTTTAGTAAAGCTAAGCATTGTCCATGATTGTTTTCTAGATGGAAATTTACATGTTTTACTTTTTAAAGAGAAAGTTTCAACCTTTGTAATTGTATGTTTTGGCACTTATGTCTAGATCTTATTAATCTAAATGATATTCAAGATTGGTAAAAGATGGGCTTTTAGAACCATTATTTTATTATATTCCCAGTCTATGAATTCTGTTTAGAGGATAATAAGATCTAGGGCTCCTTTTCGTGAAGGAATAAAGTTCCAATGACTTCTTTAAGTTAGTGCATACATAAAGGAGGAATAGGGCTCTTTTAAAGGTAGAATGTTGTAGAAGAAAAATGAGAGAATTTTTTATAGGACAACTATAAAATACATTTAGAAATGAGATGGTTGCATTAGATACACCACAAGACATTATTCTGTAGATAACTATTACACCGGTACAATATCGTAGTGGGAGGATTATCAATCACTAAATAAATTCATACTTTTTGAATAAACTTTTGAAGTCAATCCACAAGGATATGAATTTGATCCTTGGTCCTACATAAAGGCAATAGATGATACGAATATAGATTACTGGATCAAGGTTATGTTAATAGAATTAGATTCTATTTAAAGTCTAGAACTTATAGAGGCGCCTAGTGGCATTAAGCCTATTGTTTTCAAATAGGTCTACAAGTAAATGAGATTAATAGATTTGAAGGTACAAACCTTCAAAGTGAAGACTAGTGGTGAAAAGATTTATTCAGAAAGAAGTGGTTCGACTATGAAAATATTTTTTCACCAATAGTCAAGTTTGACTCTATCTAGATTCTCTTATTCATTATATTTCATTTGATAAAATATGGCAATGGATATTAAGAATTCTAGTAGCAATCTTGAGGAAGACATCTATATGATGTAACTAGACTTGATCATAGCAAAGAACTAGCAGTGTTTAGTATGCAAGTTGCTTAAAGTCCATTTATGGACTAAAGCAAGCATCTACTTCATAAAATATCATCTTTGATCAAGCAATCAAATCGTTTAATTTTGATCAAGTATTTAAAAGCCTTATGTGTGTAAAAGTTATATGGAATAATAAATTTCTTAATATATATTGATGACATTCTAATAATTTAGAATGATATAGAGTTATTGTCATCAATGGAGAATTGTTATTGTCTAATCCAATTTGATATAAAGTACTTGGGAAAGACTGGTCACATCCTAAGAATTAAACTTTGTTAAAATTTAGAAATTAGGATGTTGGATCTATCTCAAACTGCTTAAATAGATTAGATTCTAGCCAAGTATAGCATGCAATACTTCAAGAAATGATTCTTTTCTTTTTAAGTTTGAAGTTTCTTTATATAGGACTATAGTCCTAAGATATATAAAAGGAAGAGCATATTAAGACGGTTCCTTATACCATATCAATAGGGAGTCTTTATGCTATGCTATATACTAGGCTAAATACCTATTTTGCGGTGGGCATGGTAAGCAAATATCAATTGAATCTAAAATCACTTAATTTAGTGGGAGTAAAGCATATACTCAAATGTCATAGGAGAATGAAGGATTATATGCTTGTCCACCAAAGTGAGGATTAGATGGTTACTGGTTGTACAAATACTGACTTGTAGTTTTATTGTGATTCATGAAGTCGGACTTCAAGATATGCGTTCATCCTAAGTGGTGAAGATACACATTAAGTGTAAGTATTGTCTCATTAGAGAGATATGAGTACGTGAGATATATTAGTAGAAAAGATAATTTATGCAATAAATTTGGCCGAAACTTGTTACCAAACCTTGCCTTAGAGTGATTATGAATTACTCTAAAAGGAAATAAGTATCGGATATATGATAAATTGTCTTTGAGGGCAAGTGGGAGATTGTTAGGGTTTGTGTCCTAAAATCCAATTTATTGGCATGTTGGAATTAATTAAATTGTTTAATTATATGAGACTATTTATAAATGAACTAGTGGGATATTATTATAGTCCATGAGATGCATTGTATGTGATTTAGTCACAGAAGATGTAAATCATAAGTTCCTTGTAAACTCAAAATGTAGTTCGTAGTCGGTAATAAAATTAGGCGTTTCATCTACGAAGACTATAACACATCAACTAAGATGATTTGTCTAGATCATGGAAGTGGAGACTTCTAGTTGATATGTTGATGTGTCTTAAGAGTTAAGACATATCGAATTAGACTGCTGTGAGATTAATTATTCAATCAACAACTGTCACCCGAATAATTAATCTCACGACTTCTAATTTCATAGACTCTCAATCCTAAGAGAATAGTGAACCCGATCATGAAATGTATGTTACTTTGATATATTAGGAATGAGATCTAATATTCACAGTCAAAACCTCAGTATGTTGGGTAACCACACGTAGTGTTGAGGGGACACATATTCTCAAGATGGAATCCATAATCTATTTTATTAGAGACACGAAATATCCTCTTGAGATAAGTTTAATGTGAATTGGTTATTCAGGGCGCCCACTTTAGTAAGGAGTTACTAAAGCTTATATTTATTGAAATTGGATTTCAATAAATATGAATAACTAGACCAGGTACTCAATGATAAAATAGTTGTTTACAAAGTGACAGTTTATTATGACTTTGTTCACTATGGATATTTCATGGAGGGGTCAAATGATATTATTAGAGTCTTGGGATATAATTTATTAATAAGGCCTAGAATATAATTATATTTATGTAGTGGTATTAAATATAATTAATAGTAACTTTGGATTTGTCAAGAGTTGACAGAAAAGTCCAAGGCCCATTGGAGCTAGTGTCTTATTGGTCCCTTTTGGTCTCACTCCAAGCCACACGTTAAAGTCCAATTGGAAAGGCCTAATAGGCCAGCCCAATTAGATAATCAGTTAGGTATAAAGGGAGAAACATACAGAATTTTATGGATGAGTATGAAATGGTGTGTATAAAGTGGAATTGGAGTGAAGATTAAAAGTATTCCCAAGTACTTCTAATCTTTGTTTTTGAAATTCACTACACCAAGGTACACTCTCTTGTTCTTAAATTGTGATGCTTACGTAGTGCATGTTATCGATTGTGAGTAAAGTAGATCTGTTAAATTTTCAGTGCGTATGTTTTGTATGCGATACAAACATGTATTTTTCCAACCGTACGTGCATGTGTTTGTTTCTAATTTTTTTTTAAAAAAAAAACATAGATTGATAAAATATTTTGTCGTATAATAAGAGATCTGGAGTTCTAATTTTATCTAGCCTAATGATTAATAGTAATAATCATGGAGTGGGTGTTATAGGCTTAAATTTTATTCTCTCTATAACAAATTAAAGATGCAAATTGGTTGATTGAGCATAAGATAATTTTTAATACTTTTTTCCCTTTTTCCTAGTAGAATTAGGATTTTATACTATTTTTTATTTTCCTAATTAAGTTGTTTTCATTTCTCTAGTGATAGTGGCACTTTGTTATATCTGTTCCTCAAAGGAGTATGAGAAGATCTCTTCCTATAAATACTCTTCACAGGAAGATGGTGATAATTAAGTTGTTATTATAAAAGTTTGTTTTCAATAGTTTTGTATAATCTTTTTCCTATATACTATTCTTATAAAACTTAAGTTTTTTGGAAGAGTTATAGTTATTGTGTGTTTACAACTTTTGTTTCTATACCACTACGTACGTTGCATTAGTTCATATAGTTTGTAGTATTCTCTTTGCAATTTTTTTTTTAATTTTCCCTAGTATCACTCAGAATAAAGTCATCACATATATTACAATTGAATTTTCAAGCTACACATATTATACTCACTAGCGTTTAAACTTTGCATATGCATGATACAATTAAAAACAATTACAATTACATACATATATGGGTTCAAATTATACCTAGTGTAAGAGTTAAACTTTTTTTAAGCATATATATACACGAGTTTTACTCTTCTTCTTTTTTTGTTGGAGTTTCTTAGATACACACAAGTTTACTATTCTTCTTTTTTTATTGGTTTTTTATGGTTTATTATATTAGATTCTTCATCTTTTGCACAACATTATCTCAATCACCTAGAACAAAAAATTTAAAAACTTAGATAGGACACATAGCACAAAATTAGACCACAATTAGACCACATACTTATTACTATTTCTCCTAACTAATAATAGAATGTTAGTCGCTAACTCGTGCGATGCACGAAATAGTTAAATTAAAAAACACATATATTTATAGTAATAGAGATTAAACAAATGTGTGACATAAATTAGAAAAATAGCTCAAAAGTTGAGGTGACCAATTTGATACCAATAAAGTCTAGTAATGGTGACTCTTTAGGATCAAACATGCTATTTACTAAATTAGGCCCAAAACACTATTATGCCAACATTACAAATAAAGGATTTTCAAAATTTAACCTAAACATCATTCTAAAATCCCTTCCTTCCTTGGGCAACTGTTTTTATAAGGATCTCCCTTCCTGCCTTAGAGATGAATTTTTCTTTCCATCCCATCACTCGTTTGGTAATTTTCTCTTGGAGGTCTTTAAAGGTATTCACCTTTGATTTTCCTCCCACCATGGGGAGGCCAAGGTATTTCTCACAATTCTCCATAACTCTCGCTCCCATCAATGCCGAGATATTTGCTTTGACTTTTGATCTTGTGTTTCTACTAAAGAAAATAAACGTTTTTTGTCTATTTATTTCTTGACCAGAAGCCGCCTCATAACAACCCAACAAATGAAGAAGACGCTAGCATTCCTCCAAAGTAGCTTGACAGAAAATAAAGCTATCATCGGCAAATAGTAAATGAGAGATACAAACTCTATTAGTGCATGACACAATTCCATGTAATTGTTTTGACTCCACTTCCTTTCTAAGCAATGATGAAAGGCCCTCTGCATAAAGGAGGAAGAGGTATGGAGACAATGGATCGCCTTGCTTTATCCCTCGTGATGGGTTAATAAACCCTTTAGGTTCACCATTAATAAGCACTGAATATGAAGCAGTACACACTGTTTCCATGGCTAGTCGAACCCACCAATCGTCAATGCCTAATTTAAGCATAATTTGCCTTAGAAACTCCTATTCCACACAATCATAAGCCTTGTTGTTATCATGTTTGATAGCCATTTGGCTTTTCCTTCCTATTCTTTTATTTCTCATCCTGTGTAGAACCTCATAAGCTACAATGGTATTATTAGTAATTAGCCGATTAGGAACAAAAGTAGTATGTGAATCAAATATGACATTAGGCAGCATGAGTTTCGGCCGATTTGCTAAAAACTTTAGCAAAAATCTTGGAGATCACATTAGCAAGACTAATCACTACACACACACACACAAAAACAAAAAATTTGTACTATTGCGGCAAGCCAAAATTGCCGCAAAAGCCCAAAAAAAAGCCGCTAAAAGTACATTTGACCTTTAATGACTGGTGCTATTGTGGCGGTTCTTCCCATCATTGTTGCAATGCCACTATAGATCTATTGTAGTGGGAACAAAAAATGTTGCAATAGATCTGTCATTTAGCGGTGCTTTTGGTCTATTGCGACGGGCTAAAAACTGCCACCATATGAGGTTACTATTCAGGTCAAGTGACCTTTTAGCTGCGGGCAATAAGCACCGCTATAGGGCTTCGTGTACCACAGACCTTATGTACCTTTTAGCGGCGAGCTATAAACGCCACTATAGGCCTTCAATTATATTTAAATGTTAGTCCTCCAGCAGCGGTTTTTGCCCGCCGCTATAAGTGAAATTTTTTTCCCTCTTGGGTTCTAAACCCACATATAACCTATAATAATTTTAGCTCTACTAAGACAATACCACAAATGTAACTAGATAACACCATAAATGTTTCCAAACTAACATTATATTAACATAGAAATATATTGTCAAATACATAACATCGTCTATAACCATTATCAAAGTTCCAAAGTATTTAAACAAATCTTTCAACACTGCCAAAAAATGCAGTTGCTTAAATGTAGTTCTTTGTACACAAAAAGCCATCAAAAAATTATAGCATCTTCAGTATTGTAGCGCCATCATTAGTAATTTCCACGTCTCCAATATCATCAACGAGCATCTAAAACCATCAACCAGAAAGAAAATCAAAATTTTATCCTTTGGCAGAACTACATAGTCCAAATAAAAGCTTAGTAAAGAAAAGCTTAGAAAAAACTTACAACGGCTGACCATATGAGAGGATGCTGCTTCATTACCATCACATGGACAAAACTAATTTCCAACAACACCCCACTATAAGTGGAATCCTACACCAAAATTTAAAGAAAGAAAACTTAAGCACTAACTGAAAATTTCCCTAACTCATATTCTTCCATCAAATAACACAGTCAACATCATCCATAATAAGATTCTCTAACTCCAAATTGGAAAGGTTATAAATTTATTATTTTGTTGGAAACCAAATCAAGATAAAATAGAAACAACTCAGCCCATCATCAACTTAAGCCCAAAGTAAAGGGGGATTAGCTCTGTTCGAAAGCTTGAATTCAGCACAACAAGAAATGACACAAAGTATGATGAATTAAAAAAATGCATAAAACCCAGAAACTCAAATGCACTAATAACTCATTTAATCCCATAACCATAAAAGAGAACAAATAAAAAATCCATTTACCACTATGTTCAGCAAACATAAATACAGTGTAAAACCAAACACAAATTTATTTTCTCAAATAATTGTATTAGAACATAATGAATTCTTTAAGAAAAAACACACAAACATTGACATATAATTTTAAGGAGAAGAAACTAACCAGAGAGAGGTTTTGAAACTCTAAGACTCATCATCACTAGACTCATCATCATTGCAGTCATTATTAGACTCATCATCATTGGACTCATCATCATTAGACTCATAAACATCATCGCTAAGCTCTTCATCACTGATAAAGTCTTGTTCAAGCAATTCATCCTCATTGATCAACGGTGTATCATAAATGATTCGTTCTTCATTAACTCGAGCCCAAACATGGTTGTCATTTGCATCATCACATGCATCATCAGTAGTTATATTATAAGGGACATTCTCAAGATAGGTACTCATTTCATCATCATCATCATCATCATGTGAAGCATTAATACCAACATCAAACACCTTCCTAGGTTTTGTTTTGACCACCGCCGCCCAATCTTTATGTCTCACATCTTCCATGTAAAACACTTGTAAAGCTTAAGATGCTAATACATAAGACTCGTCAATCAATCAACCACCCATGTGTATCAATCATGAAAAATTGACAAGGGAAAATCCAAACTCATCTTTTTTGCATCTTCTCCCACTAATAACGTCAACCCATTAACATTTGAATAGTATATGTCGATACTTGTCAAAGTATTTCAACTCAATAATATCGATTAGTACACCATAATAAGTAGCACCACCTTCAGTAACAACGCAAACTCCACTGTTTTGAGTTTTTCTAGTTGCCTCAGAGTCTTTGGTGCTAAACTTCACACTATTTATAATATAACGCTTGAACGACTTTGCTTCATTATCTGAATATCGAGCAAGCCATATGACTTTATTAGAGAGTTTCTTTTTCTCAAATGCATCCATTGACATCACCTAATATAGACAATGACGTTTATTACAAGTATGCTATCTAAAGTGTTATAACCAAGTTTTATATATAGACATTGACATCACCTATTATAAACAATAAAGTTTTATATATATGCTTTACTTACATAATTCCTAAACCAATTGCAGAATTTCTCCATGTGCTGCTTTTGAATAACATCATCGGTTACATGAAAAGGGAAATCAGCCTTGATCTCCACTATGTGTACACTATGGAGACAAACGTGTTAGTGTTAAATTAAAATATTGTACTTGAATGCCATGAAAGGATAAGCAATGACATATTACTTACTCATGAAATGAGGTGATTTCTTCACAATTGAATAGCACATAACGATGTGCTTAGATCCATGAATTTGAATCTAATGTAATGCTCACCACTGCACCCATAGATTACTTGACATTCCTTATAGTTTGATTGAATGCAATTTCAACAGATTTAAAATAGCGTGAGTAGAATGCTAAGCATTCCTCTAATATATACCCTTCTGCAGTGGAGCCTTTTGGATAAGTTTTATTATGCACATAAGACTTAAGTCTTGACAAGTACCTATTGGAAAACCCAAGATCAACAATGGGAAATTGGTGTGAATAGAACTCCAATTAAGACTGAATAAATAATGTATGTCATTGATGAATTTTCAAGTTTGAAAACTAACTTCAAGGACTTTTAAACTAGTGTAAAACTAGAGGAAAAAATAAATAATGAACGTCATTGATTATTGTTCAAGTTTGAAAACTAACTTCAAATTAACTCTCTATTAAAAGAAAAAACAACATCAAATTAATTCACAACATCAACAAAGTATTATGGACTTATCCACTATTCCCCATCCATTTCCTCAATACCCAAACAAACACACAACAACAACAACTTAAAACAAAACTAATTCCAACACTAATCAAAACCATATAACTTTCAAAACTTTCTCAAGATCCAAACAGAATAATAGGGAGAGAGAAAAAGAGAGTGAGACCAGAGTGCTTGGAGGAGTTGAGGTTGTAGAGATTGTTAGGCTCCTTGCCGAACTGAACGCTAGCTGTTCAAACACTACTTTCATTGACCTCAAAATCCAATACCAATTCAAACACCCAAAAAAAAAAACACAATAAATTAACCAAATAGATCTCAGAAAATTAACCAAAAACACAATAATTTAAATACAATAAATTAATACCAATTCAAACACCCAATGAATTAACTAAATTCATAAAATCACAGAATCAAAAAAAAAAAAAAAAAAAAAAACCCAAACCTTGAGTGGGATGCAACTGAAAGGGAGGGAGAGTACCTTTGGATTGGGAGATGGAGATGGAACATTCCTTACACAATGAGTACAGATCAGTCAACAAAAATAAAATAAAATATAAAATATATAAAATAAAATCTTACAGACCGGAAAGATGTTCTTGGCGCAAAGCTGGTGGATAAGCTAGGTGATGCGGGTGGTGATGGTGGTTTTGAGGATGGTGTAGATGTTTGCGTAAGGGCAAAGGGTGGTTTTTTCTTTGAGGACGATGCGGTCGAGCTTGGGGACGTAGAGGGTGGTTGGTGGCAGAGCGGGATAGGGCGTTGAAGCAAAAGCCGTTGCCGGCAAGGATGGAGAGTTTGAGGATTGGGGATTCGATTTCGGATTGAGATTGGAGAGAGTGAGAGTTTCGGATTGAGAGAAAGTGAGAGTGAGAATGATAAGTGGGAAAAGTAAAAACCTAATAAGTGGGAAGCCGAAAAAAATAGAGGGAAATTTTGGGGGAAATTTAAAGGTCTATTGCGGCAGTCCAAACCACCGCTATAACTAAGAAAAAGAGCCGCAAAAAGGAGTACCTATTGTGGTGGTCATCCCAACGCCGCTATAACTTACATATTACAGTGGTTTTCTATACTGCCGCTATAGTATCTGCGCAAAATGATATATTTATTACGGCGGGATTTTGGAGCGCCGCTATATCTAAGTTAACGCTACTAAAACATATATATTGTGGGGGTTTAACGTCCCGCTGCTGTAGGACGCTGCAAAAGACTATAGCTATTGCGGCAGTCCCAAAAAATGTCGTAATATGCCACATATAGCAGCGGTTTTTGCACCCGCCGCAATAGTACAGATTTCTTAAAATGAATTGGTCTATAGTAAAAGACATGTTTTGGGTCATTCTTCTTGGGTATAAGAACAATATGAGTATAGTTCATCTTATGCAGAATATGGCCAGAAGTCAGAATAGATAAAACCGCTTCAATAACATCATTACCAACTATATGCCAATATTTTTGGAAAAAGAAAGGTGACATGCCATCTGGCCCTGCGGATTTTGATAGATGCATTTGAAATAATGCCTGCTTTACCTCATCAGGAGTATAAGGTTGGAGAAGTGTTTCATTCATATTTGGTGTAACAACTCTATCCACCGAATCCAAAACCGGCCCCATAATATTCTGATTTGCCATGGAGAAAAGTTTCTGGAAGTACGTCTCAGCCACCCTTTCTTTATCCTCGTCAGAAGTGCACCAACGACCCTCCTCATCCTCAAATCCTTCAATGTGATTCTTCCTACGTCTTTGGCTAGCCCATTGATGAAAATATCTTGTGTTCTTATCCCCTGCTGGTAGCCATATAGATCTAGAACGTTGTCTCCAAAAAAGCACAGCCTGGAACAAGATGGAAGTGATTACGTCTCTCACCTTTTGTATCTGGACAAGCTTATCCGAATTATTCATTGCCATGAGATTCTCCAACTCCTTATATTTCTCTTCCAACATGTACTCTGAGTTACCAAGGGTCCTACTTCACACAACTAAAGACATGCGGCATTGTCTTATCTTATTAAACAATTCATACATTGGGCTTCCTGAATAAGACACGCTATACCTAGCTTCCAATATAATATTTTCACATTCTTGACGAGTGGACCACTTCTCTTCAAAGCGTTTGGGGAATTTCTTTCTTCTAGCAATTAGGCCGGTCTCATGTGTTGAGAGCAATATCGGATCATGATCTGAATAAGCTACTTGGAGGTGCCAAACCTTGGCTTGGGGGAACATTTCTCTCCATTCAAGAGTAGCACAAGCTCGGTCCAATCTTTGAACCTATTGTATTTTGTATTTTGAACCCGGTACCAACAAAATTAAAAAAAGTATTTTGAAAAGAGCTTCACAGAGATTATAGATTATGTAGTGAATTAAAAATCTCTTATATTTTTTCTCAATGACCAAAACGCTTCGTTTTGGTTCATCTATCCAAACACTACAACAGTTCCACCACTATCACCTTCTCTTTGTAGATCGTCTTTCTCTTCTCCGCCGATTCTACAATAACAAACAAAAAAAAAAAAAAACCACCCACAAGAGTGAGAAAGGAAGAAAAAGCCAAGCCTTGCCGCTCCCAATGGAGACCCAAGCTCTAGCCGCCGCAGACAAAAGCCCAAGCCATAACTGCTGCCCACGACAGCACTGCTTCTCTCGCACAACCACTGAACCACTGCCACCTCCCTCTGCAAATTAAAACCTAATACAATCTGCCCTGCCCTCTTGAAGCATCTCATGGGAATCAAACACAATTGAATTTATCTTCCCAAACTACAGTTCGTGACTAGTTATATTACTATTTTGTAAGGCCAAAATTGAATTCCATTGCATTCTTATACAATCAGATAGTCTTGAAAGTTGATACATTCATTGGCAGCAAGGAAAGAAGCTAGATAATATGGCTTGGTTATGGTCCACCTTGCACCAAAGTTGATTCTGGGAAGTGGGAAAAGGAAAAAGCCACTCACAGTACAGTCCTATATACTTTCGGTATACATCCGTGCATAGACAATATAAGCACTATCCCTGAACTTATATAAAATACAAAATACAATAGGTTCAAAATACTTTGAACGTTGTTTCTAACGTGGAAACAAATTTTTTTTTTTTGATTTTTAATTAAAAACATGTCACATCATTAGAAAAAATGTCAAATCGTTGCTTCATTAGCCACATAAGTAACATTACTAACGCGACAGTTAGTAAAATGACTAATACAACTCAATTTTAAAACTTGAGAGACCAATTATGCTTACTTCAAACTTAAAGGACCAATTGCGCACACATGGCAAATTTCAGAGACCAATAATGTAGTTTCACCTTTATTTTTTATAGTGTCATAATTTCTATTCATTCCAATTTGAGGTTTACACGTTTTCTCATTAATATTACACATTTAGAACTACTAAGATATCCAGGAGTGTCATGAGGCTAACTTCAAAAAATGAACAAATATTATACGTTTCCTATGTAGCAAAAAAAAAAAACATGTGTTTTAATTTTATATATATAATTTTTATTTTAAGAATCTAATTTATAAGTGGATAAAACATTTTAAAAATCAATAGGAAAGTGACCCTATTTTTTAGGCAATGTTTTAGTAAGAGTTAGAGTTGTATTTTTACCGGATTATCTTTTAATTTTGTCTAGATTTTTTTTCAAAATAACCAAATCCCTCAGATAATTTCATTAGTTAGCAAGGTTATGAAACTATTTAGTAATCTAACAAATCGAGTGTAGGGAACTCGATTTTGCTGTGATAAATTGAGGTTGAGAAATGAGTTCCACGAAAATTGAGTCTGAACAACTCCATTTCCCTGAGAGCCACCCAACGTCAGCCCAGAACAAGAAAAAACATCGAAGCATCGTCAAATCGAAAGACCCAAACAAGAAAAATAATGAATTAGAGAAAACCTTCGCAGAGCTTCGTCGCCACCTCATGGAACCGCTGGTTTGTGTTTCTTCTTTGCTAGTTTGTGTTTCTTCTTTGACATCGCCTTCTTCGTCTACTTCTTCAGTTATTGTTTCTAGTTTTCGTTCTTTAGTTTTTGGGTTTCTTCAGCTTGGTTTGTTGTTGTCATGGAACTCGAGTGTGAAATACTCGATTTCAAACTGGAACTCGACCACTGTTCACTCAATTTCAAAGAGCAAAATCAAGTCCAAAGGACTTGATTTGTTAGATTCCCAAATAGTTTCAAAACCTTACTAACTAATGAAATTGTTTGAGGGATTTGGTTATTTAGAAGAAGAAAAAAATCGTTTTGTCTCTACTTAAACATAAGGGCGTAGGACATTTTTGAACCAAAAAAATGAGGAACTCAAATAGGAGAAGCTCCTTAAATAGCAGTATAAATATAAATATAGATATCTAGATTTTATTCTTCTCACCCTACCAAAAAATACATTTAATCATTAAGTTAAGTCTACTTGACTTTTTTTTTTTTGGAGAATTGAAACTCTATTACTGAAGTTTGGAAGTGTTTGATCAATATTTTAATTTCTATTACTAAAAATTAAAAAAAAAAATTTAACCGTGCTAAATTATCTTAATTATCTACCATAAATTTTAGTTTTGAAAAAAAAAATTGATCTTACATTATAGTCTTCCACCATATAAGTTTGAGTAAATTTTTCGTTTTTTTTTATTAATTCTCTAATTATTCAATTTCAATGTTTTTATATTATTATTATTATTATTATTATGATAACTCACCCATTAGACTGATGATTTAGACTGCAACATGTGACATAATATATATAATTTGATAGTTATATGTGAAAAATAATATCCAGCGTTTAACAATATTAAATGGAATTTTAAAAAATATATATTTTATACTAAACCTTTAATCTTTTCTATCGTATGTTCTTCGCATAACTCACTACAAATACTATATGATATATTTTGTCCAAAAAAAAAATTGTACGATATATTTTATGTTTTTTTTTTTTTTAGGGTTTCATGTATACTATCTCATTCTAAACATTATAGGTTGTTTATTGATAGAGATAAATCCTAAAGCAGACGGATCCAATTAACGGAGTCAGTCATAAGTGACGAGGTCGCCAAAAGAGACGGTTTAGTTAGTCTACAGTCAAAGAATTGGTAGACGGACTCATAACCTGGATGGAAAGGCAGGGAGACGGATAGACTCTTTAAAGTGGATGGATCCAAGTGAGACAGTTTGCTAAAGCCACATGGCACCTACATGGCCTAAGTGGTCTCCAAGGATCTTAATATGAAAATGTCTTGCATTCTACGCACAATCATAATCAGAGGAATCCCTACAATGAATAAATCATACGAAATACGAGCATTAATGAGAATCTTCTCTACAAGAAAATTCTTTCTCCATCAAGAAACGGAGGTCAGCTCTATACTACTATAAAAACCCCCCAAAGCCCTCACAAATCAAGTTACGCATAATATACCCTAGCTCTAGCACTCTAGAGTGATAGAAAACTCTCTTTTTTAACTTAACATTTGGAGGGTTTTTGGCTGGTACCACACCGGTATTATCCACAAGGTTTTCTCTTTATTTGTGTTTCGCAAGTCACCGAGGGCACATGATTCGGCTCACTGAAGATTTTCAGCATCATCATTTACTTACCAGATTGCTACGGCTTACTATGTCACCCTCCCCCAAATTTAGAAATTAATCATATTAAATAATTTGCACTAGATGAAATCTATGATTAAAACTAACAATTCTATTTTATTTTATTTTTTTGGATAAAAGCATAAGAAATTTTATTAAAAATAGGAAAAAGCCAATCAAGTAAGTTGGAAATCTGCTATAGTGGCAAAAATCAAGAATCCAAATTACAATGATCAACTAGAACAAACCGAAAGAAACAAGAATAAGATGGCAAAACTAAACTCCATTCAAGGAGAGTACGGAAGAAGAAAGACTTCATATCATGGATAGACCGTTCACAATTCTTAAAGCATCTAGCATTTTACTCCCGCCATAAGCACCAAAACAAACAATGCATCACAAACTTCTAGAAATCTATATTTCAGTGTCTACCAAATTTTCCCTTCCAGGAAGCTAACAGTTCAATAACTTTACACAACATGACCCAATGGATACTAAACAAACAGAATATCAAACAAGAAGAAGGTGATCCACTGATTCCCAACACCTTTTACACATATAACACCAATCTAGCACTACAATATGCCTCTTCCGAACGTTATCTGTAGTTAAAATATTACCTTTAAGTAGCAATTCAAGAAAAGAATGCTACTCTAGGAGGAATCTTTGATTGTCACACCATTTTATAAGGAAAAGAATGGGCAGAAGAAGGGTATAAAGAGTGATAAAAACTTTGAAACTCAAAATCTCTTTTCATTGCTAGCTTCCAACAAACTTTGCTAGCACCAACTCCCCACACATCCATGGAATAAAGCATATCCAAAACAAAGCCAACGCTTCTAAATCCCAATCCTGCACTGAACAACGGAATAGGAAGTACCAATGAAGCCTCTAATCAAAGAAACACATAACTTTCCACACAGAAGACTCCCTTACCCACCTAGTACTATATGATGCTAGAAATACTCTTTAAGAGAACAATCCCTACACAGCTACACCATACATCCTCCCAAACCTTCACACTAGTACCATCACCCACATCATATTGAAAATTTTTTGAAAAATCCAACCAACCACTTCTAATTGATTTTCACATACTAAAACCATAGGTCCCTGACACCGGTTTTGTACACCCACCACCCGATTCGTCCCCATATTTTACCTCAATGACCCTCCTCCATAGACTATTATGATTATACTCTATTATTAAAATTCCAAATACAAATTTTATAGTTTATTTTAAAAAATATATTTTCATAATTTATTTTAAAAAAATAAATTCCTTTTGTTTTTTTAATCAGAGTATATATATTGAGTGTCATCATCACATATTCAGTTCTTCAAAAGGAAACAAAAAATTCCAGTGAAAATGAATTAAGATTTTTATCACTATGCGGTACAAGGTAAATTAATCACAATGGAAGAAATCCTAGAATAAGCAAAGATACGGTTCAGAAATTTCTAGTGATCGGCTGATTTTACAACTACAAGCTATGTATGTACATAATACTGTAATAGTATCTTCTTCTCGAGAGAAGTCAGTTGTTTATTTCGATACATTAAACCTAAAGCATGCCTCAAAACCAGTGAAAAAAGAACTATTCCCAGCTTACTATTCAATTGTACTTGTCTCTATTCCTCCACTTACTATACAAATTTGAATTCGGTACCTTGGTTATTCAGCCACCATCAATTTTCCAGAAGACGACTGTAATCACAGGAAGTTAACCACTACCAGCCAAGCCCACTAACTGAGCGACTGCATCTTTAAGGCGAGAAATGTGAGTCAAGAACTTGGCATTAAGTGCAATGGCACTGTGATTTTGCTGCCACTCAAAAAGACCATCATCAATGACCTTTAATCCGCTCTGCAGCAATTCCACTCCCTCACTAATGCCATCTGGAAGCTTCCTTTTCTTGTTGAGTTGCTTCTCCTCATCAATCACCATCCTTTCACATCTCATAGCGTTTGCATCAATTTCTGAAAACTTTCGAACCACTTCTTTCAGCATTAGACCATCCCTTACGAGCAACCCAAGCTGCTCAGAGCTTGGTGTAATTGTAAGAAGAGCCATTTCCTTCTCAAGAAATGCCTTCAATTCAGACATAAATCTCTCTTCATTTGCCTCATCTCCTGATAGATCATATGAAAGAGCTGCAGTCTGGGGCACAAATCTCCATAGTTGATTGCAAGAAGTGCGGGCAGCAAAATATCCAAATGCTGTTATTGCCAAATGAATTAACGCCCAATGCTTCTCTCTTAGTAGCATGTGATACAATTCCCAGACGGCGGAACACTTCGCACTTTCATCACTTTCAGTAATTTCCATGTGACCGAGTCCTGCCACAAAAAGAGCTAGATTTGGTTTGCACTGATACAATTGAGTATCTGAGGCTGTCAACCCTGAGATAAATAGGCTTTTAAGCCCCAAGATGACTTCTTCCATCTCAACAGCTGCATATAGATGCTTCATATTTGAGATGATTCCTAATGTTTCACTTAAAAGTTTACAGTAATGGTCCTTTGTTAGTTGATCCAAGGTATTTCTGTAGTTATGAATAATAGAACCTAGAAATTTCAGGGTCTTTGCGTCAATATTAGGCATACTGACCTGGCTACAGGATATGAAAAAACAATCATTAATTAATGAAAGAAAGCCTGAAATTAAGTTTAAAAAATCCATCCCAAGCAAGTAAGTAATGGAACTCAAAGCAATGCATGCAGGAGAAAATAATGACTTTGTGACCCAGAATTTATACAAATCATCTCAAAGCTTCTGGAAAATCTATTCAAATACTAACACTATTCATGAATTAAGAAAAATTTGAACACCAAAACTGGTAGTCCTAAAATTTGGGGCCTTTAAAAAAGTCTTGCTAATAAAGTCAAAATTCCCAAATGGTACTTGGTTATTATCACTGGACTAAAACATCTCATGCTCAAGCTTCAAGGAATTTGATTACTTACAGAGACTGCAAGGAGGCAGAAAGAGCAAAGACTGGAACCCCATATACACCAGAATTACAAGCTCTCATTGATTTGTCATCAAAACCCTCTAAGAAGCCAAAGTAATCAGTAAAGATTCTCTGAGTAGCAATACTTCTCATCCTATCTGAAAGCAAATTCAGTGGAAAGCCTTCCATGAAGAGGGCTACACACATAACTGATGATAATTGAGATCTGTTGTCACCAGCAATGGACTTGTAAACATGGTCAACAACAGATTGTGGACCATAAGTAAGAATCCTACTAATTGATCCTGCCATTTTTCTCATTGCAGAACCACTAACAAAAACTGATTCTGGAGATGCCACCAATTTCATTAAAGAGCAAATTTGATCAATAACACCTGTCACCAAACTTATCTCACCATAACGCACCATAAAACACCAAAGTTCCATCACAATCTCCCAGCAAAGAAAGTGAGGATGAAAGAAATTCTCAAGCAGGAAAGACTCAAGTTCCCCCCAAGCAGCACTTGAAGAGACCACAATCATGAAGGTTTCCAGTGCATGCAAAAGAGAAGAAAACATAGGTAGCCAATCTATTTCAGCTTGTTTTCCAGAACCATATAATTCAGGAATTTGCATGACAAGAATGGAGGAATATACCTCTTCATCAACTAATATGTCTAAGAACCATCCAAGCTTACTGGTCATTCCAAGTTTTAGATCTTCATCAAGATCGAGAGAATATTTCAGGAAATTAAGAAACAATGCAACTCGACCGAGCAACAGCGTTCTCTCCCCAGTCATGTCTTCACAAGTGACCGAAAAGATTTGATCCATTGAAGTTATTCTAGAATCACTACTTGAATCCCCATTGCTAGAGTTTGAGTGGCTTTTGCCAATGAACAACCAGTCCAGAATTCTTAATTTTAGCTCTGGTTTCACTTCAACTGAATTTAGCAAAGACTTGAGCAAATCCATGGACGTTTGCTCCAAAAGCTCTGTTATCACTTCACTGGCAGTTTTCATATGTTCTTCATTGCTCATTGAAATTTTTAATGTTAAGATTATCATAATGCAGTGTGTTATCTCCCGGTATACCAGATATGCTTGACTTGGATATAGAGAGGATATTTTTACTGCATTAATCAGGTAGAACTTTATGGGAACAAATATTCTTCTAGCTTCAGTTACAGAAATGGTTTCCTTAAGGGAAGTGTTCCAAGCTTTAGCTGCACACCTCAGGGACTCATTAACTAGTGAAAGAAGAGTAAGAATGATATCTGCCACGCTCACCTTTACTGCTAAAGTCTCCTTACCAAGCTGAAGCAAGCTTACCACACCTTTCCACGAAACATTAAGAATGGTAACTAAACTTCCACCATCATTAGCTGCAAGGATGCCCAACTCACACAATTTTTCTATTGCACATTTTGTTATGCTACTCACATGAGTCACATTACTAGTTGCTTCAAATTCCATGCAATTTTTATCTTTCTCTGGATTTCGATTACCATCACAGAACTCCCGATTTACAGCCTGAGAATACACTCTGCATAGCCTTATCACAGCATCAATGACCAACTGTGTAACTTTTACCACTTCTGAGCCAAATGAACCAATTATCTGCTTTAAAATGATAAAAAGACTTCCTTTAGTGAGAGATGCAAAGTAGGTTTTAAAAAAAAAAATTGGATATAAATAAACCATATTAATGAACTAGATTTTTAAGTAATTATTAAAATTCAGCCAAGAAAATTTCTTTACATCCGCTAAGGGAAGAAATGGGAGGGTCCCAGAAAGAAAAGGCTAAAGCAAAAATACACCCATATCGAGCTCTAAGATGTCTAAAGTAAACTATAAAATTGATGGTCAGCCAACTTAGAAAGTCCCTGAAAATTTTTAACCTGAAAATCCTATTTCAGTTATTTCTTGGACAAGTTCAAAACAATACATCTATTTTACAAGATACTTCCATGAGACTATGAATAGCAACTATCTTGTGAATTGTGATAATCTTCCAATGAACAGAGATTCATCATTGCATATACCCTATAACTATGGTCATTATGCACCACAAGGTGGAATGAAGAAAGAAATAACATACAGATGCTTTTAGTTTGAGTGAACTCATTTGACACTCATAATTCGTAAAACTTTTTCCTCCCTCCTCTCTCTCTCTCAACAAAGGTTTATCCTAATATTTTTAAAGTACCATATGTTTGCTTCAAATCTCAACCAAATTTTTTGCACCATGCCTTCTTTTCTTGAGCACCTACAGCATTACATTTCTTATAGGTGCAAGCATATATTTCCCACTCGACCAGATTCTTCAGAAAATATTCTTCTGGTTTTTTCCTCAACTGATCCTAGATCTTAATGCTAACTATAACTCTACAAATGCAATAGATTTTATTCTATCCTTTCTATTCTATCCAATTATCAGTCTCAAAATTCTCATTTGTCCATTTCATCCATACTGTTCTTGCTCTCTCTCTCTCACAAAAACTCTAGGCAACATCTTCGTCATATGCCTATTGCTTATGAATGGTCGATACATCATGGGCTTTGCAAGCCTAACATTCTCTCTTTCGATGGAAATTATTTAATATGGCTATGAAATTGGTCGTGATTATGGTATATGCTAAAAAAGAATAAAAAATAATACACTTTTTAAGGGATAAAACCATATCTAGTCTCCGTTTGGATACCACTTAAAAATGAAAATTATTTTACTATTCAGCTTATTTTTGGTACTATTCATGAATCCCACTGCACTTTTGGTACTTTTTTTGGGCCCCATTGTACTATTTCAACTCATTTTTACTTTTATCTACAGAACTTTCAGTAATATGTTTTCAGTTTCAGCAAAATAAGCGGCATCCAAACAGACCCCTAGTTCTTAAAGTTTACACTAATATCCAATTTGATCCCTAGATTTTAGAAAGTAGCAATTAACTCCTTAATTAATTTAAGCTATTTCAATTTCATCCTTATTCTAACCTGATTGCTGATGTATAAGTTAAGTGGCTCAATTACAATTGAAAAACTCATGGGTGGCATAAAATGCCATGTAAACAGCCTAGCCGAAATAGAATCCCCCAATAATTATTGAACCCATGACCACCCAAGACCCCTAGCGATCAAGAACCACCCCCAAGCCTGAACCCGGCCGTCACTATCAACGGTAATTCCTATCACCTCCACATTACTGCAGCACTCAAATAGAATTGAGGCCATGCGATCAATTTGAGGTATATTGGTTTGAAGATGGAATGAAGTCGGGTGAATTAGAGGAGAAATCGGTGTTGAGAGGGAGATGAGATCTAGTGAAGGGGAGTTGAGAGAGGTGAGAGACATGTTGCTATTGATATGTGTGTGGAAGTATGGAAAAACAGCTATGCGGCTACTTTATCTCAGCTATGCTGCTTATGCAGCTATTTATACCAGCTATGTTGTTAATAAAGAAGAGGATCCCAGATTACTCTAATACTTTTGCAGCATCCACTTATAGTCACTTCTTCACAAATGATAAGATAAATATCGTGTATTAATAAAATTATTTAGAGACATTAGCAGCTCCCTAAAATAAATATTACTAAAAAATTACCATCAAGGACATAGTGCATTAATTCAGTACCTTAACCTCTGATACTGAATCCTTTGTTACGTCTAACTGTTCCAAAATATATTTCTCCACTATATCCATCAAAGGTTTGTCATCTGAAACAGGGTATCTTGCCAAAGCCGAAAAGCTAGCAGCAGAGAAGCTCAACAAATCCAAAAGAAGCTGCAAAAGATGAGTTTAAGCTGTCAATGTTTCATACCAGTAAGGTTTTTTAGTTTTTTCAATGAGTCATGACAGGATTCAGCAAAGTTTCAAAAATCAAATGAAACATGTTGTCATCTAGAGATATGATACACTGAGAAAAATCTAATTAAGAAGAAAGGAATGTTGCCAATCATCCAATCAAACAACAACATTGAGAAAAGGGATTTTAGCCCATTCCAAAAAGAGTCAACCCCATAAAAAATCTGATCATTCGCTCCTTTAAAATAGTTAACATACCAAAGCAAGATTGCATTTCAAATATAAATGATTCTTTCTATAATATTAAATCTTACAAACAATTAGAGGCAAATGTTGAATAATAAAATTGATTTTTGCAAGAACTGGAAGAACAAAAACAAATATAAACAGTTAATGAAATACTAAAAGAAGAAAAAGATTAATAAATGTGTGTGTGTGTGTGTATTGAGAAACTATGATAGAACAGATAATCAATCAATCTTGATGGGACCTCAACCTTTTTACCTGGGTTAAATTCTGTATCTGTTTAGGATATTCAATGTGTTAAAGATTCTTACAGGAGATTAAAAAAATAAGAAAAGTATGAATTGCAAACGTTCTTTCTATAAAAATTAGATTTTTTATCTACGTCCATATACGATTTTTTTTTTTTTTTTGATAGGTATCTATGTCCATATATGCATTGTTTTCACTATTCAAGTTATATTAGAAAATAAATCATTTGACTCCTTAAAAACGTATCTATTTTTTACTATTTATAAATATATTTAAATCTTTTTGAATTGCAAGTATTCTTAAGAATCTATGTGGATGATATCCATCAATGTTAATGGGATGGCTTCTCATCATAATATATCCCATACCCAAAATCTAATTTCAAAACATCAACATGCATAATTGAGCAACATGCTCTTTTTTTTTCCTTTCTTTTCTTAAAAAAAATATTATAATTATATTCTTTGATCGATTAATATCAGGAATTTGTACAAAGAATACCAACAAGTAACACAGTTCAGAAAATTATATAATTGCATATGCAGACCTTGACTGTTGTAAAGAATTATAATTCAGATTTGACTATGCAGTATACAGTATACACCTTATTGTACCATATGATTACAACATGAGCAGAAATTTCAACATTAACAAAAGAATATCTCAAAAAAAATTTAACCGATTAAGTAAATTTTGTTTTCACATAATTTGACTTCATAGCTTAGTAAAATATGCAATCAAAAGACAAACAAATAGTACAGGAGCCAACTTTCTCAACAACTAACACAAAGACATTGGCAGCAAATATCCCCCGCAAAATGGGAGAAAAGTCTTTGAATACTACTTGGTTGAACGGATGATGATAAATAACAAAAATGGCACTTCTACTTGCATATTTTCAGAGAGAAGTTTTGCCCTCAATCACTGTTGAAGACAAATCCTCACTATAGAAAATCGATCAGGTTGACAGCCAAGCCAGACATAGGTTAAACAATCAAATGATTTACCATAAAGAAAATATGTAAGTCTTAGTCCATTTCAAGTGTTATTTACCTGAAAGAAAATGTTGTAATGCTCCTCTTCTTGAGATTCCTCAGTTGACATTAGGGTCATCTTTAAATGCTTTTTACACCATATGCTTGCCTAATTTATAATTCTCAAGTGATTAAATACCATATCATCCCAATAAGGTTAGGAGACTGATATACATGCATTTGTAAATGCACAGATATAATAAAAAATAGGAAAAAAAAAAGTACAGATGAACATTACTACCTTGGACCCCAGGGAAAGAAATTGTAATAAACAGCCAGATATATCTGTCTCTATATATTTTACAGCAACCTGTAAAATAGCTTTGTTTAACGTGCACTGAGACACGTCCAAACAAGTGAATTCCTCCCAGAATGCCAAGCTTGCCGTCAAGGTGAAAACAATGCACATCATAGAGAGGACTCATGTAATGACTGCTTGATAAATAAAAGTGATTGTGGGCTTTTTGTCATAAAACTCAAATATGCAGATGCAAAATTAGAAATTTTTGCAAACAACTATTCTTCTCTTCTTCTTTAAGAAAAAAGAGTTTGAATGAGAGCTCACATAAAGTACGTGCGCATTTCACATTATAAACATAATGACTTATAGGAGCAGCACAGAAAAGGCTTGTAAAATTCATTGATCTAGCACGCAAGTGACTTCAATCATTCCCAACCACACAGATAGCTAAACAAGAAGATTTGCATAGTTTCTGCTGACAATATAAATTTTTAAATACTCATAATAAGTAATTCCTGGAACTAATTACAATATTGTCACTATCACCATACTACATGTAGGGGAAGTGGGCTTTTTGGGTAAGGCCCCTTCAGAACGATTATAAAATTTATACTTTGAAACTTTCTCACAAGTCATTGTTTGCCAAATATAATCAAACATTCAAACAATCTGAACAAACTGTACCCTCCCTCTCTACCAAATTAGATTTCGAGTTATAATGCAATGTGCCCGAAGAAATTCTAACAAAAGAGAAATGAGTAACTCACAATTAATTCACAATAAGTTAAAACAAAAACTGGAAAATATAAAAAGAGGAAGTCCCACTTCAACATGGCACCACTAAAAACTCAATAATTAACCATTGGCCAATTATAGATCATATATAGCTTATTTTTTTCATATGGATGAATTGACAATATGCACAAATTTTTTCTTGCTTTACATGCAATAAAACAAATGGAATTAGTTAAGAAGATAATAACATCAATGGGCATTGGATTGGATACTGTGAGACATTCCACAACGGAAACCAAATCGGATTGATCTGATATTTCCAAGTTCCCAAGCTTCTTAACTAGTTCAACACGACTTTCCACAACCTGTAATAAACAATATCTGAGTGATTAGATTTTATCAAATAATGCAAAATGCATAGCACTGAGTTTACTTCAAAGTTTACTTCAAACTAATAGGATTACAAAAACTCATACTAATTATATATCAAAAGTAAAATATTGACAGCAAAATTCTTAAAAATAAATGAAAAGTTTAAATCAAATTTCCACTACATTCCTCAACAGTTCTTTTTTTTTTTTTTTTAACTGTTTTCTTACATTTTCTCAACAACCAAACAGAAAGCCCTTTTTTTTTTTTTTGGCCAAACCATGAATCAACTAAAACTAAGGCATAATAATCCTAATTTTATGAATTTGCAGCTAAAATAACAGTTTAAGCTATTTCAAAACATTTACAAAAAACAAAGAAATGAAATAATTTTCAAACCCTAACACAATTTGCAAACATTTTACAGATTGTAAAGATAAAAAGCGATAATGAGAAGCTAAAATTTGAAAAATGGAGGATTGGAATTGAAGTTGGAAGCTTTGAAAGAAGCTTACATCCGAAGATTTGATGGCTTCTAGTACACTCTGTAGCTCTTCGTTCGAGCTCTTCTTCTCCATCTCCCTCTCTCTCTCTCTCTCTCTCTCTCTCTCTCTCCGATTTTCTTTTCTTTTGGCACGCTTTCCCGCCTTAAAACAAAGCTAAAATAGAAGTGACTATTGGATCTATATATTATAGCCAAGGACTAATATAAAATGAATCAAATATAAATGGTCAAAATGATAAATTTTGAAATGCAAAGGATTGAAATGAAATTAATACAACTCTATGCTTTAGTCTTAATTTTATTTCAATTTCAAACTTATCAATAAACTAAATCATGTTTAAATTTGATTCATTTTCTTATTAAAAGATTCTCATATTTATTCACAAGCTCATTGATTAGTTTTTTTATCTTCATAAAAATAACAAATGCCATGATTGATATTTTAACCATTTGACGACTTCAAAAAAAAAATATTTTTACCATTTCACAAATATGTTAATAATTAATTAATAAATAGTAATTTGAGTTTTTTTTTTTTTTTTTAAACTTATAGTAATTTGAGTTAATTATATAGAATGCATTGGTTTATACAAATTAGATTTACCAAATTTTTGTTGTTAAAAATTATTATGAAAAAATTGATTATTTATATTATCAATAAATTACAAATAAAATTTTGATATCCTATTAACTTATTTACAAATTTACACAGTTTAGAATTAAGTCTATATAAATACTCTATTATTAAGTTTAAGTTTGATTCATTTAATAGTTGAGCTTAAACTTGTACTTAAGCTTGACCCATTTTCTAAATAAACTAATAGAAACATTTTTTTTTTTTTTTGTAGAGTTAAGAGCTTATTATTAAAAAAACAAATCGATTGATTTTACAATTATTCTATTTGTAATCAAGTGATATTATAATTCGCAGCAAATAATCAAATTTACTCTTGATATATTGTTATAATTTATGATTTAACATCCTTAACCTTTACAGTAAAAATACATTGGGCGATTGACTACAAATCCATTTTGTTAGAATGAGAATGCAGAAGGGAATTCTAATTAGAATTCTCATTTTGGCTTTTTTAAAAATAAATAAATGAGAGAGAGAGATGCAAAATGCATTCTTCAAAAATTATATTGCACAAAATTCAAAAAATTAAACAAACACCATGAATCTACAAAATACATTCCAATGCCTAGAAATTTAAGAAATGCAGTATTCGTAGAGATACCAAACAGCTGGCTCGATGGATTTGGGATCTAAGGCCATAATTTAAAACTAGGTTTTTTTATTATTTAAATTAAATTATTAGCTTAACCTCAAAAAAAAATTAATTTATTAGCTTTCAATTTAATATTTGTTGCAATATTACATGTACTGTACAGCTCCTCTTGGAGCATAGACTGAGACACTAGTGTTAGATTTTCTCTGCTACAAGCAAGTGGTGGCTATAAAAATCCTAGTGAATTTGAGAGATTATGTGTTCAAAATATCTAGTTTTATTATGATTAGCTATTAGTATTTTGTATTTAGATCTGAAATTTTATAGCATTTATCTTCTTCTATTATGATTTCTACTTTGTAAGTGTGGGTTTCTTGTCTTCTGCAATTATAAAACAAATCTATGATTGTGAATCATAAGCACAAGAGTTTTCTACAACCAGAACTATTGATGGTATCTTATTGGTGATTGAATGATTTTTTTTTTCTTTTGCTAAACCGAAGATACAAAAAGGCCTCCACCGCCTTGAATCTTGATGATATCATTTGGTGATTGACTGATTGTTACCTTGAAATTCTTGTATTTTGATTGAATTATGGTAATTCTTGTGCTGGTTATATCCAAATATAAAAATAAAAAAAAAGATAATCCCTTGGGCTCAATAGCCCACATCCCTCAGGCCCTCCATCGAATTAGTTATTACACATCAGTTGGGCCCAATTCTTCGTTTCATAAAAATAGTAATACAAAGCCACCACACCGAAGTGAAAAATACATGGACAGTCTGATCCTTGCACTCCACGAATTGTACTGTAGACTCCACTGGAAAGGATTTGCTCCTCTTAAGAAGAAACACATTCACAGGCATAGGTCACAGCACTCATGGGTTTATATTAAAATGACAAACAATAACTCATAATTTACCGTATAAAATAGTGGTCGAAGCTGGAAAAGAGCCAGCTTTTTTGGCTATTTTCTACCAGAATATAGTGTATTACGAAAATGCCCCCTGTGATAGAGACTTTTGTTACCAAAATAATCAGGACTAGAATGTGCCTTTGCCACCAAATTACCTTCACACAACTCTGCATCTATAAAAATGGAACTTTCTGTTACGATTTGCTCCTGTATTGAAGCACCGAATTTGACCTTATCATCATTTGAGAGAGAGAGAGAGAAAAGTGAGTTTTGTGACAAAATTGCCCCTGAATAGAATATGGAGAAATACACATTTTTTTTTTGGAACACCCAGCTTTCTCTGCAGCAATAGACAATAGCAGTAAATGTAATAACAACAACAACAAAAACCCATTACCACATATCCATCTTTAAGTCCAATTTCCTAACTTTTCTTGACATCCAACAATGACTGAACCCCCAAACACCATCTTCAAGTTTAGAGAGGAGGTCATGGTTTTTCCCATAGGTGACCACAAGCCAACTCTAAGACCAGCCCATTTCCTCAATCCCTCTGTGACTTTCACTGATGAACCAATCTTTGAGCTTCCTTCACTCTTTTCCTCTTCCCTACCACCCACTTTTGTGCCCTCAAAATGGCCTTTGAAGCTCACATTCAATAGTTGGCCTTGGAAACCACCAAGAAATTGGAAAACTTGGGTTGATTCCTTGCGTCCCAAGTTTCAATCCTTATGGAAGAAAGCAGGTATTTTTGAAGCCATTATGAATTCTACTTACGTAATCCGGAAAAATGATGACTTGGTTATTGGTATTGCTGAGAGATGGTGTAGTAAAACCAGAACATTTATTTTTCCTTGGGCTGAAGCAACACTCACATTGGAGGACACAATGGTTTTGGGAGGTTTCTCTGTTTTGGGACACTCTGTTTACATTTCTATAGAATCCCAGGAGTTGAAGGAAATAGAAGATAAACTGATTCAAGCTAGAGTTGAAATTGGGAGGAGTAAATCTCGCAAGGCTTCCCCATCAGAGTGGCTGAAGTTGTTTATAAATAGTGGGAGTGAAATTGAGCATGAAGCATTTCTTGTTATGTGGTTGTCAGTGTTTGTTCTTCCAAATTCGAATTTGATAAGGAAACAAGTTTTTCCTATTGCTATTCACCTTGCTAGAGGGACCCGAATTGCACTTGGCCCTGCAGTTCTTTCTAGTATTTACAGGGATTTGTGTTTGTTGAAAAGAACCATTGTTGGTTTAAACAAATTTGACCATGGTGAGAAGGAAAATAGTGTGCTGGAAGTAATCATTCGGTCACCATTTCAATTAGTTCAACTTTGGGTGTGGGAGAGATTTCAAGCATTACAACCAAAACCAAAGTTGGTAATACGTGGTGAACCAACATTTGCTAGATGGCATGGAGTTAAAAGTGTGAATGTTGAGAATGTAAGGTTGGCTCTACTCTCAGCAGGAGACACCTTTCTTTGGTGTCCTTATGCCTTGTATAGGTATAAATCGGATTTCCCAAGATTTTATAGGGAAAAGGAAAGGTGGGTACCGGTTGATCCTAATTTGGATGAAGAAATAGAGGCATTTGCTAGATGCATGAGGGTCTCCCAGCTTGTTGGACTTGGCTGTATAGAAGAGTACTTCCCACATAGAGTTGCAATGCAATTTGGAATGGATCAAGATCTTCCTGGTTGTGTTGCTCAATGCAAAAAGACTCCTGAAATTGCCTGGAACAATTACAGTAAACCGGTAAGTGATGTGAAATTATACGTTCCATCAAGGCTTAGTGAATTTGGTGTTACCTCTCATTACTTGAAGTGGTGGAAGCAATCAATATCGGGCCAGCAAGACTCAATCATGCTTATTGCAAACAGGCAAAGGAGCATGAAAATACTAAATCAGGCACCACATGCTTTAAAAGGCAATGATAGTGATGTTCCGCCTGGTTTTCCTCCCAAATGTTACAAGGTTAAAGCAGGTAACTCTGTCAATGTAGATAAAACTACACAGAAACAGGTACTACAAGCTTTTATAGGAAGAAAGAGAGGTAATGATGGTGATGTTCCACCAGGTTTTCCTCCAAAACATAGCAAGGTTGATGTAGGGAACTCTATGGAGAAAGATAAATCAGCAAGTGAGGGAATGAGATCCTATGGCATGCATAAAAGTCTAGGTAAAAGACCAATTGATGATGCTATGCATTATTCGGTGGGCCAATCACAAAGTTTTTCATGTGGGAAAGATAAAGTTAATGATGGAGCTACTAGAAAGAAGGAGCCAACAATGATACCTGTGGAAAAACTTACAGGTGAAGCTGAAGTAAGAGCTTTAGAGAGAGCCATGGAAGTTATAAGTGAGGGGAATGCAGGAAATCTTGTTGAAAACAGGGTGAGCATCTACGATAATTATGGAGAAGGTAGAAGCTACAAACCTGAAATATCAAGACTGAAACTTGAAGCTCGGATTATTAGGCTCGAGAGAGAGGTTGCTGAGCTAAAAGAAGCAATTTTTGGCAACAGGTTTATGGAAATACCTACCAGAGAAGTTATTGAGAAGATACTGTTTGGGGGACATTGGTTTGAAGAGGTAATGAAATCTGGATAGGTAGAAGAGAAAATAGTGATGAGGGTAAGATGAGATCAATAGACATGTTTCTAGTGACACTTGTGGGGAAGTGTGAGGGAAAGGAAACAGCTACTTTATGTCAGCTATGTTGCTTATGTGCCTATTTATACCAGCTATGTTGCTTATAAATAAGAGGATCACTGTTTACTCTAATACTTTTGCAGCATCCACTTATAGTCACTTCTTCTCAAATGATAAGATAAATATAATGTATTATTAAAACTATTTAGAGGAATTAGCAGCTCCCTAAAATAAATGCTACTCAACAATTAACATCAAGAATATAGTGCACTAATTCGGTACCTTAACCTCTGATACTGAATCTTTTGTTAGTTGTTACATCTAACTGTTCCAAAATATATGTCTCCACTATATCTATTGATGGTTTGTCATCTGAAACAGAGTATCTTGACAAGGCCGAAAAGCTAGGAGCAGAGAAACTCAATAAAATCTAAAAGCAGCTGCAAAAGACAAGTTTATGCTGTCGATGTTTCATAGCAATAAGTTAAGTGGCACATAACATCATCAAAGAGTTTATCAAACCATTGAGTCATGACAGGGCTCGCCAAAGTTTCAAAAATCAAATGAAACATTTTCTCCATCCAGTGATATGATACGCTGAGAAAAATCAATCAAATATAAACAGTCAATGAAATACTAAAAGAAGTAAAAAGATTAATATGTGTGTATGTATGAAGAAACTATGATAGAACAGATAATCAATCTTGATGGGACCTCACCCATTTTTACCTAGGTGAAATTCTGTATCTGTTTAGGATACTCACTGTGTTAAAGATTCTTACAAGAGATTAAAAAATAATAATAATAGTAAAAAAAAAAAATGAAAAGTATGAATTGAAAAGTTTCTTCCTATAAAAATTAGTTGTTTTTTCGTTGTCCATATATGCATTGTTTTAATTATTTCAAGTTGAATTAGAAAATAAATCATTTGACTCCACTAATTCGAAGAAAAATTAGAATGTTTCTAGTTTTTACTATATATTTATATTTATATAAAGGTATGTGAGGGGAGTTAGATGGTATGCGAAAGTTTAGAGGGCAATTCCTGCTTGTTTTATGTGGTGTATTTGGAGGGAGAGTAATCAACACACATCTGAGAGAAAAAAGCTTTCTCTGCCTAATCTCAAGTTTCTCTTCCTGAAGACCATTTTTGAATGGGCATCACAGTCTACTACCATTTCTATGTACTCCTTAATGGAGTTTCTAGATTCTTTATTCCTTAGTCTTGGATACAAAGGCTTTGATCTTTTCTGGTTATGCTTTTTGTTTTTCACATCTGCATTTTTTCCTTTTAACAATGGCATACTACCTGTATACATTTTTTCAATAAAGTTCAATTATTTATCAAATATATATATATACATGTAAATGGTTTTGAATTGCAAGTAATCTTAAGAATCTATACAAAAAATGGATGAGACCAATCAATGCTATTGGGATGGTGCCTAATCGTTATTTGTCCCATATCCACAATCTACTTCAAAACATCAACCTACATAATTGAGCAACATGCTCTCTTTCTTTTCTTTTCTTTTTTTTTTTAAATTTTAAAATCCATATTATCATTAGTCATGAATATTTTAAAGAGTGGCGAGGAAAAAGGTAGCTCTAGAATCATTAAGGTTTATACAAGCTCAAAGAAATTGAACGATAAAGCATACTTCCATAAGAGAACCTACATTCTAATCTTTTGTAACTAAGGATTTAGCTATTGAATTCTATTCTTTGTATTAATACTAAGAATTTGTACAAAAGAATACCAATGAGTAAAACTGAATCAGTTTAGAAGATCATATAATTGCATATGCAGACCTTGACTGTAGTTAAGAATTATGGTTCAGATTTGACCACGCAGTACATAGTACACACCTTATTGTTCTATATGATTACAAAATTAGCAGAATCTTTAACATTAATGAAAAAATATCTCAACAAAATTTGACTTATCAAGTAAATTTTATTTTCACATAATTGATTTCATAGCTTAGTAAAATTTGAGAATCAAAAGACTAAAAAATAGTACAAGAGCCAACTTTCTCAACAACTAACTCAAAGACATTGGCAGCAAATTTCACCCTCAAAATGGGAGGCAAGCTTTTGAGTACTACTTGGTTGAACAGAAGATGATTAATAATAAAAATGGCACTTCTACTTGCACATTTTCAGAGAGAAGTTTTGCCCTTGATCACTAATGAGGACAATTCCTCGCAATAGAAAACCTGCCAGACTGACATTTATGCCAGAGACTTTGGATAAACAATCAAATGAAACTCAAATAAACATCTTTGTGTAAGATCTTAGCCCATTTCAAGTAATATTTACCTGAATGAAAATTCTATAATGCTCCTCTTC